>NW_006408587.1:11136290-11140740 GCF_000296735.1 Chrysochloris asiatica
ATCTTGAGATCCAAAGAACATACTCTAGTCCTGGTTCTTCTTTGATGATAGTGAAATAAGTCTCTCCTGCTTCTCATTTCATAACCATACAAGAGTTTGAAGAGTTTATAATTACAATGAACTCTATTAAAATCCATAGCTGAATCATGTCAGCCTATCAGTATCGTCCCCAACTTTCTCTTATCTAGACCCTACAGGAAAAAAGTGGTATGGTGGGAGTTTACAAACTATGGCTAGAAGAAACAATAGATGATTCTTTACACCACACATTATCTGCATTAAATTAGAGAATTTGTTTATTTCTAGCATATACGAGTCCTGGTGTGGTGCTACAGGACAAGCACTGGACTGATAACCTCAAGGTTGGTGGTTCAAACCCACCAGTCACTTCTCAGAAACCCTATCCAGGGTTGCTATGAGTTGGAACTGGCTCAATGACACTTAACAACAACAGTATGTATGGGTGGGCTTCAAAAAAATTTATGGAAAAATGGAATTAAAATATAGTGGAATCTTTTCAGAAACTGTTTGAAACCCCCTCATAAGTAAAGTAGTTTCAGAACTGCAATCTCATGTCTTTGTGAGAAACACATTCACCAAATGTACACTTATTTTTGTCTTTAGCCATACAGATCTAGCCAAAATACTATTTTCCAAAAGTATTATTTTAAATATTTTCCAAAAGTATTTTTTGGAAAATACTATTTCCAAAAGTTAATTAGGTCAACTCTTTTCTTTCCCACCTCCTAACCATAACTTTTACTTCTGCTTATTCTATCTTTATTTTAGATTAACCATATAGAGATTTTAAAGAGCATGCATTTCTGCTTCTTTGCTAAGATTTCATGGCTCTTGTATTCTTCCTGCAATCATTTATGTGGTCTGTCAACATTTCTGCAATTAGAGAATCTACATTTCATTTCATCAAACCAATGCTAAAATCACACTTAGTGTTTTTCTGTAATTGGAGTACATTAACACTAAATACACTCATTGGAAGGCTGACATGAAAGATTTCTGTCTAAACTCTTTTATTCTCAGGATCATTTTCATGATTCAAATATATATATATATATTACCATGTTGCATTACTGGGTGCTTTTCTTTACTTCTTCTTCTTTTTTTTTTTTTTTTAAGTAATAATATCGACACCTAATTTGACATGATTTCTTTGGCAGTTAATAAGTAGACATTATACAGTTTAATGAATATGCAAACTAAATAATGGTTTTAGTGGGTTTGAAAATAGGGATATTTAAATGCATAAGGAATCCTAAAGCACATCCCAGTGGCCATGTAAATAGTCTTTTGATTCTTTTATATATGACAAATACTTTCTTGAGCAGAAACACAGTGAAAAATATAATCCTGCATCCATACATAGAGCCTATTATCATACCTTAGAATGCTCATTGCGTGCCTATTAGCCACTTAAAAGCCCCATTAAAACACCCACTCAGTTTCAGTAGCGGCTGAACAAGTAAAAAATGAACCCTCATTTGTCCCTATTTATCTCCAGAGATTAAAGATAGCTGTACTGATGAGGTATACTTAAAATTACATTTATAATTATTCTGATAGAAAGCTTTTAAATATAAACCCTGTGTCATATTCAAAAGCTCATTACCAGCATACAATCCAGAGAAGACAGACCCAAGAGAAATGTACATAAAGGAAAATGATTGCAAGTAATGGACATTTGTTGGATTGGACTCAATGTATTGTAAGAAACTTTGGCATTTTTGTGTTATAGCTGTTTATTGTTATTTACAATCCATACACAAAGATGTTTAATACTTTCAATACTTTTTAGGAAAGTAAAAATAAAATACATAAGAGTACCTATTTCTGAGAAACAGAAATTAACTTCTAGCTTAGGATCAAGTCCATAAATGATAATACAGAGGCTCTTGGAATTCAGGATGTGCCACAGAGATGATGCATGTTGAAACTTGAATTTTAAAAAGGCTGTGATATTTTCTCTCCTTTTGATTTGAGTCCATTGATCTTTTATTTGGATACTATTAACAATTTCTTTAAAGTGTTGTGTTGCCGTTTAATGGGCAAATGATTGTAGTATACACAAACACAAATCAGAATGTACTAAGCTATGTTACTAAAACAATAGGAAGTTCACAATTAGCAATATGGAAATTGACTAATTACTTATATGCACATGCCTGCCCTTTCAATATATGCCTTGATATCAGTGATGGTGTCTCTGCTTAGATATACAAAACGTAACAATATTTTGATCAATTCTTTCATATATTTTGATAAAATGAAATGATTATAAATTCAAAATGTATACACATTTTTAAGCATTATGAAAGCTCTTCAGAGTGAGTGTTGAAAGAAAACTAAAAATACAAAATAACATGCCCATGTCTAACCATTGTACTTGTTTCTTTCTTTCTTTCTCTTTGATGAAAGCTGCCATCATTATACTCGTGATTTTGGGATACATTAAATGTTGTTGGTTGCCATATTCCTTATCTATTCTATCCTTCTCTCTTCAATGAAAGAAGCAGTTTTATTTAGGATGCAATATGCTAAGTTCATGAAGTTAACTACATTTTTCCCCACTGCCACTGAGTCTATTCCAACTCATAGTATTCTTTATTTATTTATTGACTACGCTAAGGCTTTCAATTGTGTGGATCATGACAAGCTATGAACAACATTGTAAAGTATGAGTATTCTGGAACACTTAATTTTGCTCATGAGGTACCTGTACATAAACCAAGAGGCAGTTGTTCAAACAGAACATGGGAACACTGAATGATTTAAAATTAGGAAAGGTATGCGACAGGGTTGTATTCTTTCACTATACTTATTCAAACTGTATGCTAAGTAAATAATCCGAGAAGCTGGGTTATATGAAGAAAATGTGGCATCAGAATTGTAGGAGGACTCATTAACAACCAGCAACATACAGATGATACAATCTTGCTTGCTGAAAGTGATTTTACTTACTGATGCAGATCAAAGACCACAGCCTTTTGTATGGATTACATCTCAATGTAAGAAAAGAAAAAAAATCCTCACTACTGGACCCATAAATAACATTCTTATAAATGGAGAAAAGATTGAAGTTGTCAAAGATTTCATTTTTCTTAGGTCAACCATCAATACTCATGGACGTAGCAGACGTTAGAGAGATGCAAATCAAAATAGCAATGAGATATCATCTCACACCAGCAATAACAGCAAAGTTTAAAAAAAGTAGAGGACAATAAATGCTGGCAGGGATGTGGAGAGACAGGGATACTCCTGCATTGCTGGTGGGATTGCAAAATGGTCCAACCTCTCTGGAAAGCAATATGGCATTTCCTCAGAAGGTTGGAAATAGAAATACCTTATGATCCAGCAATTCCTCTACTTGGTATTTACCAAAAAGAAATATGAGCCATAGCACAAGTAGATATTTGCACACCAATGTTCACAGCAACACTATTTATAATAGCAAAAATATGGAGACAGCCTAAGTGCCCATCAATTGAAGAATGGATAAACAAACTGTGGTACATATACACAATGGAATATTATGCTACCTTGAAGAACAACAAGGAAGCTATAAGTTATCACATAACATGGATGAACCTTGAGGACACTATGTTGAGTGAAATTAGTCAGTCGCAAAAGGAGAAATACTGCATAGGATCACTACTGTAAAAGACTAAGAAAAAGAACCCATACTAAAGGGGGAGAGGGGTATTCTTTGCTGGTTACCAGGATGTGGGGAGTAGGATGAGGGGAGGAAGGGGAAGGTGGAGCACAAGGTAGGGAATAGACACAGGATAGTTTGGGTGCTAGGAAGGGGAGCAATACACAAGAAGGGGGAGGGGAATGGAAGAACAAGGCAGATGGGAAAACAATTAGGCAGGTTTGCATGGCTAAGCCAGACAGAGTTAAATAATGATGTATGCACAACCTTGGAACAACGGGGCTCTGGGATACAGGGATTGAGACATAGTTGGAATGGGCAAAAGGGGGAAAATAATGTTAAGATGCTTGACTGTCTTTTGAATCTTGGTTTCCCTAGCATATCATTATACAATAGACACTTGTGGGGAAAAGAAAGGAATACCCTGAAATATCATCATTGAAAGCTTGTAAGTCCATTTTCTGCCTATAACTGATTGGAATACCTGAAATGGGACTACAATGTGCCCAGTGAAAGAGGCTTCCTTTAGAACCTCTGCATTACATAAGACCATAGGTGAAATCCTGAACCTCACCCAGAATCTTCTGAGGTGGGAAATTTCCAATTGAAAGGATAAGGAGACCAGCCTGGAGCGACTAAAAGAACAAAAGATATTTCTTGAAAGAAAGACCAACAGGAAAAATACAAAACAATAATGGCAGTCCAACTGATTACTACAAGAACAAGCAAGTTGCTTGCCTAGGGGACATCAAGGCAAGTGGTCAGGTTCCCTCAGGGCAAAAC
>NW_006408587.1:11141760-11150612 GCF_000296735.1 Chrysochloris asiatica
TTGGGGTGGTGTGAGGCTTGCAGGGTATACCTTCTGGTTGGTTGATGATGCATAGAGGGGATTGTAACCATGGCAATGAAATGGTGTATGATAGGATGAATGTAAAACTAATGTTCTCCCATGTAAAACTATCACATAATTCACAATAAAACATTTAAAAATAAATAAAATTTAAAAAAGTTGTAGTTAAACTGTGAAAAATAAGACTATCACACTGATTACTAGGGCAAAAACTCACCAACGATGTTTTTAAAATTCATTCTTCATACAACAGCTCACAAAACGGACAAATATATAGGATTTCTGGTTAAAATGGAATTAGAATAATAATCAAAAGGAGGAACACAATGTTCATAAGATGTTCATTCATCATTGTTTATGGTTAAGATGAAAAAACAGAGCTTGCAGTAAGAAATAAATAATGGACAAATCAGTGATCCAATGATAATACATTTGGAAAAAGTCATCAGAGTTTGGTTAACTTTTCATGTGCTGAACTTCCACCATCTAAAGGCACACGGTCCCTTCCAGACTTTCTTTATCTATGTCAGAACCTGCTTATGGCTCCCTGCTGCCTGTGTTGTAACCCACATGGGAGACCCACAGTGCCACAAGTCTTAAATAATATCCACTCAGTGCTTACTTATTTTCAAACAACTGTGTATGGTCTGAAATTTCTTGATGCTGAGCCTCATAATTTAACTATTGACATTTTAAGCTGATGATGTTGCTTCAAAATTGTTCACTAATTAGGTGAAAAGAGTATTGATGATGAATTTAGATGATTAAATATTAAAACACTTTTTTATTTCAAGGCAACTAGATGATAGAATATGAAAACGTAGTTGTGGGTGAATGCTTTTGGGAAGTAGATTCAATGAATCAATAAAAACAATTGGCATTAGCTTTATTTCTAGGTATTTATGTGTAAATGATGCATCTAAATACTTGAGATTACTTGAAAGTAATTTCTTCTTTGAATTAGTTGTAAACATTAATCTATTCACAATGTGTTTGTTCTATTAATTTGCTTAAGAAACCGTTTCTGTACCATTGCCACAAAGGTAAACTTCAACACAATTAAGAGACTGTTCAAGTTTTGCAATTTGTAAAGGTAAATTTCACTATTTGGGAATGAAGCTGTATAAATATAAACTGCCAGAAACAGACGTTGGCTACCATCTGAAAATATATTGTCTGTCTGATTATCCAAAAAGTGCCAATACTAGCTAGAAGATAAGATTGCTTATAAGTCTATCTATGACACAAAATCAAAGGGCTTGGTATCCCATAGCTCCACCAAATGTGTATGGTCAGAAGAGAGGCCTATGGAATGTTAAGACAGAAGTAGGAGTCCATGGAAAGCAGTTTTCTGAGTTTCACAGTGACGTTTCGGATACTGTTGAGAGAGTGGGTGCTGCCAAGCCAAATCAGCTTCTGTGATAGATACTCTCAGTTTAAAGAAGCAAATGCAAAACTATAAGAAAAATAACTTTTCAGCACAAAAGCCTAGAGGCCCTTGAGGATAGATGATGCCAGAAAAATGTGAGATTATTGTGCCTGCCAGAGTCTATTAATACTATAAATATAGATGATTTCCTGAGGAAAAGATCCTTGAAAATGTACCAAATGTATGATGCTGAATATCAAGTTAAACAGCAAAGACACACAGTGCCAACCAAGCATTGATTCCCAGTTCTTATCCCTTTCTCAGAGTCACCTCAGATTCCACTGGGTTCCAAATAGAATTAATTAATTTTTTTTTTCATGTCAACTTTTCTTTCAGATTCCCTATATTTATTAAATTTATAGATAGTCATCCAGTTACTCAAGAGTTTTATTATCATGTTGATAGTTTCCTTTAACAATTATTTATTAAACAAATCTGAAGGGACAGGCATTATTCTAGGCACTTAGGACACATCAGTGAACAAAACAGACAAACCTCATGCCCTCTTTGCACTTTCATTGTGGTAGAGGTGGGCAGTAAATATGAAAAATAAGTGTATTCCCTGATATAGAAGCATTAAACAGACCTACAAGACTAGAGATACAGTTGCAATAAAAAGCCCATAAAGTAACAAGAGGGGATAATATATTTATAGAACTTCTAAATGAAGAGGCAATTAACTAGAGTTCAATAAATCATTAAATAAAAATTAATGTAACTATAACCCTAAAAATGAGACCAAGCCCTAGCCCTAGCTCAACCCTTACCCCTAGCACTAACCATAGTATAACCTTAACCCTCACACGTTACTCCTACTGAGACCCGCTCCAACCACCACGACCAGAGTACATTATATTGTGCTAGTAATTGCTATGGAAAACAAACAGTTAAGGGAGATTAAGATTATAGTGAGGGTTAGTGGTAGATGACTTACAATTTTAAATTGGGTGGCCAGGGTAGGCTGAAAGTGAACAAAATTCAACTTCACCTCCTGTTCCTTGTCTTCACATGCTGCAGTACCTGTCTCACTTAAATTCTACCCCTTTTTTTTTCTTCCTGAAAACAAATTTTATTTAAATAATAGTTTAAATACATTACATAACATTTAGAACTGAAAGGGTGGAGGGGGAGAGAACCAGTTGTTACTTCCCATGGCATTGGGCAACTGTTGGTAAATTGCAAGCTCTCCAGCCAGCTATAGGACTGATACATTATTTTGAATTTGTTCCCTTGTCAAAAGTTTAACTCTGAAAGGTGGGCCTCACATCCTGGTTCTTTGGACATCCCTTAGCTAGGATAGGTGTAGTCAGTAAGAACAATGATGTTGGTGGCAAGCTGGACGTTCTGTCACCTCGCTGGAGGGAAGATGGCCTCTCCTAAGCTCTGCCCCTATCAGGTTCAATATCAGGGTTTTTCTTTTGCTACCAAAGGCTCCCTCTAGTGTCACAAATGCCATATCCCATCCTCTCTGCTTCACCCAGGGTTGTTCCTGTGGTGTGTGACATTTTCTTATGGCAGGGTAGCTTCTGACCACACACAGCCATCTGTGAGCTTGGCTGAAACATCACATTATAGCTTTGTTTCAGGCTGGGCACTGCCAGGCGTCTACTGCTTGACCTCTGTTTAAATGAGGGACTTTAAGACTAGACAGCATGGCTCTTAGCAGTTTATTGCATGAAGGAGTTACACTAGTTAAAAGTGGAACCCAAATGGGTACATTATACAAGCTGTGAGGTTTTAAACTTGTGACAAGTGACAGAGGGAAATTTTCTACTCATTGCAAGGAAATCCTCACTTAAGCTTCAGTGAGCCACAAGCACTGAAAACCCATGAACCTTCAGCTGGCCGTCCTTAGCCAGTCCATTCTCTACAAGGAACTGGCCTATGTTTCTTTTTATCGTAATCATCAGCGATCCCTTGGATAGTAGTTAAGGGTCTTCCTGCTGTTTCTCCATTGAATTCTTATACGGATAGAATCCTCAGTATCAGCAGGAAGCAGGTCATCACCCTTACTTGCAAAAACAAAGGGGTCGAAAGAGTGGAGGTTGTGAATAGCGGACATACAATACGATTCCTTATCCTCCGTGGACGGCCTGCGGAAGTCGGCTGCGGGAGAAGGTGGGCGGACCGTCCGGCAGGTGGACAGAGAGTCAGGAAGCGAGGGGGCTCAAGGGGGAGGCTGGTGAATCCTTAGCAGCGACTCAGTGCCTGGGGCTACCCTTTCTTTAATACCCAGTTCACATATCATCTCCTCTGTGATGCCTGTTATGATTCCTTCAGTGGTAAACTATCTTTCCTCTACATTTGCACATACAAAAATTCATTGTTGCTCACTCCATATTCCTCTGAGTTGTGGACTGGTTGTTGTTGTTAGGTGCCATTGAGTCGGCACCGACTCATAGTGACTTTATGCACAGCGGAACGAAACACTGCCAGATCCTGGGCCAACGTGGCTACTGTTACCATGGTTGAGTCCATGGATGCTGCCAGTTGGCCAATCCATCTTATTGGTGTCTTCCTCTTTTTCTCTGACCCTCCACCTTACCAAACATGATATTCTTCTCCAGCGACTGATCCCTCCTGACAATATATCCGAAGTATGAAAGACAAAGTTTGGCCATCTTGGCCTCTAAGGAGCACTCTGGCTGCACTTCTTCCAAAACAGATCTATTGGTTCTTTTGACAGCCCATGGCACTTTCAATATTCTCCTCCAACACCACAACTCAAAGGCATCAATTCTTCTATGGTCTTCCTTATGCACTGTCCAGCTTTCACATGCACATGAGGTGATTGAAAATACCATGGCTTGGGTCAGGCACACCTTAGTCCCCAAGCTGACATCTTTGCTCTTCAACACTTTTAAAAAGGCCTTGTGCAGCAGATTTGCCTAATACAATATGTTGTATGATTTCTTGGCTGCTGCTTCTGTGAGTGTTGATCAGTTTGTTGTACTGTGGTGGCTTGTGAGTTGCTGTGGTTCTGAAAATTATGCCACTGGTATTTTAAATACCAGCAGGGTCACCCATGGTGGACAGGTTTCAGATGAGCTCCCAGATGAAGACAGATTAAGAAGGAGTGATGAACTACATCCGAATATTTTGTCGCTGAAAACCTTACGAATAGCAGAGAAACGCTGTCAGATACAGCGCCAGAAAATGTGGACTGGTACCACCCACAATTTCCCACTACAAGCACCTACAGCTCTGCTTTCTAACTAAGGGCTTTCTTCACTACCAGTGCTTGGAGTGTAGAGTAGCCCCTTAACCATAAGCATTTAATGTTCTTGAGGGATAATGATCAAACAATGAGAAATAGGAGTAAATAGGTAAATAATATAGCTTCCCCACCCTGGTGGGACAGTTTTGAAATGTTTCCCTCATAAATCCTCAGAGACTCCCCAGTGTGATTAAAAACCATTTATAAGTAATAATATCTGCTCATTACATTACTATTTATTGATATTTTTCTCATCGTCATCTCCCTTGTTATTTTTGCAATCATTTCCTAAATAACCTATCCAAACCTAAATCCTTCAGGAGAATCCAAATTCAGACACCTTAGCATTTCATTTCTGAACTCCATATTAGTTTTATTATGTTATCTTATTAGATTTTCTTTATATTATATTACTATGGACATTAGTCATTGCTATTAATTTGTAAGTTTCTTATGTTACTTTTAAAAAACTTTATACCCCTGAACATAGTTTTTAACCCTTCATCCAAAATATTAAATTACTTTCTATTTGGTAGGGACAACATGGGCTTAGTTAACCAATTTTCTGGGTTAAAATCCTGGTTCTGTAACTTACTAACAGTATAGTCCTAAGAAATATTCTGAGTCTCAGGTTTCTCATTAAGTACTTTGGAGATACAAATGTATACCTTATAGAATTGTTCTGAGCATAAAATAAGAAAATGTGCATAAAGTTCTTTGCAAGGTTGTCGGTTCTGTCAAGTTAGTTCTGATTCATAGTGACTCTGTATAGAGTTTCAAGGAGTGACTAGTGGGTTTGAACTGCTGACCTTGTGGCTAGCACTCTAGTGCTTATCCTACAATGCCACACAAGCACTTATTTTAGCATGGTGCCTGCTATATATTAGGCATTCAATCAACATAACTTCTCTCTCTGCCTCTCTCCATCTTTCTGTTTACTGTTAAATCAATCCCTTAAAATAAAGCAATTGGAACATGATTAGAAAAATTTCAATCTGATTGACATATTAGCATTCTAAAGATAGATATTTCATATGAGTAAAACATACAGTCATAAAATGAAATGTTTGTCTTTTTTCCTATACTCCCTTTAATTCAATAAAGGGTATTTTAATTTGACGTCATATGTGCATGCTTTTACATATGTCTTTAAAGTATCTGATCTATACTTGTATTGTATAAATATACTGCCAATAAAATAATCATTTGGACTAACTTGTTACTCAGTGAAGCGGTGTGCATAAGTAATGCTGTACTCTTATTTATAGCATGGTATTACCAGCCAAAACCAGTTCATCATAAAGTATCTATATTTGTTCCTATTCTTTATTTTTAAATAGTGATAAGAGGACAAGAAATCAACTATTCTAAGTGTAGTGCCTTGATAATTATAGTAAAATGTTACTGAATTCTCTAATAACTTCAGATAAAATATTTTATGAATTTTAATGTAAGAAATGTGTATTTCATATACACAATTCTGTGTTAGATGCTTGTCATATACAGACATAAACAGATTTGGAGGATGGTTTCAAATTGTACTATACTGTGGTGGCTTGCATGTTACTGTGATTCTGGAAGCTGTACCACTGGTATTGTAAACACCAGCAGGGTTACCCATGGTGGACAGATTTCAGTGAACCTTGCAGTCTAAGACAGGCTAGAAAGAAGGAGAAGCAGACAACTTGTATATGTTTAGTCACTGAAAGCATTATGAATAGCAATGGAACATTGTCAGATATAGTATCAGAAGATGAAAACATTATGAATAGCAGCAGAACATTATCAGATACAGAGCTAGAAGATAAACTCGTCAGGTTGGAAGTCACTCAAAATACAACTGGGGAAGAGCTGCCTCCTCAAAGTAGAGTTGGTCATGATGAGGCAAATGAAGTAAAGCTTTTGGGACCCTCATTTGCTGATGGGGCACAACTCAAAATAAGAAGACAAAACTGTAAGCATCCATGATAATCAGAACATGGAATGTGCAAAGTCTGAATCTAGGAAAACCGGAAGTTGTAAAAAATGAAATGGAATGCATAAACATCAATATCCTAAGCATTAGTAAGCTGAAGTGGACTAGCATTGACCATTTTGAATCTGACAGTCACATGGTTTACTATACTGGGAATGACAAATTGAAGAGGTATGGCATCACATTCCTCATGAAAAAGAACATTTCAAGATCATTCTTGAAGAGTGGTACTATTTGTCATAGGATAATATCCATATGCCTTCAAGAAAGGCCAGTTACTACAACTATTATTCAAATTTATACACCAATCCCTAGAGCTAGTGATGATGAAATCAACTCCTGGTATGGTGCTGCAGGTTAATGCGCCAGACTGCAAAGCCATTTGAACTTCAAGGTTGAGGGTTCAAGCTCATCAGTCGCTCCTTGGAGGCCCTATACAGTGTTGCTATGGGTTGGAACCAACTCAACTGTACTTAACAATACTAACAATCAACTTCTTTTGTCTGAAATTGATTAGACAGGCAGCCAAGAATCAGTAAAACTCACTTGTGGTGGGAATGCAAAGGTTGGAAAGAAAGAAGAAGAATCCGTAGTTGGACAATAGGGCCTTGATGATAGAAACGAAGCTGAATATCACATTATAGAATTTTGCAAGACCAATGACTTTGTTTATTTTTGCAAATATCTGTTTTAAACAACATAAAAGATGACTATACACATTAATCTCACCAGAGGAAATACACAGAAATCAAATTGACTTCATCTATGGGAAGATACAGTAAAAAATCTCCATTCCATCTGTCAAAACAAGGCCGTCTGTGGGACAAAGCATCTATTGCTCATATGCAAGTTCAGGCTGAATGTGAAGAAAATTAAAAGTCCATGAGAGCCAAAATATGATCTTGAACATATCCCATTGAATTTAGAGATCATTTTAAGAACAGATTTGATGAATTAGATACTTATGACTGAAAACCAGAAGAGTGTGGTATCACATCAAGAATAGACAAGAAGAAAGCAAAAGTCATTAAGAAGACAAGGAAAAAGAAAAGAACAAAACGGATTTCAGAAAAGACTCTGAAACCTATGTTCCATCATAGGATGATAAAATAAATGCAAGAAGTGAGTAAGTAAAGGAATTGAACAGAAAATTTCAAAAGGCAGCCCAACGATTGTATACTTGAGCCCAAGCTCAAGTATTATAATTAAATGTGGAGTTAGAAAACCAAAAGGGAAGAACATGCTCAGCATTTCCCAAGCTGAAAGAACAAGAAAAAATTCAAGTCTTGACTTGCGTTACTGAAGGATTATTTAGGCAAAATAATTCTTTGAATGATGCAGAATGTATACATAGACAAAGTAGCTGTCATTTGAACAGAACAAGGGAACACTGAATTGTCGAGAACCGGCCTCGACAGGGGAGTTTGGTTCACGAAGGTGGGAGATCTGGCGGTGACAACAACAGATAAAGAATACACACAAAGACACAACAAGAGAGACAAGAAGACACCCCAGAACTAGAGTGGATGCATAACTGGCGTCAGACAGATCCTGCATTGTAAACATTTTGGCTATGCATGCTGTTTGCACACCTTGCCAACTGCAATGCCTGCCCGTACTGCAAGCTGCAATGTATGCGGGCTTCAGTCTGCGCCCCAGTTTTATTTCGGGGAGGAGCTTTATACAAAGGAAGGTGGGGTTTATTAAGACGGGGTACAGAAGTGAAATGTGGTTAATCGCTCAACACAGGACACAATGATTTACAGGAACAAATTCTAGAACATACATCACAAGTTGTCTTGATAATCTAACATCCTTAATTTTCCAGAAATTCAAGCAAATTATTATATGGTACTTTTCAGGTTCAAATCCCAGGTCAGCAACTCGGTTTCTCAAGCTTAATTAACATACCTATAGCACCTAATCTCGAATGGGAAAAAGGTGAAAAGGATTGAAAGGAGTCCCCCTGTGTCAGCTGTCTGGCTGAGACTTGCAGGAGGAAGCAAGAAGCCTAGCTGCAGGGTTTGCACCTAAGGGCTATCTGGGATGGCTGACACTATTGTTCTTTAGATAAAGCCCTGGAATACGCCAATCTACTGAGTTAATTCCTTGGGGGAAACTTGGCTTTTGGAACTTCCCTGCAAACTTGTTTTT
Source organism: Chrysochloris asiatica (assembly GCF_000296735.1). Taxonomy (NCBI): domain Eukaryota; kingdom Metazoa; phylum Chordata; class Mammalia; order Afrosoricida; family Chrysochloridae; genus Chrysochloris; species Chrysochloris asiatica. The sequence continues at coordinate 11,150,557 of NW_006408587.1, forward strand.
GGAGCTTTTTACAGTCTCAGCTTTAGGAGCAGTTTTTTGTTTTAATATTTGTCCAT
>NW_006408587.1:11152047-11154990 GCF_000296735.1 Chrysochloris asiatica
CCTTCCTTTGTGTAAAGCTCCTCCCTGCAATAAAAAGGAGGTGCAGACTGAAGCCCGAATGCGTTATGGCTTGCAGGGCATGCATTATGGGCAGGCATTGCAGTTGGTAAGGCATTGCATACTGCCTGCCTAGCCATGCTGTTTACAATGCAGGATCTGTCTGACGCCAGTGCCGCATCCACTCTGGTCTCGGGGTGTCTTCTTGTCTCTTTTGTTGTGTCTTTGTGTGTATTCTTTCTCTATCTCTGTTGCCGCCAGATCTCCCTACTTCGTGAACCGAACCCCTATGTTGAGACCCGTTCTCGACATTTAAGGAAGACTCATTAACAACCTGCAATATGCAGATGATACAACCTTGCTTGCTGAAAGTGAAGAGGACTTAACTACTTACTGATCAAAGACCACAGCCTTTGGTATGGGTTGTACCTCAATGTAAAGAAAACAAAAATCTCACCACGGGACCTGTAAATAATATCAAGATAAATGGAGAAAAGGTTGAAGTTGTCAAAGATTTCATTTTGCTTGGATCAAGAATCAACGTATATCTATGCAGCAGTCAAGAAATCAAACAACATATTGCAATAGGCAAATTTGTAGGACAAGACCTCTTAAAAGTGCTGATCAGCAAAGATATCAATTTGAGGACTAAAGTGAGACTGAACGAAGCCATGGTATTTTCAGTAACCTCATATGCATGTGAAAGTAGAATAGTGAATAAGGAAGACCATAGAAGAATTGATATATTTGAGTTATGGTGTTGAAGGAAATTATTGAAAGTACCATGGAATGAGAAAAGAACAAAGATTTGGAAGAAGTACAACTAGAATGCTCTCTAGAAAGCAGGATGGTCAGACTGCCTATATAATTATGTGACTACACAAAAAAATTCAAAGAGTATCTTAAAAAAGAAGTTGTAGATCTTAAGATTGGCTCAGGAATGAAGGGTATTAAGACAGACATTAGATTCAGGAGGGAAAAAAAAAGATCCATACTGTGAACAATCTTAGAAGGTAGAAAGAAAGATTTATATCCTGTTTGCATTAATTAGGAAGTTTTTAGTGGCAAGTGACAGAAAACTCTACCTTAATTCATTTAAATAGTCAGGAAGATGTATTATGTCATATAAACAGAAGTTTTGGGGCAGGAGATCTCCATGTTTGATTAATTCTGTATCTCAATGACATGAAACAACTGAGTTCTTTTCATTTTTATCTCTTCTATTCTGGCTCTTTTCATGATCTTAAGTTGGAGGCTGCAGTTCAATGCTTCATATGCTGTTAAGACACCAACCAGTCGAAGAATACGAAATACATTTATAAGTGTAAGAAATCCCTACTAGTTCTGTAGAATAAGCATTGGACTGCTAACCACTACGTTGGCAGTTGAAACCCACCAGCACCATGAACTTTCTGCTCCCCAAAAGATTTTGTGCAGCATTTCTATGAGTCAGAATTGATTTGAGGGCAGTGGGGTTTTATAGAAATATAGAAACTTTTTCCATAAATGTCTTTTACTGAATCAGAATATGTCTCACAATCTGTAGGCTTGATTTAGATCACATGTTCCTTTACTAAATGTATTACAGACAAGAGAGATAATTTGTCTGTGATTGGCTAAGACATTTCAGTATTTAACATTAAATCATATCTTGTGGCTCCAATAACATCAAAAAAGCTTTTCTCTCAGAAAGAAGAGGCATAATTGTAGGACAGGTAAACAATAGTGACTGTGCAAGTTGAGTGACCACACATTCTAGTCTGCTTAGACAGTGCTGGTTCATACTGGTTATCTCAAAGTAATTATGAAGAGTGCCCCATTTTACTCTTAAAAGTCTCCCAGTTTGGAAATAAAATTATATGATCATTGCAGCTAAAGTAGGCATTGTTGGTGTTTTTGGTAAATGCTGTCAATTTGGTTCCCAGTGACTTGTGCGTTTGAATTTCTGACATAGTGGTTAGCAGTCTAGTGCATATCCCATGGCATCACACCAGGAGCTAAATCAGTAACGATAGCCATTTAATAAAACTACAGATTAGGATAATAATTAGATAATTATATGGTCAAAAACATCAAGTGGTGAAGGATATTTCAAAAAGAAAGTTTGAACTAGTACAATGGCAGTGGGATTGAAAAGTAAAAGGCATAGGTCCTTAGAAGTAATAATTTGAAGTCTAACTCCTGTTGCTACAAGAAGATACAGAATGAAAGAAAAATATAAGGTGCATTGTTGTAATTAAAGGTGCCATTAAGTCAGTAGTTACTCATAATGACCTTATGCACAACAGAACGAAACACTGTCTGGTCCTGTGCTAACCTCATAATATTACACTTGAGCCCACTGTTGCTGCCACTGTGCCAATCCATCTCATTGGGGGCCTTTCTCTTTTTTGCTGACTTTTATTTTTACCAAGCATGATGTCTTTCTTCAGGGACTGTTCCCTTCTGATAATGTGTCTGAAGTCGCCTGGTCATTCTGTCTTCAAAGGAGCATTTTGGCTGTACTTCTTCCAACAAAGATTGTTCTTTTGGCAGTCTATAGCACTTTTAATATTCTCCTCCATAACTCAAATGTACCAATTATTCTATAGTCTTCTTTATTAATTGTCCAACTTTCACATGCATATGTTGTTGTTGTTAAATGCCACCTAATTGGTTCAGACTCATAGAGGCCCTATATAGAGTTCCGAGGAGAGGTTGGTGAGTTTGAACCATCAACCTTGCGGTTTAAACTAACTTTGCAGTCCAGTGCATTAACTCACAGCACCACACAAGGAATCCATGCATACATGGTTATTGGAAATACTATGGCTTAGGTCAGGCACAACTTAATCCTCAAATTGACTAAGTGCTCTCAAGCCTTTCAAAGAGGTCTTGTGCAGCAAATTTGCCTAGTATAATGTTGTTGCTGTTGTTAAGTACTGTTGAGTCAGTTCTGACCCATAG
>NW_006408587.1:11155405-11161408 GCF_000296735.1 Chrysochloris asiatica
AAATTTTTTTTTTTTTTAATTTGCATGAATGAAAGAATTACATTGCACTAATGGAAAGAGGAAAATCAGAAAGAAAGTTCAATGGATAAAATGATAATTTCAGTTTTGATACACTGAGTTTAGTTCTATTGGGCCAACTAGGTGGAGGTATCAAGGTAGTGTTTTAGGGTTTTTTCAACATCCTCTGTGCTAAATTCATTAACTGTATATTCTTTTTGGTAGATTGTCATGGAGTTTATAATCCAGTAGCAACTAAATAAAGTCTTAATTCACCAATTTTTTCAATGAATAATTACTAAGCACAAGGCACTGTCCTAATAGCTGGGGAATCAGGAGTAAATAAAATAGATCCAGTGTCTGTTCTTTTAGAGGGAGTCATAGTAAGCAAATAAGTGTAGTATTGTGGCAGATTTTGATAAGTGTTATATTGGCACAGTAGGTTAATGTGCTGGACTGCAAAGTCAGCTTGAGCCACAAGGTTGAGGTTCAAGCTCATCAGCTGCCTCAGATACCCTATATAGGGTTGCTATGGATCAACTCGATGACACTTCACAACAACAACAATATATCATAGAAAAATAAAGGCATCCAGGGTGACATTTGAGCACAGACTGTAAGGAAATAATCCCTGAAGACATCCATTCAGGCAGGCAGTTTTCCAATCTAAGGACACAGTAGATACAGTTTCTTGGAATCTACAGGACCAATAAAGAGATCAGTGGGACTGGCTCCAAATAACGGGGAGAACAGTGGCAGATGATGAGGTCAGAAAGGTTAAACATTAATTTTGGATTTTGTAAGTAAGGGTAGAGGAGGAGTACCACTTAGAAATCTATTGCAAAAAATTTAGACTCAAAATTATAGTTCTTTGAACTAAGGAAAATGAGGAGTGAGCCATCATAGCCATTGCACCTGAAATGTAGAAAAAGATGGGTGCCAAGTCCTATAGATTTATTGACTTGGTAATATGAAGAGGCGAGGCTTCTCATATTAGAGTGCATGCTTTTATCTATGTTCTATGAGGCAAGGTTACCATAAAGAAGTGGTGCTAATTTGTAGTGGGAGGGGACAAACAATTCAAAGCAAATAGCTGAGCAAAAAATAGATAAGTAAGCTTCCTGGAAAAACATAGTGGGATTTCAGGGTACTATTGAATGCCTATTAGAGGCTAGTGATCATGGTATTCATGAATTTAAAGTGACACGAATTACAAGTTTCCCTATTGTGTGATTTTCTGTTTCCTTTCCCAAAGATCAGTGGCCTTTGGGAAACTGTATTTATGCATCAGCAGACTGTTCTAATGGCCTACTGAAATCATGGGAAAACTCTGTAAACAGCACATTTCACAACTAAAAGACACATTTACACTTTTAATTATTAATCATGTTCATTTTGTTGAAATGATTATTTTTTATCTATCTTTTGTCTAAGTGACAGTAAGCATAATCAGCCTCATTACAAACTAATTGGAAAAGGCAATTTTCCAATTAATAAATATACACTGATGTAAAAATGTGTTCTTATGATAAAATAATTATAATAGCTGCCAACAACTTGGGAAAGAAAATGAAGAAGTTTGTTAGTGGCAAGACCTAATGGAAAATCTGATGGGTCTAAACAAGAAAATTGACAAGCAAATTCTCCCACAAGAACAATTTGTTACTGATGATGAAATTGAGAACTAACCAGAATGAGTGTTGTGAGATTCATCGTGAAAGCCCTTAGGGTAAAATTAATTTCTTTATACCACAGTTTAAAGGCACACAAAAGGAAATTGCTTGTGCCAGATGGGACATGAAAGGCATTGTGAATAAAAATGAGCATTTCTTTTCTGCTTACAAATATTTGAATTAAGATGATACCAGCATGTCTGGTTAATGGAATAACGATATTGATGGTAGCACAACGTTTAAAGATTTTCTCATTCTTTTCTAAAATGGTTTGTCAACACAACAAAACACTTTATGCAATATATTAAGCCTGGCACTTACTATCCCAGCACATGTTATTCTCTTTGAGCTATTGTACCAGGCAAAACGGGAAGCATATAATGGAGAAAGCTCTAGGTTTAGACTCAGAGGACTATTAAATAGTTCTTCCCCAGGCTCTACTACAGAGTAGAAGGAGGTGAGACAAATTGCAAATCTCTCGGGGACAACTCCTTTATTAGCAAAATGAAGATAGGGATACTTACCTTTCTATCTAAATTCCATGATGATTAAATGGGATAATGAAAGTGAAATCCTTTGTAAACCACACAGCATATGCATATACACTTTGATCTTTTGACTTATCTCTTTGAAAGTGGTCTAGAAATGATCTTCCATTTGCCCCATATTATATCTTAACTGCTGGTCCACAGTTGCTGGCTTTCTTTTATTTGTAATCATATGCATTTTTATACATAACATTTCAAATGTAATCAGTGATGGTGATCGCTCTCTGCTATAAGCATCTATAATAGTTATTTAGCACTAATAAATACCAACATTTATTATTCTATTCATATGTGCTCTCTACTTGACTGGAACATAAACTACCAAATATTAGTTGTAATGCTGATAATAATAGCTAACATTTATTGTTTACTATAAGCCAAGCATTGTGGTAAGCATTTAAAATGGACACTCAGATTTAATAAAAGGCAGAGGACACTTTTCAGTGGAGTCATATCATGCACCTGTTGTGTAAAGAGAATTGACATTTTACACTCAGCAGTCCCCACTTTCCTAAAAGAGAGAACAAAAATTTATACAAATATGAATTTATATCGTATGAATATTTGTTCTGCCATTTTAGTCAATGATTTTATGCCTTATAGTGATAGTGAGATTGGAGAGGTGAATCTACCCTTTTTCCTCTGTTGAAGTTACTTCCCCATATAGCTCTCATAGAATGAGCATCTCAAGGTACAATGTATAATGTTTAAAGACAGATATTTTCAGTACGACATGGACCATGAATGTAAGCCGTATACTTTATCTGGTCCTGGTGTAACATTGGGGGTTAGTGTGTTGTACTGCAAGGTCAGTTTGAACCTCAAGGTCTGTGGCTCAGGATCACCAGTCACTCCTTGGAAACCCTATACAGGGCTGCTATGGATAGAAACCGACTCAACAGCACTTAACAACAACAATAACCTCAAACTGAAGAAATAGTCTGCAATATGCAGATGATGCAACCTTCTTTGCTGGAAGGGAAGACAAATTAAAAGACTTACCAGTGAAGACCAAAGACTACAACCTTCAGTATGGGATGCACTTTAATGTAAAGAAAACAAAAATCCTCACCACTGGACCAATAATTGCCATCATGATAAATGGAGAAAAGTTTCAAGTTATCAACGACTTCATTTTGCTTGGATCCATAATCAACACTCAAAGGATGTATTGCATTAGGTAAATCTGCTGCACAAGACCTCTTTAAAGTGTTCAAGAGTAAAGATACCAGCAAAGATACAAGTTTGAAGACTAAGGTGAACCTGACCTAAGCAATGGTATTTTCAATCACTTTATATGCATGTGAAAATTGAACAACGAATAAGGAAGACTACAGAAGAATCTATACATCTGAATTATGGTGTTTGAGAAGAATATTAAAAGTACTATGGACTGTCAGAAGTACAAACAAATCTGTCTTGGAGGACGTGCAGCCAGAATGCACCTTAGAAGCCAGGATGGCGAGCATTTGTCTCTCGTTCTTTGGACATGTTGTCAGGAGGGATCGGTCCCTGGAGAAGGACATCATGTTTGTTAAAGTGGAGGGTAAATGAAAGAGAGGAAGACTCCAACAAGATGGATAGACACAGTGGCAGCAACAATGGACTCATACAGGTTCAGGCAGGACTTTGTTCTGCTATGCATTGGGTTACTATGAGATGAACCCAACTTGACAGCATCTAATAACAACAAACTAAAAAAACAGTTTTAGTACTGGTGGAAAAACTGGTCATGTTGGATTTATTAAGACAGGATCTGTCAGTCTCCAATGTGGAAACTTCCAATAAAATTTCAAGGCTGACAATGAAGTGAGAAGAATGGGCATCTGCTAAAAGTGAGAATGAAAAGTGACTGTTGAAAGTTTAAGCAGAGAAATGAATATGTGAAATGCTCAGTAGTAGAGTAGATTGGGTTAGTAAATGAATTAGGGAATGGAGAAAACTTACTTGGACTTTGTGATTATGAATTTAGAGGGTGTGGAATCAGGGAGCTGATGCTGTAATTGGTGATGATCCACTTCTTTAGGAACTGAGTGTGGAAATAAGTTATTCAGGTAAGATAAATTAGAAATATCTAGCGTTATGACTTTATTGGCCTGGATCCTTTACTCAGTGATAACTTTGGTGAATCATAGAAAAACTTTTTCACTAACTATCCATTTGGAATGTGGAACAAAATTTAATTCCTGGCCTACAAACAAATATTCTTTTCTATACCAACTCTCTCAACCACTGCAACTTTGCTCAATATTGTTAAGTGCTGTTGAGTTGGTTTCGACTCATAGTGAACCAGTTTACATTTTTCAAGGAGCAACTGCTGAATTTGAACCTCCAACCTTATGGTTATCAGTCCAGTGCTTTTCCTACAGTGCCACACCAGGACTCTGTTTTTGTTGTTGTTGTTAGGCTCCATCAAGTCGGTTCCGACCCATACCGACCTTATGCACAGCAGAATGAAACACTGCCTGATCCTGGGCCAACCTCACTGTTGTTTCCACATTTGAATCCATTGATGCTGCCACTTGGCCAATCCATCTCGTTGGGGGTCTTCCTCTTTTTCTCTCATCCTCCACTTTACCAAACATGATATCCTTCTCCAGCAACTGGTCCCTCCTGACAATATGTCCAAAGTATGAGAAACAAAATTTTGGCCATCTTGGCCTCCAAGGAGCACTCTAGCTGCACTTCTTCCAAAATGGATCTATTGGTTCTTTTAGCAGCCCATGGCACTTTCAATATTCCCTCCAACACCACAACTCAAAAGTATCAATTATTCTACAGTCTTCCTTATTCACTGTCCAGTTTTCGCATACATATGAGGTTATTGAAAATACCATGGCTTCGGTCATGAAAACAAGAAAAGGAAAACAAGTCCACAAGAGCCAAATTATGACCTTGAATATATCCCACCTGAATTTAGAGATCATCTGAAGAACAGATTTGATGCATTAAACACTAAAGACTGAAGACCAGAAGAGTTGTGGGATGACATCAAGAACATCATGTATGAAGGGCTCTGTATAGTATATAAAAAAAGGATTTCAAACAAGATCTGTAGGCCTGCTAACCTTGTTCAACACCAAAGGTTGATGATCAGTGGATATGCATAGATATGACAATTACTGATTGTTAATGTAGTAAAATAATTCCACACAATTTGATATATAACTGTGACCTCCAGGCTCCGTCAACATGTACTAGTTTAGCTAACCAAAGCCTTCCTGTGGGACCATACTGGTCTTCCCCAAGTTCCAGAGAAAGTTTAAAAGTCTAACTCCAGTGGAGCTTCTAGGTCCCATTGTCAACATTCTTGCTGGTGTTATGTCTACTTTTAAGTAACAGGATCCATTACTGTATCAGTTAAGTATTTAAAATATAACGTCATCAATTTGCAAAATAGTTATATACCTCCTCTTCATTCTCATTCCATTCAGTTCTATACTTCCTTTCCACAAACCTATTTCTCCTTTTCTTGTTTATTTTACTGCTAAATAATCACTGTTGTACCTTCACATTTATTGAGGACACTAAGGGTATCAGCCAGGAATTTTCACGGCCATCTCCTGCATTTAACAACTTTCTTCCAATTTTGCAGCCTTTTTTTTTTTTTCTGAAACAAAAATCTCTGACTATAATTTGGATCTTATCTCTTCATAATTCTTTAAGAATCTTGTTAATTCAGTGATTTTCTTCCTACCAGTTTTCAATCTTGAGTCCTGGTGTGGTGCTGTGGGATAAAGCACTGGACTGCAAGGTCAGTTTGAACCACAAAGTCAGCGGTTCAA
>NW_006408587.1:11161958-11163528 GCF_000296735.1 Chrysochloris asiatica
TTTTTTTTTTTTTTTTTGATGTACACAAAAACACGCAGGAATACATAATCATATAAACAACCAAAGAGCACATTTTGCAAGCTAGCCTCCTGTAGGCCAGTGCACAATCTTTCTATTTCCATGAGTCTAGAATCCTCAGCTGCCTCCGTCTCTGCTTTTATGATTAGGATCCCAACTTTTGCTCGTGCTTTTACCTCTTGATGGTCCTCAGGTCCTCTGTTCCTGGAATGTAAGATTAACTACCCCCCCCCTATTTTGTTATACAATTTCTGCCTTTACAGTTGTGACCATTGCAATTAGTCATGATGACAATTTCTCACTATGAAAGAAAAGAATCCTATCCCCATCTCCTTTCACTAGACTCATCTAGACAAAATAAAAATTACTCAGTGGGGATTCTACCGACCCTCCTCACTTTGAAACTAAACTCCCTCGTTAGAACTTGTAAGCCAGCCACTTCTTGCCTTTATAGACCCCATCACCCCATTTTAGGTAGCCAATGTCTCATGTGCCTGTACCTATCCACCCTGTGCACTGAAGGAATAGGCTTGACCTGTGATGTAATGGCATCTTCTCTCTTGGTTGGTGTTTTGAACTATGACATTCATAAATATAGGTCAAGTTCCTCAAATTGTAGCAATTTATACTTGCTTCCTCTAGCCAAGTTTTCATCATCAAGCTATCAAAGCTAGGTAAGATGGGTACTATCTGCAAGTTTGGGCATTCATACACACATTCTCTCACTTCATATCAGCTGGATGCTTCACTATCAGCTCTAACCCTTAGTGACTAGGTCAGTGTAAATAGGCTCAGGAGTTCCCAAGTGTCCCCAGACTTTCAATCAACAGCCCTTCTTCTTCTGTCTTTCAACTGAAGGTCTACAGAAGGCTGTGGAACAAGGTCAAACTCAGCCCATGTCTTCATTACTGCCTTTCCCTGACTTCCACTCATAAGGAGATCAGTGTAGTCAACAGAGATCTTAAAAGCCTGCTTGTATTTTCCCTTAGAGTTTCAGTCTTGGAAGGGACTTGATGACTTTCTTTGATGGCTCCCAGTTGAATATCTTGCTTGTTCTTGTAATAGACAGTCTGCTTCCCCCACACCCCACCACTTGTCTTTTTTTCAATAAGTAACTTCTGTTCCTCGAGTTGCTCCAGGTTGATATGCATGTCCTTTTATATGGGAATGTCCCACGTTAGAAGGTTCTGGATTGGGCTCAGGATTCCACCTAAGTGGAATCTACATAGGGTCTAAAAGAAGCCTATTTCACTGGGCAAGTTCTAGAACACCTTTTAGGTATTCCAATCAGTTATAGATATTTATGATGGTTATATCCGCTTGTTCAATTAACTCTTTAATCATAAGATAATGTCCTTCTTTGTCTCTTATTCTGGTTTTTGCTTTATAGTTTATTTTATCAGAGATTAGTATTGCCACTCCTGCTCATTTTTTTAATTGCAATTAGTTTGGTATACATTGACAGAGAACTTCCAGAGGTTCAAGCTGGATTCAGAAGAGGCCGTGGAACGAGAGATATCATTGCTGATGTCCGATGGATCTTGGCTGAAAG
>NW_006408587.1:11164813-11213479 GCF_000296735.1 Chrysochloris asiatica
TTTGTTTGTGTTTTGGTGCTGCTGGTTTCTCTCCTGTGCTAAGTCCATTTTTCTTGTGCTTTTTCTTGTCAACTTCTCCATAGTATTAATAGTTCCATCTTCTTGGATTTTCCTTTTCTTGATATGTTGTGAAGTATTACGTTTCTTTGGGTTTACCCTATATTTTATTAACTTTTTCCTGCTTTTCAAACAGTCTGTTTTATCCTGAAATCTACCTGACCACCTCATCACCAGTATCTCTGTTCCTATATTTTTCCCTTCTTTCACACTGTAGTTGTTTTCATCATAGACTGATCTCCCAGATCCTCTGATTTCATTCTTGTAGTTTTGTTCTGCTCTGAACTCTTCCATCTCTAGACTGTGTTCTGGATGGTGTTGCCACATACATAAGTCTCTGGTTGTTGTCTGCTCTTGTTGGTTCTCAGTCCAAAGAATGCCATTTAGGATGTTTTGAAGCACTTGGTTGGCTTTTCCAAAGTTCCTTAACTTCTGTTTATCTTGAAATGTTTTGATTTCACCATCATATTTGATAGACAACTTTGCTGGGTAAATGATCCTTGGTTGGCAGTTTTTTTTTTTTTTTCTTTCAGAGTTTTGTATGTCTCACTATTGCCTTCTTGCCTGCATGATTTCTGGTAAGCAATCTGAGCTTAATCTGATTTGCTTGTCTTTGTAGGTAACACTTCTCTTTTCCCTACCTCCATTTAGGATTCTCTCCTTTGATTTCAGAGAGTTTGATTATGATTTTCTTTTGGGGTCTATCCTGCCTGTGGTTTGTTCAGCTTCTTGAATGCTTATCTTCTCATCTTTCATGAAGTTAGGGAAATTTTCTTTTAGCTGCTCTTCGACTATCTCCTCTGTGGTTTTCTTTGATTCTTTCTGTTATGGACTCCAATCACCTGTAGGTTATTCCTTTTCATGTTGTCTCACACAAATCTTAGATTTCTTTCAGATTTTTTTCATTCTTTTTTCTGCTTGCTCTTCTACCTTAACAGTATTGAGAGATTTGTCTTCAAGTTCGCTGATCTGTATTCCTACCTTGCAATTCTATGCCTTTGCCCTTTTAGCATATTGTCCATTTCTGATATTTTAGTATCGATCACCTGGACCTCTTTTTTACAGGTTTTGAATTGTCTGTAATGCTTTATCTATTATATCTGATTGTTCCTATAGTAATTTTCTTACTTCTTCCTTATTTTCCTTTACTTTTCTATGGCGCACTTGGATGCACCTCAATATCATTCTCCTGAATTCCTTATGGTACAATTCCAAAATGTGCACTTCTTCCAATGCAAACTCTACTTCTACCTCTTGTTCATTTGCTTGAACTACTGTTTGTCACACAGAGAACATCCAGAGGTTCAAGCCAGATTCAGAAGAGGACGTGAAATTAGGGATATTATTGCTGATGGCTGATGGGTCTTGGCTAAAAGCAGAGAATACCAGAAAGATGTCTACCTAATGCTTTATTGACTATGCAAAGGCTTTTGATTGTGTGGATCATAACAAGCTATGGACAAAATTGTGAATTATGAGTATTCATGAACACTTAATTGTGCTCATGAGGAATCTACATGAACCAAGAGGCAGTTGTTTGAACAGAACGTGGGAACATTGAATGGTTTAAAATTAAGAAAGGTGTGACAAGGTTGTATTCTTTCACCATACTTATTCAACCTGTATGCTGAGCAAACAATCCATGAAGCTGAGTTATAGGAAGAAAAATGTGGCATCAGGATTGGAGGAAGACATATTAACAACCTGCGATATGCAGATGATACAACCTTGCTTGCTGAAAGTGAAGAGGATATAAAACATTTACTGATGAAGATCAAAGAGCACAGCCTTCAGTATGGATTACATTTCAATGTAACAAAAACAAAAATACTCACCACTGGACCAATAAACAACATTCTTATCAATGGAGAAAAGATTGAAGTAGTGAAGGACTTCATTCTTTTTGCATCAGCTATCAACACTCACAGAAGCAGCAGTCAAGAGATCAAATGACGTGTTGCATTAGGCAAAACTACTGCACAAGACCTTTTTAAAGTGTTTAAGAGCAAAGATGTCAGCTTGAGGACTAAAGTGTGCTTGACCCAAGCCATGGTATTTTCAATAACCTCATATGCATGTGAAAGCTGGACAGTGAATAAGAAGACCTTAGAAGAATTGACACTTTTGAGTTACGGTGCTGGAGGAGAATACTAAAAGTGCCATGGGCTGTCAAAAAAAACAAACAGATCTGTGTTGGAAGAAGTGCAGCGAGAGGGCTCCTTGGAAGCCAGGATGGCCAAACTTCATCTCTTGTACTTCAGACATATTGTGAGGAGGGACAAGTCTCTGGAGAAGAATATCATGTTTGATAAGGTGGATAGTCAGAGAAAAAGAAGAAGACTCCCAGCGAGATAGATTGGCAAACTGGCAGCATCAATGGGCTCAAGCATGGCAACAATTGTGAGGACTGGGCAGTGTTTCATTCTGTTGTCCATAGAGTCACTATGAGTTGGTACCAACTTGATGGCACCTAACAATAACAACAACAACTCTATCCTATTTCTGCCCAGAAGCAGAGATTCTCTGCTTCTTTTATACATTGCTGTGTTGTTGTATTTATAATAATTAGATGGATGTATGTTGATGTATTCTTAAGCTCTTTCCAATTGCCTTCTTGTAGATGTGATCAGGAGATGGGCTTTTCTTTCACTTTTCTTACTGCTCAATTCAGAGTGTTTTTTCAGGTGTTGGTTATTTACACTGCTCTGGTATATAGCAGCTGGCATTGGCTCTTGCCTTGTTGGTCAGATTTTATAGGGTGAGATTGTAGCTTGGCTGTATGATCACGATTGCTGTCTCTTGTTGGGTAAGGCAAGAAGAGAAAGGACCCTGCAAGATTAAAAATGGACCAAAAAAACCAAACTAAACAGCAAATTTCAAAATCACCAACCCCCCCCCCAAAAAAAAAAAAAAAAAAAAAAAAAAAAAAAAAAAAAACAAAAACAAAAACAAAAAAACACCACAAAACAAACAAAAAACTGTGGCAAAATATAAGGCTTTAGCACCCCTTTATGGCTTCTTGTCTTCAAAGCTGACTGAGAAATTTCAAGATTTTCCTGTTGCACCTTATGATTTAACTCAAGGTTTTGTTTTTAGTCTTTTTCTCCTTTTTTCCTCCCATCGCCCCCCAAGTCCATTCAGTTGCTTCTGTAGTAAGAACCAGCCCATGGCTAGCCAGAACCACTTTGAAAGACACTCCTGTTTCAAGCACTTACTGTTGACTCCTCCCCCTTCTTCAATTCTGCATCATGATCCTTGTTGTGCAGATCCTTATGCTTGCATAGCAGAATCTTCCCTGGGGTGTGCATTCATCCAGGTATCCCTCTCGTCCCCAGAATGGAGGTAAGTAGATAGAGGAAAATAAAAAACTGAAAAAAGAATGCCTGCACATTTATCTCTTCATATCCATGAGACCTCTGCAATGGAAGTGCTCTCTTGACCTAGTATCCATTCATTCCCATTAAAATGTCTATGCTAGGACTTGTTAGTCACCACAAATCAGAAGCCACCTTCTTTCTTTCTTTTGCTCTAAATCTTAATCTGGGTAAGCCTTCGATCCCTTTGTGTCCCTTTACCCAAAGTTCAGAGTTCTGGGACTGTCCTTTGAACTTGTTTTGTCTGATATTCTGTGTTTTCACTGGTGGAAATCTGCAGAATCTGTCTACCTAGTCTGCCATCAAGCCCAAGCCCCGCCTCTGTCAATGCATCTTAAGCGCATTTTTGACCAGTTTTAGACTGAAGAAGTCAGTAGAATTCTTGAGTATAGCAACCTTATAAGACAGTAAAACTGCCATTGAAATGTATTTTCTTATCAGAAATTCTTGATTGAAAAATACATTGATAAAATATGTTCTTTGTTGTTTTAAGCAAATGTCATTTTCTCTTTCTCCTTATATATCTTCGTTGGTGTCTATTCTTTTATTTTACTTGTCTTATTTGCCTCTTTTTATTCTCTCCTTTTATGCAAATATCAGGAAGCAAAAAAATACTTTTGTCAAATTATCTCAGCAGTAAGTGTGAAAACATACAGGTTTTTTGTTTCCTGTTTTTAGCTTTTAAAAAGTCATAAAATATAATTTCTTATTTTAATTTTCCCTAAAACCCAAACCATTGTATCACATACAATTTTTTTCTTGGCCATGATTTACTGAAAGCTTTTATCTTTCCTTGAGCCAGTGTTCATAATTAATCAATGACTCCCTTTCTTGGTTAAGGTCACAGAAAAGTTATATTTATGACTTTGAAATTTTCAAAAAATATCAATATTTATTTATATATTGTTTTAGGTTTATGATATAAAATTTTCTCTTTGAAGCATTGGTTGTTAGTCAGGACTTGGGAATGGACAGTTTGTTAAAAACAAACATAAAATTCTTCACAGCTGGGAGTTGCCCTTTCAATTTTAGAAATGTGTTCTTGTTTCCATAAATGTAATAAAGATTTACCCTCTGATCTCTGGTCCTATCACAAAGGTTTTCTGCAAAAAGTATCTCACATAAAATAAGCTCTGTAATTTTGGCTACATTAAAATGGTCATTTTAAAGTATTCAAAATGCTATAAACAAAATGTAATAAACCAGAGCACTTAGCATTCTTCCCCACTGAACACTTAGCTATCCTAGAACTAGCTCAGATTCCTGTTTTGCATCTTTATTATGAGATGCATTTTTAACTACATAATGACGTGATATACTAAATCTAATTGTACAAAGGAACCTTTCAGTTTGGTTTCTACTCATAGTGACCCTGTATAGGGTTTCTGAGGAGCAGTTGGTGGTTTGAACTGCCAACCTTGTGGTTCATAGTTCCAATAATTAGTTTACTTTAAATTTGCAGTTAACAGTTTTGAAGATGGGAATGAAACTTTTCTGATGTCTTTAGAAAAGGTGTGAAGGAGCTCAAAAAAACCAGATGATTGGCTTAAGGAAAGTCTTCTGCTAAAAGGCCGGCCATACTCCATTTTTTTTTTTTTTCTGAGCTGACATTCAAGAGTCATCTTGTCAGCATAAATCAGGAGGCCTGCAGGAATCCTCCTTACTTCCTCCTGCTTCCTCTTATAGAAAGTTCCCAGGAAGAGCATTCACTCAGGTTGGTCCTTGAAATCACCACAGGTGAAGTTGTTAAAAGACTCCAACTTTACAATTAGCAAAATGTTTGAGTATCTTACCATTATCTTGTGTCTGTTAAGGCAAGATTTTGTAAATGTCAACCAATCAGAAGTTGGTTTTTTTTGCTTCTTCTTATAAGTTCCTGGGTCTTCTGTAATTCAACTCTGTGAAAAATTCTTTTCACTACAGGACTTTTAAAATTCTTAAGAAGTGATGCCTGATTCCAGATCAGTTTGTTCCTTAAATAAACTCTTGGTCTTAGTCAAAGGTTAAAATGCTTTGTGATTTACCACTTTGGGCTTATTTAAAAATACTTGTGAAATTTAGTTTGTAATGACACTGGCTACATCAGAGAAATCTGATTTATTGTATAGAAATACAGTTTCATTACATCAAACAATTCCAAATTCTGTCTTCTAAACTTACATATTTTTGCATCTAATTATTCAACCCTTCCACTCAGCTATTATACAAGCTTCTATAAGAACACATCCCTTTTGTGTGTGTGTGTGATAGGACAAATTATCCTTAATTTCTGTATCTGTTAAAAGCAGATTAAAAATATTTGCATGTTGTTCTGAAAGTTAAATATATGAAAACAATACTGTAAAATATACTGTAAAAATTATGAAGGCTTCTCTCTCTCACCAATCTCTACATGATGGCAGGGACATTGGATCACATCAGATAGCTCTTCCCCAAACATTTGCTGTAGGCAAAATATAGTGAACACATTCTGTATTGTAATTTTGTGAATCCTTTCCTCTGTTGATTTTTCTGACTTCATGATCTTTGTTTATTTATCCCAAAGACAATGAAGGCAGTTTTAGGAAAATAAGAATATGGGGTTTTGGTATCTCCCTTGCTCGAATGAGTAGGAAAAGTAATGAAAAAAAATAAACAAACACAAGATAACATTTTTATAAGATTACAATCCAGTTATCAAGCAAATTTTGCACTGAAACAGCTAACAAAATTAGCATAAAATATAAGTGAGCGATGAAGCCTGATCATTCACTCAATTATAATCCTAGAGCCTGATGAGGCACAGATTTTCTTACACATTTCCCTTGGTTTGCTTCTATGAATGAAGTGGTAGGAAGCAAAGAAAACTCAGGGAGGTATGAGAGTCTGTCCTGAATTTTCTTACTGTTTTACCCTCTATATGAATCCTTCTGACCTTATGAAAACTGTATCCTTAATAGCAGAAAATGTATCTTGATTTCAGATTTGAGACTCACACTTACTGATCCAACTATCTACTTAATTGCCTTTTCTAGATTCATACAGGTATGGCAAAATTAGTACGCTCCTCTCTCCAAAAATTTATTATCACTTTCCTTATACTATATGCATAATTACCTCAATCTTTCCATTTAATAATATAACACAATCCACCCAGGTATTCAAGGAGCTCTGGTAACATAGTGGTTACGAATTGGACTGTGAACCGCATGGTCAGCAATTCAAAACTACTAGCTGTTCCACAGGAGAAAGATGAGGCTTTCTGTTCCCGTAAAGATTTGTAGCCTTGGAAACCCTGTTCAGGATTGCTATGAGTCGGAACGGACTCCACGGCACACCCAGACATTTTCATGTGAAAAACCTGAGTGTCATATTTAAGCCTTCTTTTCCCTTATTCATGGCACTGTGGGATAAAGCACTGGACTACAAGGTTAGTTTTAACCACAAGGTCGGTGATTAAAACTAACCAGTTGCTCCTTGGAAACCCTATGCAGGGTCACTATGACTTGGAACCGACTCCATGACACTTAACAACAGCATATTTATTCCATCACTATCACATGTCAATTCTTTCTTCAAAATGCATCCTGAGTCTGACCACCTTTGGCCACCTCCACAGAAAGCCCCTCAATTCAAACCACCATTTTCTCTTAGCTGCAGTACTGCTACCTATCTGTTTTTCCTCTTGTTCGTCTGACATATCTCAACACAGAGTTTATTTTGCAAATCTAAGCCAAAATAATCACTTAAGATTGCAAATCATATTATATCACTGCCCTGCTGAAACCCTCCTCTGACCCAGATCCTTAACTTAGTCATATACCATATTTATTCTTGCTCCTTATGCTTTTGCCATCCTGAGGTTTTCTGTTCCTGAAATGCATCATGGTCTTTTCATATTGGCACCTCTGTTATTGTGGTTTTCTCTGCTTGAAATGTTCTCATCTGACCACCTTTTTACCTAGCTGACTCCTTTCTTTTAAGTCTCACTCAGCATGCTATTTCTTTAGAACACCTTTGCTATCTTGAAAAATTTACATAGATTCAAAGACAATATCATGAGAATTCAGCATATTGCTAATCATCCTCTTGGTGCAGTTGGATAAGTACTGGACTGCTAGCCACAAGGTCAGTGGTTAAAACTCACTAGCCACTCCTTGGAAACAGGGTGCCTAGGAATTGGAATCCACTCAACCTCACTTAACAATGACAACAACACTCCCCCAATACTGCTAATTCCAGAATATTCATATCTTTTTACTTCTCCTTTCCCTCCTTGGATACAGGTAAGCTGCATCTACAACTAGTTCTTTTCACATTTCTTTACCTTTGTGTTATCTTAAGCAGGAAATACTATGTGGTATCTTTTATTCAAGTCTATTTGTCCATCCTTCACATTATTAAATAAAGGATTTAAGATAGACTATGATGTGGTACTGTAGGATAAATACTGGACTGCTAACTACAACGTCAGCCATTCAAACCCACCAGCTGCTCCTTGGAAACCCTATAAAGAGTTGCTATTAGTTGACACTGTACTATGGCATTTAACAGTAACAACAATGATAAAAAAAAAAATCTGATAGAACTACAATAAAATAAAGGCAACAATACAGATGAGTGGCAAAGTAAAGATAAGCATGCTTACAAATAAGGCTCAAGTATTTGCTATAGGTCTATTATTAATTGACTCTGAGTTTTCTGGCAGACAAGAAGAAAAGGGACAAAGATGTATTATTTATTTCTTATTATCAGCGAAAAGGAAAACATATCTGTGGATCCTTAGAATAATTAAAGTTTTTTCCTGCACTAATTTCATATTACTCTTTTCCTGTAATGACCTATTGCTGAGAGAGCAGCATAAAACACCAAAAAATCATGACCACAAAACAATATGACAACAACAATAAGACCATTACTATGCCACTGATTCTGTGGAAAGCTGAAATAATACATTTAAAACACATAAAATGCTGGGAATGGTTTATTTCTCCAGTTCACATAAAAAGACATATTCAATTATCACATATTGTGGTGGTAAACTTTTGACTAACTCTAGTAATTTGTGATGTGTGCCATGGGAGTACTTAATGAATGCTGAACCATGCTTTCAAATCACCCATGCTCTTCCTGGATTTTAAGTATTGCACTTTTGAAGGCTGCTGTCTAATAATCTGATGCTTCATTGTGCTTAGTCTGATTCAATATTGATTAAGTTCTCAGCCTTTCTAAGCTTTCCACTCTTTTCTGTCAGTTGAAGATGATTGCCTCTATTTCTGTCTTTTTCTGGGAAATGTATCCATTTCAAAATGCTGCCTGGCTCAATCTCTTAGCATTTGAAGGCAGAGTAAAAGTTTGCTATAATGAAAAAAGGGATCCTATGCAACAGAGTTTCTTTGACCTAAACAAGAGCCTGTGGATTTGTAGACATTAGATGAAGAAAACCAATAACCGAATTTTTTTTTTACAGAAAAATTATATTTGAAGTCAAGAAGAAAAAACTCTATTGCTGTTGTTGTTGTTGTTGTTGTCAGGTGCCATCGAGTCGGAACCGACTCATAGCGACCCCATGCACAGCAGAACGAAACAATGTCCGATCCTGGGCCAACCTCACTACCGCTGCCACCCCTGAGTCCATCAATGATGCCACCTGGCCGATCCATCTCGTTGGGGGTCTTCCTCTTTTTCTCTCACCCTCCACCCTACCCAGCATGACATCCTTCTCCAACGATTGTTTCCTCCGGACTACATGTCCAAAGTAGGAGAGACGAAGCTTAGCCATCCTGGCCTCCAAGGAGCACTCCGGCTGCACTTCTTCCAAAACAGATCTATTGGTTCTTTTGGCAGTCCATGGCACTTTCAGTATTCTCCTCCAACACCACAACTCAAAGGCATCAATTCTTCTACGATCCTCCTTATTCACTGTCCAGCTTTCATATCCATATGAGGCTATTGAAAACACAATGGCCTGGGTCAGGCACACCCTAGTCCTCAAGCTGACATCTCTGCTCTTCATCTCTGCTGTTATTATACATGGTCCAAAATTATATAAAGCTCTCTATTGACTTCTTAAGGAACCCAAGCTGTGCAGTGGGCTATGTGTTGGGCTGATAAATGTAAGGTTGACAATTGATGCCCACCATTCACGCCATGGGTGACAGATGCTGCTGTCTGCTCCTGTAAACATTTATAGTCCTGGAAACTCTACAGCGTAGCTTTACTCTATCCTCAGGGGTCACTATGTGTCAGCATTGACTGGATGGAAGTGGGTGTATTCTTGGTATATTTGATTTCTTGCATTCTCCATTAAATTTAGAAAAAAGACAAAAACAGCTACATTATCTTTATTTTAGCTGTAGGAGAATTGAATTTAAAGTTAGTTAACTTAGATTTTAGAACTGTCAATTCCTCTAAATAGTTGTGACCTCAGGTGATTTTTCTTTTACTTTCTGTGAGCATCCATTTCCACAAAATATAAGTGAAGGGATTCGGCTAGATCAGTATTCTCAATTTTATAAAAGACCTAAAAACAGCCCCTTTATTAAAAATATTTTGAATGCTTTCTTTATCATCCTGACATAAATGTCATTTATGAAGGGATTTCCAAAAGTTTGTAGAAAAATTCCATCTTTTCATGAATGTTTTGAAGAGCTCTCATATAGTATAGTGGTAGGATAAGCATCAAACTACTAACTGCAAGTACCATCTGTTCCTTGGAAACACTATACAGGGTCACGGTAAGTGGGAACAGACTCAATGGGACTTAACAACATATAGTGTGGCCTTGTTGCTGCTAAGTGCCATGGAGTCAGTTCGACTCATAGTGACCCTAATGGGTTTGAACCATTTACCTTTTGCTTATCTTACAATGTCACCCCAGAGTCATAGGATAAGCACCCAACCTCAAGGTCAGTTTGAACCACTATGTCAGCAGTTCAAACTCTATAGCCGCTCCTAGGAAACTCTATACAGAGTCCCTATGAGTTGGAAATGACTTACAGGCACTTTAACAACAACATTATAACCTACTACAGATCTGATTACAAGCAAAACAGCATGGCATCTTAATTGTATATAAAGGTGAATTAAAAACAAAGTGAGTCCTAATAAAATACTGCATATTTCAACTGTGCAGGAATGCCTACACAGAAGGACATAATAAAATGGTAAAATTATTGCACTATTTTACAATGAATGTTTGAATTTATTAGAAACTAGGCAATCAAAAGTCATTCTACAGAAAAAGTGTAGGAAAATAGAGCAGCAGAATTAAAAAAAAATAACATTAGGGTATACAACAACAAAAAAGGTCAGAATTATTTATTTTATATAGTATGAAAACCAGAGAAATAAGTTTAATTAAGAACAAGTCAATATGCCAAGGCAAATTGTTGTTGTTGTTATTGTTAACTGCCAGAGAGTCGGTACTGACCCATAATTACCCTGTATAGGGTTTCCGAGGAGCGACTAGTGATCTTGAACCATTGACTTTGTGGTTCAAACTGACTTTGCAGTCTAGCACATTAACCCACAGCACCACACCAAGACTCCATCCAAGACAAATTAGAAATGAGAAAGTGGATACAATGAGCCAATGAGTGAGTATAATATAGTTGCAAATGAGCTGATTCATACTTATAAAGGGAGTGTCAAAATAACTTTTTACTTCATGATATGAAAAAGGGGAATGATGGAAAAAATAATTGCCCTCTCTTGAAATCTGTCTGAGTGTCTAATACTGAAGAGGACCATAGAAACCATTTCCTTTGACATGTGAGAGGCAAAGTGGATGGATTAGAAAAGTAAATAGTAAAAAAGAGGATGGAGAAAGTGTGGTAGTTCTCTGAAACAGTATCAGAATAAGACTGAAAATCAACTAGCATATTCAAAATACACTGACTTGAATAGGTACTTTTTTACATTTGTGCTGTGATAGGATAGCAATGCTAGCAAATATTTTTTGAACTTCCATAAATTAAATGGAAATTTTGATCTTGATATCTACTTATAATAGTATTTAGTTGTCAGTGTTAAAAGGAGTTTTAAATATCCTCTGGTACATATTTACAGATGAAAACTATAAATACAGGCAGGAAGAAGTCTATGGTATTAGTATTAGCGATGACTATTATTGGTGATGTGATACTCTGAAATAAAAACTCTTGTTAAATATAGAGTGGTGTTCATACAAGTAATGTAGTAGTTTCAGTTCTAGAATATCCAGTATACACCAAAACTATTCCCAAATCATTCTTTATGCATAAAATGGATCTAGCTTTGGTGCTCAGATCATTATAAATAGGCTTTTCATCTACATGACAACCTAGGTAGAGCATAGTTCTCAAACTGTGCTTCCAGGAACAGCAACATGAAAATCATCTAGGAACTTGTTAGAAATGCAGCTCCTAGGGTCACTCCCTAAAAATGCGGAATCACAAATTCTAGAGTTGATAATAAGAAATCTGTGTTATAACAAGCCCCTCAGGTGATTCTGAGACATACTAAAGTTTAAGACCACCACTCGTGTGTCAGTTTGTCACACTGTGGTGGCTTCAGTAATGCTGTGATGCTGGAAGCTATGCCACTGGTATTTCAAATACCAGCAGTGTCATCCATGGTAGACAAAGTTGAGTGTAACTTCCAGACTAAGAAAGCCTAGGAAGAAGGGCCTGGTGACACACTGCTTTCAAAAATTGTCCAGTGAAAACCTTATGAATAGCATGAAACATTATCTGATTACTGCCAGAAGATGAGTTCTTCAGGTTGGAAGACACTCAAAATATCTCTCTGCCCTCAAAATAGAATTAACCTTAGTAACATAGATGTAATAAAGCTTCAGGACTTTCATTTGCTGATGTGATGTGACACAAAATGAGATTAAAAAAAAAAACCCCACAAAAAACAACCCAGCTGAATACATGCATTAACAATCAGAAGATGAAATATATGTGTGAATCTAGGAAAATTGAAAGTAGTCAAGAATGAATGAAACATATAAGGATCAGTTGAAATGGACTTGTATTGGCCATTTTAATCAGACAATAATATGGTCTACCATACTGGAAATGATGAGCTGAAGAGGAATGGCATTGCATTCGTCTTTAAAAATAACACTTGAAGATCTAAAGTACAATGTTGTCAGTCTTACAAAGAAGGCCAGTCAATATGACTATTATTGAGGTTTACACACCACATACAAATGCCAAATGTGAAGAAATTGAAGATTTTTACCAACTTCTATAGATTGAAAATAGTCAAACATAAAATCAGGATAATTATTGGTGACTGGAATATGAAAGCTGGAAACAAAGAAGAAGGATCAGTAGTTTGAAAATAAAGCCTTGATGATAGCAATGATGCTGGAGCTTGTATGATAGAATTTTACAAGACCAACTGCTTATTGAGTGCATATATCCTCTTCAACAACATAGAAAGCAAATGTACACGTGGACCTTGACAGATGGTATGCACAAGCTCAATATCATCCGTCTGAACTAGCCAGGGATTGACTACGACTATGGAATAATCAGTTGGTCAAATTGGAGTTCAAGTTGACGATGAAAAAAAAAAAAAAATTCAAACAAGTCCACAAAAGTGATAATATGACCTTCAGTATATCCCACCTGAATTTAAAGATCATCTCAAGAATAGAGTTGACACAATTAACAATAATGGCTGAATGCCTGAGGAATGGTGGGAGGACATCAAGAACATCATATGTGAAGAACTCAAAAGGTTATTTAAAAGACATAAAGATAGAAAAGAAAAACATCTATGTCAGAAGACACTCTGAAAATTGTCTTTGAACTTGAGTAGCTAAAGTAAATGGAAGAAATGAAGCAAAAGAGCTGAACAGAAGAATTCAAAGGGTAGCTTGAGAAGGCAAAGTGTGCAAAGACATGGAGTTAGAAAACCTAAAGGGAAACACACACTCAGCATTTCTCAAGTAGAAAAACTGAAGGAAAAATTCAAGCCTCAAGTTGGGATATTGAAGGAATCTATGGGAGAAATATTAAACAATGCAAAAACCATCAAAACAAGATGGAAATAATACACAGAGTCAATGTACCAAAAATAAAAAATAAAAATAAAAATTAACACTCAACCATTTCAGGAGGTAGTACATGATCAAGATCCGATAATATTGAAAGAAAAGGTCCAAGCTGCAATGAAAACATTGATGAAAAATAAGGATCCAGGAATTGATGAAATGCCAATTGAGGTATTTCAAAAAGCTAATGCAATCTTGGAAGCATTCACTCATTTATACAAAGAAAATTTTAAATCAGCTACCTGGCCAACAACTGGAAGAGATCCGTATTTGTGCCCATTCCAAAGAAAGGTGACCTGATGGAATGCATAAATCGTCAAACAATAGCATTAATAGCACACACTGATACATTTTTTTTGTTGAAGATAATTAAAAAATGGTCGAAGCAGCACATCAACAGGGAGCTGCCAGAAATTCAAGCTGGATTCAGAACAGGTAGTCAAACAAGGAATACCATTGCTAAAGTGAAATGGATCTTGGCTGAAAGTAAAGAATGCCAGAAAGATGTTTACTTATGTTTTGTTGACTATGAAAAGATATTTGACTGTGTGGATGGCAGAAAACTATGGATAACATTACAAAGAATGTGAATTTCAGAACACTTAACTGTGCTCATGTAAAATCTGCACATATATCAAGAGGCAGTTATTTAAACAAAACAGAGATACGGAATCGTTTAAAATCAGGAAAAGTGTGTGTCAGGGCTATATCCTTTCACCATACTTATTCAATCTGTATGCTGATCTCATAACCATAGAAGACAAACTATATGAAGAAGAATGTGGCATAAGGATTAGAGGAAGACATTAACAATCTGCAATACGCACATGACTCAACTTTTCTTGCTGAGCCAATGTGACTTGAAGCAATTGCTGATGAAGACCAAAGACTACGGTCTTCATTATGATTGGAACTCAACATAAAGAAGAAAAAAAAAATCTCACAATTGAACCAAAAAGTAAAATCATAAAGAGTAAAGTTTCAAGGATTTCATTTTGCTTGACCACAATCAACACTTACTGAAACACCAATCAAGAAATTAAATGAGCTATTTATTGCATTAACAAGTGTACTATAAAAGATCTCTTGGAAGTGTTAAAAGTAAAGATGTCACCTTAAGAATTAAGCTGCACCTGATGCTAACCACAGTATTTTCAATTGCCTTGTATGCATATGAAAGCTGGACTGTGAATAAGAACGATCTGAAGAATTGATGGATTTGAATTATATGGTATTGGTAAAGAACAACAAATGTTCCAGGAACTTCCAGAAGAAGGAAAAAAAATCTATCTTGGAATAAGTGCAGCCAGAATACTCCTTAGAAGAGAGGATGGCATAACTTTATCTCACATACTTTGGATATGTTATCAGGAAAGATCAGTCCCTGAGAAGGGCATTATGTTTGATATAGTAGAAGGTCAGCAAATAAGACGAGACCTTCAATAAGATGGATTGTTATTGTTGCTGCTAAGTGTCACTGAGTGGGTTCCAACCCATAACGACCCTGTATAGCGTTTCCTAGGAGTGGTTGGTGAGCTTGAACCACCAACCTTGCGATTCATACCAACTTTGTAGTCCAGCACATTAACCCACAGCACCATCCCAGGACTCCAAGACTGATAGACACAGTGCCTAAAACAATGAACTCAAGCATAGTAATGACTGTGAGGATGGCACATGACTGGGCAGTGTTGTGCTCAGTTGTACATAGGTTTGCTGTGAGTTAAGACCCAACTCCATAGCACTTAACAACAATAGTGAAATTTGAGAACCAGTGTTCAGAGCTTCCAGGGAATTTTCCGAAGCTTTCATTGCGTGAATGTCTAATAAACTTTTGTGTGACTTTTGAAATCAATATCAAATTTCTTTTTAATATTTCTTCTGTTTAGTGTTTATCAATTTCAACAATTCTGATTTACAATGTAAGTTCCTCAGTTAACAAAAAAACTGTTAATATAAGGTCTAAGATACAGGGCTCTGTTGGGCTTTCATGCACCCAACAAATAGCTCATGTGTTATAATCTCAAGCCTTGTGACTGGGGATACAAAGATAAGTAAAACACAATACGATTAGAGATAAGATAGTGCTGTAAGTACTTAAGACATTTAAGACGAAAGTATAAATGAAACCTAAAGGAGGAGAATGTCAATCCATTCTGGCTGATAATCAAGTGAGGCTTCAGAGAAGAGGTGATTTTAAAAAATTCATTGATTCATTCATTCATTTCATTCTCCCTGGTAACCATCATAGCATGTTTCTTTTGGCATGGAAATATATGTTTTTTAACTTTTTAGAAAAGTGGTTTCATATAATGTTTGTCCTTTTGTGGTTGACTAATTTCATTCAGCATAGTGTTCTCCAGCTTCACCCATATTATGAGATGTTTTACAGATTCATTTTATTCTTCAACATTGTGTAGTATTCCATTATATGCATGTACCAAACTTTGTTTAACCATTCTTCTGTTGATGGACATTTAGGCTGTCTCCATCTTTTTGCTATTGGGAATAGTGCTGTGATGAACATCGGTGTGCATATATCTATTTCTGTCATGGATCTTATCTCTTGAGGATAAATACCAAGTAGTGGGATTGCTGAGTCATGTAGTATTTCTATTACTAACTTTTTGAGGAAGAACCATATTGTTTTCCATAGTGTTTGCACTATTTCGCAGTCCCACCAGCAGTGTAGGAAGGTCCCAGTCTTTCTAGATCCATGACAACACTTGTTGGTTTCTGTTATTTTGAACTTTGCCATTAAGATGATATTTCATTGTTTTGATTTCCATACTCCTGGTGTGGCACAGTAGGACCAGCACTGGACCGTGAACCCCAAGGCTTGTGATACAAAAACCATCAGTTGCTCCTTAGAAACCATAAACAGGGTCACTATGAGTCAGAACTGACTTGACAACACTTAACAACAACAACAACAATGACTAATGATTGCAAACATTGCTTCATATATTTGTTGGCTATCTGAATATCTTCTTTGGTAAAGTGCCTGTTTGTGTCCTCTGCCCATTTTTTTAACTGGACTATTTGCTTTCTTGATTAGTTGTTGAAATTTTCTATAAATTTTAGCTATTAGTCCTTATCTGATATGTCATTGCCTGGTGACTTTTATATACAGATATATAACAGATGTACTTGACCAGCACAAAGAAGGCGTGTTATTGCTTGATACCACTGAGTTGATTTTGACTCATAACAACATCATGTCACAGAGTAAAACTGTTCCATATTGTTTTCTAGGCTATTATTGTTATCAAAGCAGATTGTCAGGTCAAACTAAAAAGTAGCAGCTCATGCCTTTATTGTTGTTAAGTGCCATCAAGTCAGTTCCAACTCCTAGCAACCCTGGATAGGGTTTCTGAGGAGCAGCTGGTAGGTTTGAACTGCCAGATAGATAAAACCTGGGTTGTTGTTGTTATTGTTGTTTTTCCCCACTTTTAAAAGTGAGTTTTGAAATCCTAAATTTTCATAACTGGTATTTTGCAATATCTCATAACTTGCTTGATTTTCCTTATATTTAAAGGTGTAGGATGCTTCTATTTTTAAATTTTATAAAATTTACTGTGTAGGGTTTTCTTAAAGGTTTGTTGGCAATTCTCTCACGTTAGAATGTGAGGAAAGGGAAACAGGTGTGTGGAAGATTGCGTACAGAATATATTTATTGTTTATTATCACATATTGGAAAACAGGTAAAAAGTAGTATAGGATATGTGTTGTTGGAGAAGCACTTGAGAAACAATCTCCTTCCCCACTGTTCTTGGCAGCTTGATGCACAGGCTAGGAGGTCCTGTTACTATAATGGCCAGACCTCATGAATACTCTTTATCCCTGCTGACCCTATTGTCATTGCTAACTTTGTGGTAAGGTTCAATCTGAATGCAATCACCAAAGTGTGGAAATGGATCCATTCCTCACCTTCCCACTTCTCAATGCTCATTGTCTTCCACTCTCTTTTCAACACTAACCACTCAAAGCGGAGTTAGAGCGCACGTTACATGGACATCATCTTTTAGACCAGTTGCCTAGGCAGCATTTCTCAGACCCAAGCCAGTTGTAACTAGGTCAGAGCTCACATGTTAGAAGGATACCTTCTTTTAGACTGCCAAATAGACAGAGGCTAGCCTTTGATAAGCAGTCCTGGTGTGGCACTGTGGGTTAATGCGCTGGACTGCAAGGTCATTTGAACCACGAGGTTGGTGGTTCAAGCTCACCAGCTGCTCCTTGGGAACCCTATACAGGATCACTATGGGTCAGAACTGACTCAACAGTACTTAACAACAACAACAGCCTTTGATAGCTTCCACTTCACCAGTAGATTAATTAATTTGCTGAAACTGCTCAAGAATCTCACAGAGAATATACCATATTTATGGATGCAATTTTATTATAACCCAAAAGCATATATATGAAGAGACACTCAAGGTGAGGACTTGGAGACTTCACAGAACAAAGCTTCTCTTTGTCATAAAAAGGGATACACTACACTGCCTTTAAGGAGCTCTGGTAGTGTAGTGATTACAAATCGGGCTGTGAACCGGAAGGTCCGAAGTTCGAAACTACCAGCTGCTCTGCAGGAGAAAGATGAGACTTTCTGCTCCCATAAAGATTTACAGCCTAGGAAACCCTGTTCAGGGTCACTATGGTTGGAACCGACTTGACGGCACTTAACAACAACAACAACAACACTGCCTTTTCATGGTCATCAACCAGAAGGATCCTGTGAACATTAGGGCTCAGGACTTTTATCAAACTCACCATGTGGCTATGATCATGCTTCATGAAACTTAGTATGCACTGGACTACTAGGTGGCCTCTCTTGGTCTGATCAACTCCCATTCAATAGCATCGGGTGCTATACCGCTCAAAAGAACTGAGAACAAAGGCTAAATTGCTTTTTTCAAGATGATTTCATAGGTCATACAAATGTTCACTTTTTTATAACAGGAGTGTGAAGTAAGAGAATGGAAAAGCCACTGGGATAGCTAAGAGGCAACTTCTAGTTTCAGTGAGTCTGTTTTCTTTTTACATGACATTGGGCAATGAGATAAATCTTTAATGTGACTCTATGTTGTGTCCCCTATTTCCTACTTAGTTTTATATCATGCTACATTTTCTAGAGAAATGTGAAAAGACCTGGAGTTAGAAAACCAAAAAGGGAAGAATATACTCAGCATTTCTCAAGCTGAGGTAACTGAAGAAAAAATTTAAGCCTCAACTTGTGGTATTGAAGGATTCTATGGGCAAAGTATTGAATGATCAGAAAGCATCAAAAGAAGAAGAAAAGAATACACAGTCACTGTAACAAAACTTTAACCATTTCAAGAGGTAGTATATGATCAAGAGCAAATGATCCTGAAGGATGAAGTCCAAGTTGCATTGAAGGCATTGTCAAAGAACAAGGCACCGGGAATAGATGGAATACAAATTGAAATCTTTCAGTAAACTGATGAAGCAATGGAGGCACTCACTTATCTATGCCAAGCAATTTGGAAGACAACTATCTGGCCAACTGACTGGAAGAGATCTGTATTTGTGCCCATTCAAAAGAAAGGTGACCCATGGAATGCAAAAATCATTGGACAATATCATGACTAATTGTGATTGTCACAAATGCAAAGGTAAAAGTTTTGTAACAAAAAGGAGGGAGTAGTTAATCTTATATTCCAGGAACACAGGACCCTAGTACCATCAAGGGAGAGGAGCATGAGTAGAATGTGGGACCCTATTCAGAGAAGCAGTAACACCAGAGATGGAGGCAGAGATTATGACATGAAGAGATAGAGCATCTGAGGTCCCCAGACTCATGGAAAGAGAAAGGCTGTGAGCTGGCTGCCAGGAGGCAGTCTTTCAGAATATTCTTTGGTTATTTAACTGATTAGCAAATACTGCTGAATGATGCTGCATGGAGGGGATTTTAATCATTGCAATGAAACAAAATACAATAGGATGAGTATAAAACCAATGTTCTCCCATGTAAACTATCACTCAATTCATAATTTAAAAAAAATTTTTTTACAATAAAAACTTAAAAAAAAAGAAAGAAGAGGATATAGAATAAGGGATATCATTGTCGACATCAGATGAATCTTGGCTGAATGCAGAGAATACCAGAAAGATAATTATCTGTGCTTTATTTACTACACAAAGTCTTTTGATTGTGTGGATCATAATAACCTATGGACAACACAGTGGAGAATGAGTTTTCTAGAACACTTAATTGTACTCATAAGGAAGCTGAACATAGATCAAGACACAGTTGTTTGAAGAGAACAAGGGAATGCCAAATTGTTTAAAATTAGAAAATGTGTGTGCCAGTGTTGTATTCTTTTACCACACCTACTCAATCTGTATGCTGAGCAAATAATTCAAGAAGCTGGATGATACAGAGAAAAACAAGGCATCAGAATTGGAGGAAGACTCACCAACAACCTGTGATATGCAGATGATACAACCTTGCTTGCTGAAAGCGAGGAGGACTTAAAATACTTACTGATGATGATCTAAGACCACAGCCTCAGTATGGATTGCATCTCAATGTAAAGAAAACAAAAATCTTCACCACTGAACAAATAAATCATATCACGATAAATGGAGAAACGATTGACGTTGTCAAAGACTTCCTTTTGCAAGGATCAACCATTAACACTCCTGGAAGCAGCAGTCAAGGAATCATACGATGTATTGCATTAGGCAAATCTGCTGCACAAGACTTCTTTAAAGTGTTGATGAGTAAAGATATCAGTATGAGGACTAAGGTGTGCCTCACCCAAGTCATGATATTCTCAATAACCTCATATGCATGTGAAAGTTGGACTGTGATTAAAGAAGACCATAGAAGAATTGATGCATTTAAGTTTTGGTGTTGGAGGAGAATATTAAAACTACCACAGACTACCAAAGAACAAAACAACCTGTGTTGGAAGAAATACAGCTAGAATGCTCCTTGGAAGCCAGGGTGACCACATTTTATCTTTCATGCTTTGGACATACTGTCAGGAGGGACCAGTCTCTGGAGAAGGATATCATGTTTGGTAAAGTTGGATGAAAGACTCTCAACAAGATGGATTGGCACAGTGGCAGCAGCAGTGGGCTCAGGCATAGTAATGGCTGTGAAGTTGGCCCAGGACCTGGCAGTGTTTCGTTCTGTTATGCATAGGGTCGCTATGAGTCAGTACCGACTCGAGGGAACCTAACAACAACAACTTTTTCTTTTGTTAACCTTTAAACCAGCTGTATGATCCCCCATATATTCTTGGAAAAATATAGCTTCTTTTCCACTTAAAGCTAATGCAATATCTATCTGTTTCCCCTTTACTTTTTATCCAGCTACCTCCTGATTATTCTTCCAGAATTGGCTTTAGAATCCCTTGTAAGAGAAGATTTTCCTGTGTTTCTACTCTAAATTTCATTCTGTTGTAATCTCTGATGACATCTACTTTTTTCCTTCATTAGCACTTATCTTAGTTAATAATATATAACATGTTAAGTCTTGTCTGCTCTGTTGTTAAGTGCCATCAAGTCAGTTCTGCCTTATAGCGACCTTGTCTAGTATTTCCAAGGAGCGGTTGGTGAGTTTGAACTCCTTGCTTACCTCATAGTTCAAGCCGACCTTGAAGTTCAGAGCTTTTTCCACTATGCCACACCAGGATTCCTCTCTGCTCTACTAGATATAAAACTCATGAAGACAGAATCCATGACTATTTCATTGTAGCCATATCCTTTGTGTTTTTCTTGTCCAATGGTTAGAAAATTATAAGCAATTGGCACATAAATTCTCTCCCTTGTAATATATTCCATTACAAACAATAGTTAAAATAAGTTTTATTATTTGAATAAAACCACTGATCATTAGCAATAAACTAGCATGTCTCAATATAAAAGTGTAGAGAAGACATTTTATAAATATACTTCCGTACAAGGATAAAAGTGCTTTAAGAATTGGCTGAATAACATGCAATTAAAAAGCTTTGGATGTAAGGTGGTCCTGTCAAAAATGCAAAAGTACCTGGGGAAATTTGATCCATCTTCCAATTGTGGTTCTTATTAAGAATATTAGAGTTGGAAGATGTAGTTTAGAATGACAAGGGAATGCTGGTTGAACAGTGATGGATAGACTTATTATGTGGGGCAAGATCCAAGGTTATTTGTGTTCAGGAAACAGATGGCATTTCTATTCCACAATGCAAACCCATTGACTGCTTCTGAAGAAAGTGAATTCAGGAGATTTAAAATTCTGACCATTTACTTTTGAGGGGAAATTATTGCCTGAGCATCCATGAATTTGGCTTGTCATCCCTAATATCTGTTGTGTTTGTTGTTATATCACTTAGCACCTGATGACAAATTGAATAACAGAGTTTGTAAATGAAAACAAATAAACATCTTCATGGGTAAAATCACTTAACATCAGCAGCAGGATGGTGGCATTCCATATACAGTTTCCTACTATCCGTTTCTTCATTTCTACTGGACTTGAGTAATTCCTCTACTGCTCAAGGATTCCTAATTTAATTCATCCTTCTGCAGAGATTTAGTTGTAATATACTAATTGTAAGAGAATTCTTAAAAGAAACATGCATGAAATGCAATTAGAAGAATATCTGATGCATATTTTCTGATGTAGGATGATCTATTGCAGTCAGATCTATAATGATTCAGAAAAAGCTACACTGAAAGGAATACAAAATGATTTGGCTCTACCTTCTGGTTGGCCCATCTGCTGTTATTTTTTTTTTTTTCCTACTGGAAAAATGTAAGCCAATATTTCAACTTAGCATCTTACAAGCAGTAATAAAATAGAAACAATGCAGTTTATTTTTGTTGTTGTTAAGTGCCATTGAATCGATTCTGACCCATCGTGACCCTGTATAGGATTTTCAAGGAGCAGCTGGTGAGCTTGAACCACCAACCTTGCAGTTCAAACAACTTTGCAGACTGACGCATTAGCCCACAACTCCACACCAGGACTCCATGGTGCTCTTAAATCAGTCTGACTGATTGTAAGAGAACAAAGCACTGACCAATCCTGTGCCATCCTCAAGAACATTGCTATGTTAAGTGCAGTGAATTACTTAATATGGCTCTTCTAGCAATATCCTTTCAAACAGAACAGAACTAGGGGACACAGAATGGTTTAAAATTAGGAGAAGTGTGTGCCAGGGTTGTATTGTTTCACCATACTTATTCAATCTGTATGCTGAGCAAATAGTCCAAGCAGCTGGATTATAGGAAGACAAAGGAGGCATCAAGATTGGAGGCAGAGAACCCTAACTAGCCCTCAGAGCCTTTGCGGGGAGCCACCGTAGGCGTAGCCGACATCAGTTATACCAAAGCATGAGTTCTCCATGGACATGACCTGTGGGGGCTGCTCTACTCAGGTCCTCAAAAAACTGGAAAGAATTAAGTTTGACATTGACCTGCCCAACAAGAAGGTTGGCATTGACTCCGAGCACAGCGGAGACACTCTGCCTTGAAGAAAACAGGAAAAGCTGTTTCCTTCCTTGGCCCCAAGTAGTAGGGCTTGGCCTGGGACCTGCAGGATGGACCAAAGAGGGCAGATGGTGCCCTTGTTCCACCTAACTTCTCATCTCTGCTAGGATGGCTGACCCTCTCCTTTCCTGACTTCCAGAAAGACCTGGGGCCTTGCAGTCCTGCTCAGTAATGGGAGTACCTGTGGAGATTCTCACTCATCTTGCTCCTCCTCAGCTTCCCTGCAATAAAGTCAAGCTGCTTTTATTGGAAAAAAAAAGAAAAAAGATTGGAGGAAGACTCATTAACAACCTGCCATATGCAGATGATACAGCCTTGCTTGCTTAAAGTGAAGAGGACTTAAAATTTTTACTGATGAAGACCAAAGCCCACCACCTTCAGTATGGGTTGCACCTCAATGTAAAGAAAGCAAAAATCCTCACCTTTAGTCCAATAAATAATACCAAGATAAATGGAGAGAAGATTGAAGTTGTCAAAGACTTCAGTTTGCTAGGACCAACCACCAACCCTCAGTGAAGCAGCAGTCAAACATCAAATGATGTTATTTCATTAGGTACAGTCCTGGAGTGGCACTGTAGTATAAGCACTTGACCACAAGGTCAGTTTGAGCTGCAAGGTTGATGGTGCAAATTCACCAGCTGCTCCTTGGAAACCCTATACAAGTTTTCTATGAATTGGAACTGACCTGATGGTACTTAACAACAACAACAACAACAGTTGATTAGGCAACTCTGCTACACATGGCCTCTTTAAAGTGTTCAAGTGCAAAGATGTCAATTTGAGAACTACGGTATGTCTGTCCCAAGCCATGGTATTTTCAATCGCTTCATATGCATGTAAATGTTGGACAGTGAGTAAGGAAGACCATGGAAGAATTGAGGCATTTGAGTGATGGTGTTTGAGGAGAATATTAAAAGTACCATGGACTGCCAGAAGAGTAAACAAATCTGTGTTGGAAGACAAACAGAATGTTCCTTAGAAACCAGGATGGCCAGGCTTTCTTTCTCATACTCTGGACATTTATCAAGAGGTACCAGTCCTTAGACCATCATGCTTGGTAAAATGTAGAGTTAATGAAAAAGAGGAAGACCCCCCAATGAGACAGATTGGCACAATGGCAGCAACAGTAAGCTCAAGTGTAGCAACGATTGTGAGATTGGCATAAGATAGTGTTTCGTTTTGTTGAGCGTAAGGTCACTATGAGTCAGTACTAACTCAAAGACACATAACAACAAGAAGAAGCAAAGGTCTTTATAACGCTCACCAAATGACTAGGTGGGACTATTCAAATGTGACTTGTTTATGGCCTACCAAGGAAATTCGACACCTTGTTAATAATGTAAATAAAGTACATGGCATCCTTCTAGTGGGACCAAGAAAATAATGTATATGAATCCCTAACATGGGGATTGGTCAGTTTTGCCAATTTGATGGACTTCAAATGAGTAAACCCAGAGGCAGAAAGTGGGACCTCATGTCATCAAGAAAGAAAAGCCAACAGTGGAGCATGTTCTTTGGACCTGAGATTCCTGCACTGAACCCCCCTTGGTTCAGGAGACAGATAAAGAGCTCTAACATCTTACTGAGATCAGGAGAGCTGGTAAGAGGCAGTGGCAGAGAAATGATGGCAGTAAAACCAGGAGACTGACGGGAGATGGCATGATGAGCTTCCCAACCCTTGGAATGAGAAAGCTGAGCACCTTAGGGCAGGAGGCTACTGGCAGAGTGGGATGCCTAAGAGAACTTGGTAGAACTAAAATTGCCAACCCACAGAACTAGAGCTAAGCATCATTAGGCTGATGCTTACTGGATGGGAGCATTCTTGACAACTGTCAGCAGAATGAGAGGAACCTCATAACATCTGTCCTAGCAGGGGAGGGGCCAAAAGGCTAGGGGACTAAGAGGTCAAGGGTGAGAGAAAGTTGTGTCTGTGGGCACTGCTGAGACTGTCCTGTCAGATCAAAGAACTCTGTTCTAACTTGTTTGTGATTCTGAACTAGAGCTTGTAACTGGCACTGTGGGATAAAGCACTGAACCACAAAATTGGTTAGAATAACAAGATTGGCGGTTCAAACTCACCAGTTGCTCCTTGGAAACCCTACACAAGGTCACTATGAATCAGAACTGACTCAAAGGCACTTAAGAGCAACAACAATTTCCCTAATAAATCCCATAAAGATGGGTACTGTTTGTGAGTTCTGTTTGACCATTACAATGAATTATCAAACCCAGCATAGGAGCAGAAAGCGCCATGATAAGGTTGGCTGGTGTCAGAAATGTCAAGAAGTTGGGAGGGTGGAGACCTACTCCATCTCATAGCAATCAGTCTTGGGTCATTTATTTTGCTCTTCCTGCCCTCTTGTGAAATTTGAGGAGAACAGATGCTGCTGCCAGACCATTTTCACACTATATTTGGTCTCATTGTTGAAGGCACTGTCAATCCATCTTGATGAGGGTCTTCTGTCCACTGACTCTCTACTTTACTGTGATGTCTGTCTCCATGGACTGACCCCTCCTGATAGCATGCCCATAGTACTAGACATGAAGTCTCACCATCCTCACTTCTCATGAGTATCTGGTTGTCCATCTTCCAGTTTTAATTTGTTCTTTCTTCTTGCGTTCTATGGTATTTTCAAAATTCTTTGCCAACTCTACATCAGGAGGTT
This sequence comes from Chrysochloris asiatica, assembly GCF_000296735.1. Classification (NCBI taxonomy): domain Eukaryota; kingdom Metazoa; phylum Chordata; class Mammalia; order Afrosoricida; family Chrysochloridae; genus Chrysochloris; species Chrysochloris asiatica. The sequence goes on from NW_006408587.1 coordinate 11,190,445, forward strand.
TCGAAAAGTTTGTGGAGAAATAGAATGTAAAGACAATAGAATTTTCCTATGAACTTTTTGAAGTCCCTTTATATTTATGTTCCATTTAGTTTTAAACTTTATAATGGTTTATTTTCCCCCCTCAGTTAAAAATCACTTTCATTGGTGGCTCCCCTTTATGCTACCGAAAAAGAGACCTAATCCTGATTCTAAGCCTAGAAAACCATAGTGCAGAGTAGAACTCTTCTGCTCTGACTATTCTCCAAGAATCAGAGTGCCATCTCTTTCTCCTGAGAATCCCTTCAGTTTCTTCTTGTACCCCTCTTTCTGTAAAGATCAGATCTAGTTCTTAAGCTGGATCATAACAGGCGCATCTTGTCTTCTATTTCCTCATCTAATTTTCTCAGACATGAGTAAAAAATAAAAATCATTGCTTGGAGGCAATCTGTAAATCTTAAATAAAAATATCCCCTGAAGTCTCCTAAAAACCAAACAATAGTTTAGTTTAACTAGTAAAAAATGTCTGCCTTGAGCATTGTGCTCTGTGATGATGTTGTTAGGTGTTTTGGAGTTGGTTTTGATCCTGGGAGTCATCAGCAGCATGCCTACCTGCCTGCCTGCCTGCTATGTGTCCTGTTGATCCTGGAATCATCAGCCTAGTAGCTTCATGAGTCAGAACCCTCCACCCTGACATCTGGCCCACATACATAGAACTTATCAAGTCTGAGCCATTTCCTTGGTATTCTGTGGTTGTTTTGTATTGTCAAGTCTGTTCTGACCCATAGTGACCCTGTGTAGGGTTTCCAAGGAGCAGCTGGTGGGCTTGAACCAGTAACCTTGTGACTCAAACTGATCGTGCAGTCCAGTGCATTAATTCACAGCACCACACCAGCACTCATTACAGTACACTCATATTTCACAAATTCAGGTTGTTCCAAGTTCTCTGTGTCAAGCCATTCCTGAACTAGGTTGAATTGGTTGGAAGACCAGCATTTCAAGTGACAAAATCTATGATAATTTGTTATAGTGGTGGTGGTGGTGGGTATGTGCCGTGGAATTGGTTCTGATTCATAGTGACCCTGAATAGGGTTCCTAAGGTTATAAATTTTTATGGGAGCAGAAAGCCGCATCTTTCTCCTGCAGCATGACTGGTAGTTTCAAACTGCTGACCTTGAGGTTAGCAGCCTGACTCATAATTACTACACTAACAGAGCTCCTTAATAAGTTATAGTAGCAGTAGAAAAGTGATAAAATGCAATAAAACCATATGATCCTAGTGCAAATGGTATTTCATTGTTCAGAAATTAATTTTTCTGTTATATAAACTCTTCAGGATGATTGATATTTTTATTTGCATCATAGGTCACTTTAAGAAGAGATGACTGTTTTCTTTTGAATAGGATCCCCTATTAAGTTTACAAACTTAATTGAAATCATAGCCTGAATGCAGGCAATGGCTCCCACAGGTGTTATTATATGATGTGACTCTATGGTCCCTATTCCTATTTCCTTATACCATCCTCTGTATCCTTAGCAATGATGATCTGAATTTTGGATTCCCTTCACTTGCAATGGTACACTAGCAATGCTGAGCTGGTCACTTGTAAGTTATGTGAATTTTTATGAGTATGTAAATCACTTCATTATAGGGTCAGGTGCCTGTGAATCTACTCTAACTTACAAGGACTTTATGAAAAACAGAAGTAAATATTTCCAAGTCTTGTGCCATTCTCACAATTGTTGTTACACCTGAATCTACTTCCTACCACTGTGCCAATCCATCTTGCTGGGGTTTTCATCTTTTTCACGGATCCCCCACTTTATCAAGAATGATAATATATCCAAAACATAAGAGACAAAGTATCATCATCCAGATTTCTAAGGAGCATGCTAGGTACACATTTTCCAACTCAGATTTATTTGTTCTTTTGGAAGTCCATTGTACTTTTAATATTCTCCAACATCATAACTCGAATGCATCAATTCTTCTATGTTGTTTTTAAGTGCTGTCGAGTTGATTCCGACCTATAGAGACCCTGTATAGGGTTTCCAAGGAGCAGCTGGTGAGCTTGAACCTCTGATCTTGCAGTTCAAATGGCTTTGCAGTCTGGCTCATTAACCCACAGCACCACACCAGGACTCCAATTCTTCTATGGTCTTCCTTAATTCATTGTCCAATTTTCATATGCATATGAGGATACTAAAAATACCATGGCTTGGGCCAGACACATCGCAGTCCTCAAACTGATATCTTAGTTCTTGAACATTTAAAAAAATCTTGTGAAGCAGATTTTCCTAATGCAATACATCATTCAATTTCTTGACTGCTGCTTCCATGAACGTTGATTGTGGATCCAAGCAAAATGAAGTCTTTGACAACATCAATCTTTTCCCTGTTTATCATGATGTTTATTAATACAGTGGTGAGAACTTTTGCTTCCTTTACATTGCATTACAATCTATACTGAAGGCTGTGGTTTTGGATCGTCATTAATAAGTATTTTAAGTCCTCTTCCCTTCCAGCAAGAGCGTTATAACATCTGCACATCACAGGTTGCTAATGAGTCTTCCCCCAAACCTGATGTCAAGTTCTTCTTAATATAATCTATTTTCTCAGGTTATTTGCATAGTGTTCAAGTTGAATAAGTATGGCAAAATAATACAACCCTGGCACACACCTTTCTTGAGTTTTAAGTCATTCAATATCCTCTTGTTTTGTTTGAATGACTACCTCTAGGTTCCTCATGAGCACAAATAAGTACATTAGAATACACATTCTTCACAAATTTATCCATAGCTTGTCATGATCCACACAGTTGAAAGCCTTTGCTCATTGTTTACATAGTCAGTCAACACTCATTATTTGCATAATCAATAAAGCACAAGTAAACCTCATTCTGGTATTCTCTGCTTTCAGCCAAGATCCATATTACATCAGCAGTGATATACCTTGTTTCTCATCCTCTTCTGAATCCATCTTGAATTTCTGGTATATCTCTGACAATGCACATTGCAGCACTTTAAAAATTATTTTCAGCAAAATTTTACTTGTGTGTGATATTAATACTACTGTTTGATGAGTTTTCCCATTCCATTATGTTACCTTTCTTTGGAGTGGGCACAAATATGGATCTCTTCCAATTATTTGGCCAGGTAGCTGTCTTACAAATTTCTTGGCATAGATAAATGAGTGACTCCAATGCTGCATCAATTTGTTGAAATATTTAAATTTGTATGCTATCAATTCTTAGAGTCATGTTTCTTGCCAATGCCTTCAACGCACCTTGGACTTCTTCCATCAGTCCCATCAATTCCTGGTCATATGCTACTTCTTGAAATGGTTGAACATCAGCCATTTCTTTTGGAACAGTAACTTTACGTATTCCTTCCTTCTTCTTTTGATATTTTCAGGATCATTCAATTATTTGCCCATGGAATCCTTCAATATTTCAAATCAAGGCTTGAATTTTTCTTCAGTTTTTTCAGCTTGAGAAATGCTGAGCGTGTTCTTCCCTTTTGGTTTTCTAACTCCAGCTCTTTGCACATTTCGTTATAGTACTTAACTTTATCTTCTTGAGCAGCTCTTTGAAATTTTCTTTTCAACTATTTAACTTCCTCATTTCTTCCATTTGCTTTAGCATCTCTGCACTGGAGAGCAAGTTTCAGAATATCTTCTGACATCCAGTTTGGTCTTTTATTTCTTTTCTGACTTTTTAATGATCCTTTGCTTTCTTCCTGTATGATGTTCTTGATTTTACCCCCACACCTCCTTTAGTCTTGCATCAAATCTGTTCTTGAGATGTTCTGTAAATTCAGGTGGGATATGTTCAAGGTCATATTTTGGCTCTTTTGAACTTATTTTAATTTTCTTCAGTTTTAGCCTGAATTGCATATGAATAATAGATGGTATTTTCCACAGTTGGACCCTAGCCTTATTTCATATGATAATTTTTAGCTTTTCCCCTGTCTCTTCCAACAGTTGCAGCCAATTTGATTCCTATGTATTCCATTTGATGAGATCCATGTGAATAGCTGTCTTTTGTGTTGTTTAAAAATGGTATTCGCAATAAATAAGTTGCTGGACTTGCAAAATTCTATCATGTGATTTCAAGCATTATATCTATCACCAACTCCACATTTTCAAACCACTTTGTTTCCAGACTTTACATTTCAATCACCAGTAATTATCAGTACATCTTGACTGCATGTTTGTTCAATTTCAGACTGAAGAAATTGGTAGAATTATTTAATTCCATCATGACTGGCTTTCATGGTTGTTGAGTACATTTGAGTCGTAGTGGCATTAGCTGGTCTTCTTTGTAGATGCATGGATATTATCCAATCACAGACAGCATTGTACTTTAATATAGATCTTGAATTGTTCTTTTTGATAATGAATGCTACACCATCCCTCTAGAATCTGTCCTTCCTAGAATAGTCAATCATATGATTTTCAGATTCAAATTAGCCAATAGCAGTCCATTTCAACTCACTACTGCCTTGGATCTCTATCTTTTTGTGTTCCATTTCATTTTTGACAACTTCCAATTTTGATAGATTTATATTTTATATATTCTATGTTATAATTGTGGCACTGTGGGTTAATGTGCCAGACTGCAAAGCTGTTTGAATTGCAAGGTTGGCAGTTCAGGCTTCCCAGCTGCTCCTTGGAAACCCTATACAGGGTAGCTATGGCTTGGAATCGACTCGATGGCACTTCACAACAACAAACATATTATAATTATTGATGTTGGCAGCCATTTCTCCTTATGTTTCTGTCCTCCACCAGCAAATGAAGGTCCTGAAAGCTGTACTCCATTTGCCTCATCATGGTCAACTCTACTTTGAGAAGAACATTCTTCCCAGTCATATTTTGAGTGCCTTCCAACATATCACAGTAACACGCAAGCCACCATAGTATGACAAACTGACAGATGAATGGTGGAGAGGTCAGTTATTCACTCATAAAGTAGAAATAATAATGTCAACCTTCCTAGATTATGATTTTTGAATTGCCATTTGATATCTTACTGCAGTGTCAGATTACAGGCACTCAACTTCAGGTTACATGAAGAAAGGGCCAGCTTCAATTATTATCTTTTCCAGTATCAATGCCTCTCTTACTATTTTATCTTTTCTCAGGGCTTCAAATTTCATTTGAAGATGACACTCATATTCCTTCCATTTGTATGATTATGGTGGAGAGAGACTAAATTGTGCGTTTCTGTTAGAGAGCTCTGAATATAGTTTACATTGGAATGACTCCCTAGGGGCAGAGCATATCATAAATGATATTTAATCAAGAAATATACTAAGTTCTTTAGTGTGAAATTGATCAAAATTCAATCAAGATGTATTGAAAATTACTAGTGATGCAATGCAAAGGTTGGTAACAAAGAAGGATCAGTATGTGGAAAATATGGCCTTGGTAATAAAAATGATGCTAGAAATTGCATGGTGGAATTTTTCAAGACCAATAATTTATTTATTGCAAATACCTTTTATAAACAACACAAAAGATAACCATAGATATGGAAATCACCAGATGAAATATACAGAAATCAAAGTGACTACATCTGTGGAAAGAAACTAGGGGAAAATAAATATTACCAGCCAAAACAAGAGCTGGGGCAGAGTGTATAACAGGCCATCAATTGTTCATATGCAAGTTCAGGCTGAAGCGGAAGAAAATTAAAACAAGTCCATGAGAGTCAAAATATGACCTTGAACATTCTTGCGGTTGTTAAATGCTGTCGAGTTTGTTCTGACTCATAGCAACCCTGTATAGGCTTTAAATCTTTGCAAAAACAGAACAAGTCCCGCCTGAATTTAGAGGTCACTCAAGAACAGATTTGATGCATTAGACACCAATGACTGAAGACCAGAGAAGCTGTGCGATGACATCAAGAACATCATACAGGAAGAAAGCAAAAGGTCATTAAAAAGACAAAGACAAAGGAAAAGACCAAAATGAATGTCAAAAGACCCTGAAACTTGCTTTCTAGCTTACAGATGCTAAAGCAAAAGGAAGAAATGAGGATATTAAAGAGCTGAACAGAAAATTTCAAAGGGCATCTCAAGAAGACAAAGTCAAGTACTGTTATGAAATGTGCAAATACCTAGAGTTAGAAAACCAAAGGGAAGGACACACTCAGCATTTCTCAAGATGAAAGAACTGAAGAAAAAAATTCATGCTTTGACTTGAAATATTGAAGGATTCTATGAGCAAAATACTGAGCGAAGAAGAAAGTATCAAAAAAAAAAAATAAAAAATGGAATACACACAGTCACTGTACCAAAAGGAAGTGGTTGAGGTTCAATCATTTCAAGAGGTAACTTATGATCAAGAACCAGTGGTACTGAAAAAGAAAGTCCAAGGTGCGCTGATGGCATTGACAAAGAACAAAATTCTGGAAATTTATGGAATTCAAATAGAAATCTTTCACCAAACTGAGGCAGCACTAGAGGAACTCACTTATCTATGCCAAGAAATTTGGAAGACAGTTATCTGGCCAACTGATTGAAAGAGATCTATATTTGTTCTTACTCCAAAAAGAGGTGAACAATTGGAATGCAGAAATTATTAGATGTTATTATTAATATTACATGAAGATAATATTTTGCTAAAGCTAATTCAGAAACAACTGTAACAATACATTGACAGGGAAATGCTAGAGGTTCAAGCCAGATTTAGATGAGAAACTGGAATGAAGGATTTCATTGCTGACATAAGATGGGTCTTGGCTGGAATCAGAATATTAGAAAGATGTTACCTTTGCTTTACTGATTATGCAAAGGCTTTCTACTGTGTGGATTATGTCAAATTATTGATAACATTGAGAGGAATGGGAATTCTGGAACACTTAATTGTGCTCATGAGGAACCTGTATATAGGCCATGAGGCAGTTTTCCAAAAGAACGAGGGACACTGACTAGCTTAAAATTAGGAAAGGTGTGCACCAAAGTTGTATTCTTTTACCACACATATTCAATTTGTATGCTGAGCAAATAATCAGAGAAGCTGTAGTTTTTCAACATAGATTTGTTTACTCTTCTGGAAGCCAGAATGCTTTTTGGAAACCATGATGACAGTCTCTCATTGTTGTTGTTACTAAGTGCCTTCCAGTTGGTTCTAACTCATAGCCACCCTGTATAGGGTTTCCAAGGAGCAGCTGGTGAATTTAAACCCCCAAACTTATGGTTCAAACCAACCTTGTGGTCCATTGCTTTATCCCACAGTGCCTCACCAGGAGTCCTCATAGTGCAGACATATTATCAGGAGGCACCGGTCCCTAGAGAAGGACATCATGCTTGGTAATGTGTAGGGTCAGCAGAAAAGAGGAATACTGCAATGAGATGGATTGGCACAATGGCAGCAGCAGCTATGGGCCCAACATAACAATTGTGAGGATGGCCCAGGATCAGGTAGGGCTTTGTTCTGTTGTGCATAAGGGTCTCTGTGAATTGGAACCAACTTGATGGTACCTAACAACAACAACATGGAAATGCTGAAATAAGTACAGTAGAATTCAAAATCCAGCTATTTTCAAATGCTTCAATTCAATTTTGGGCAGGTGCACATTTTTTGCATGTACTCTTCTTACTTTTCTGTTTACTGTACTCCTTCTTCCTACTTAAGGCCTCTTCCCATTGACTTGAATATGTATTAGATGATTTAATTCATACAGAAGAGTTTTATTTTTTCCCCTTTTGACAAAAATAACATACTGGCAGGATATATCCTAAGGCATCTGAGAATTGTGATGCTGGCAAAAGAAAATGGGTCCAACTAGGATCCATGAAGTGACTGGCATGTGCTAAATACTGTGCTCAATATAAAACCCAAAACTAAACTCCCATCGAGTTGATTTCAACTCATAGCCACACTCTATGACAGAGTAGAACTGCTTCACTGCTTCATAGGGTTTACAAGGCTGTGATATTTACAGACTCAGACTGCCACATCTTTCTCCCATGAAGTGACAGGTGGATTCTAACTGTCAATCTTTCAGTTCGCAGTCCAGCACTTATCCACTGAGCCACCAGTGTAGGGTTCATTCTATGCTAGATAGTTTACATATATTCTTATTTAAAACTCATATAAACTCAAAACTGTTGTTGTTATTGTCACCATTTTATGTTATATGAGCCTATATTTGATTCCTAATGAAACTCGTGTATTGCCAGAGTACACACAGCTATACGAAGATATTTTTATCTCCAGACCCACTGCCATCTAGTAGATTCTGACTCATAGAAACTGTATATAGGATTTCTGGGACTAAATCTTTGCAAGAGCAGACAGTAATATACTGGTAAATGGGAACAGATAACTTTGTAGTTAGCAGTCCAGTATTTATCTTGGAACGTCATCAGGGCTCCTTGGCCTACTTAATTTCAGAGTTGATCTCTTTACTCTGTCTCATGCTCTCTTCTCTAGGAGCTAAGTTTAGAGAATTCTTTGTTTAAGATGTCATATGGAGTGTAGCTAGCGCTCAAGTCCTAGAATCTAGATTAAGATCTGGAGATATACAAAATTCTATTATGGACTAGTTGAATGAATTTAGACAGGTCATTTACATCTCCTTGAACCTCACTGCTGTTTGTGGTATGACACATATTGTTGTTGTTGTGAAGTGCCATTGAGTCGGTTCTGACCCATAGCAACCCTGTATAGGGTTCTGAGGAGCAGCTACTGAGTTTGAACCGCCGACCTTGCAGTTCAAATGGCTTTACAGTCTGGCGCGTTAACCCACAACACCATACCAGAACTCCATAACACATGTTGTTGTTAAGTGCCTTGAGTAGATTCCGACCCATAGCGACCCTATATAGGGTTTCCGAGGAGCAGCTGGTGAGCTTGAACTGCCAACTTTGCAGTTCAAAAGGCTTTGCAGTCTGGCACACCGTAACACATAAAATGGTGGCTAAAAACTAAGTGTTTCAAGTTTGGGTCCTATCTCTGTAATTAAATTAGCTATGTGGTTTGGGAAAAACCACTTAACTCATCTATATCTTCATCTCTTTTATATCTTTAAAATGAAAGGAATATGGAAGGCTGGTCATTTTTAAGTCTTTCATTTTATTATACTAAGAATTTCTACAAGGCAGTTAGTAGGAGCAATTCTAACAGTTTACTAATTTAGACACAATCTTCTCTGAACAAGGAAATACTATGTTGGCAAGCTTGGGCTCCAGCCAGATATATTTGTAGACCATTCTTTAGCTTGAAATAGAAATTTATTGCTCAGCCATCTGTTATAATGAAGAAAGGGTTTGAAAATGCCTTCTATGTTTCTGACTAATCATGTTTTAGGGCCCTGTGAGTACTTTACAAATTATATGACTTCCTTTCTTCTTGGCATCATTAAAAATCTGGAATCTGGTTCCAGAATTTATCTACTCACTGTCTGTCTTTTACTTTTTTCCTTTTCTATAAAAACTTGTGCAGAGTTCCAAATGAAACATTGAGCAAATAGGCTTCAAGATGTAGTCTGTAAAGCAAATGAATTCTATCTAGAGAGTGATTAAGGGCACATAGACTGTAGCAATATATTTATGATTTGCATTCAATGAACAATGAAGTAACTGACATCAGTCATGAGGAGTTAAGCAATTAACACCCAGCTACTACAAGAAGGCTTTTGTTCCCTCTAAGAAAATGATAATACAATGCAATTCTTTTTGTTGTTAAGTGCCATCAAGTTGGTTTGGACCCTTAGCAATCTTTTTAGGGTTCCTGAGGAGTAGCTGGTAAGCTTGAACTGCCAACCTTGCAGTTCAAATAGACTTTGCAGTCCAGTGCATTAACCCACAGCGCCACATCAGAACGTAAGTATGAATGGCTCACCCACATGGCCAGTACTCAGTGAGGAAATATTGAATGAAAAAGTTCTGAACTATCTCACCTAAATATGCCTTATTGCATCACCTCAGATTCATATCTCTTATTTTGCATTTGTGTTTCAGTCCATACTTGTACTTGGTTATTGTTGATACCATTGAACTGATTCTAACCCACAACAACTGTATGTACACAGAACCAAACACCGCCCAATCCTGCACTACCCTCATATTCATTGCTATGTTTGAGCCAATTGTTGCAGCTACCATGTCAACCCATTCTGTTGAGGGTCTTCCTCTTTTTTAGGAACCCTGTGTGATCCATTTCATTTTTGATGATTTCCAATTACTCTGGAGTACTGCTGTGACGCTACAGAATAAGCACTAGACTGCTAACCAAAAGGTTGGTGGTTCAAAACTACCAGCTACTCCTCAGAAACCATATACTCATAGGGTTCTGTGAGTTGAAATCTACTTGACAGCACTTAATAACAAACAATTCTCCTAGATTCATACTTTGTACTTTGCATGTTCCCAATAATAATAAATATTTGCAGCTGTTTCTTCTCATTTTGTGTCATGCTCTATCAGTAAATATAAGCTCTTTAAATCTTTACTCTAGCCATGTCATTAGGAGAAACTCTACTTTGAAGAGGCAACTCTTTCCAAGTTGTATTTTCAGTGCCTTCCAACCTGAGGGGCTCATCTTCTGGTACTATATCAGACAGTGTTCCACTGATGTTAAAAAGGTTTATATTAGTCAATTTTTTCAGTAGTAGATGGCCATGTTCTTTTTTCTAGTCTGTCATAGTCTGAAAGCAACTCTGAAACCTGTTTACCACAGTGATGCTGCTGATATTTGAAACACCAATGGTATAGCTTCCAGCATTGCAGCAACATGCAAGTCACCACTATACAACAAACTGAAAAACAAGTGATGCTAAGAGGTGTTATCCAGCTATTGGCCTCTGCTCCATTTGCTTTGTAATCTCAACATTTACACTCCTGGTTATGGAAAGTTTCCTTTCTTTCTTTAGTGTTGTTTGTTGTTGTTGTTAAATGCCATCAAGTCAGTTCTGGCCCATAACGACCCTGTACAAGGTTTCCGAGGAGCAGCTGGTGAGTTTGAACTACTGACCTTGCAGTTCAAACTGACTTTGCAGTCCAGCACATTAGCCCACAGCACCAGAAGATGAATCCTCTCATGAGACTCTACTTTAAGGCACATTTTCAACAGCTTCTGGTGTATTTATTCTAGTCTAATTATTTCTTCTGTTTTCATGTCTCTACAAGCTTATTGCCTGTATCCAAATTTCACATTCTTGTAAAAAGAAGTTTATATATTTTTAGGAAATTTGAGGGCAAGCTGTCTATCAGTGATGATTGGAGATGTGGGTTCAAAGAATACCAACTCCAGAAAGCTTCTTCTTCATGTGTCTTTCACTCTATTTTCACATTCTCTAGAACAACCTTTTTCAATCTTTTTTACCTTAAAGTCATTATTAAAATTTTTTTGAGCCTCGGGGTACTTTCAAGAAAATCCCTGCATAAAAAATTTTATTGCAACAATTCAGTGTACATTATGGTTATCAGTAAGTAGATATGTTGTCATTGTTAAGTGCTGTTGAGTCAGCTGGTGAGCTTGAACCGCTGACCTTGCAGTTCCAATGGCTTTGTAATCTGACGCATTAGCCCACAGTGCCACACCAGGACTCCAGGAATACCAATGCTCTTTTGAGTAGATAATAGTGTCTTATTTTTCCCCCTTGAAGCATAATTTAGTTGGCCAAATTATCATCCTAATCTTTGTGGTTTTCCCTCTACAGGAAGTCAACTTTTATACAATTTAGTAGTGTAGGATGAGGGAAGTTCATATTTTCCCATTTCTAAAATGTCCTCTTTGATTTTAAAAAAATACTATCTAGGTTGATCTAAAAGGTTTGGTGCACATTTATACTATACATGATATTAATAATTTTTGCTTCTATTTAAATTGAAAATGACTTTATTTTAGCAGCAGAGCTTCAAGACCTCTGTAAGAACACACCCTCACAGAAGAATATTATATACATTTAAAGGAGTTTGTCATGTTACTCATCCTGTAGAGATTGGAACACTTGGCTATAAAGCACCTGGCATGCATCTAGAGTTGTCCACTATGAGTTGGATTCTGACAGATTTACCAAGACATAAAACCAGGTAAGACTAATAGCAGTTCATCATAAGGTAGAAATAGTATATTTGTGTTCAAACGCAAGTGGTAACAGAGGTTGCAAATTAGCTGCATACATAAGAATAGTCTGTACCCTAATGTCAGCCTACAGTTGTACCAACACCCCTTCATCAGCTTGTATCTATAGAGGGAGGAGGGGCAGACTTGGGCTTGCCAAGAGGTGCACCTGGTCAGCCACTCCTTGTGAGTTAATGTGAGATATGGAAGTGTGGCCAGCTAATCAGGAGTCTGCTTTAGAGTGGTTTGGAGAAAAGGAAATGGTACCCAGTGTTCTACAGAGAAACCAACAACAAACAATCACAAGATTAACACTATGGGATATAATCAAGGCACATGCCTTTTCAGCAGTAAACTTTGGGGACCTAGAAATGTTACTATGGCCCCTAAAATAAAATTGAAAAAAATAAGTTACCATTTCTTAATATTCACCCACCTAAAGAACTGACTCGACAGCACTTAACAACAACAAAGTTCCCCTCACTCCTCCTCCCAGCTCCCAACATTTATTTGACTCCCAGTTTTAACTTGTCCTCACTCTCCATTGTTTGTTTTTCCTAACAGGTAGGTGCTGTTTTCTCCCAGAACAAACAACCTTGACTATTTGGTTGATTTCTTTAAATCTCTAATTTCATGTATAATTTGTTGATTTAAAGTAATGTAATCACATCTCTAGTTTATGAAATTTCTTTTTTTATTTTCTACCATTTTGTAATTTCAAACATTTTTTCTTGTTATATCATAAAAATACTCATCAGTGGATTGAGAGAAAGCAAAAAGCACACTTTGGGAAGCCAACTGGTTAATATTTGATGACAGCACTAGATTTTAAGAGGCAATTAGTCTTATAATTATGTTAAAAGATTGTCAGGTCTCAATTGTTTTTAATGGCGTTTCTCAAAATGTCAACATATTTTTATGTCAAAATGATGCCTTTGTAGATCTGAGCATCAAAGTCCTGATGTAGAGAGTATAAAAGTCTCTCTTTCTAAAAATTTTCTCTACATTGATTTACCAAGGGCATTACAGAATTAGGATTTACACAAAAACTTTTTTCTTATTAGTTGAAATGATCCCTTTTAACTGCCATTTAAAAAATGGTTTATGCATCTTTTGTGGCGATATATCAAAGCAGCATTACAGATCGGTCTGGCTTCCTGAAATGTTTGCACTTGAATTTTTAAACTTTTCTTTTCTATAAGGTGACTTGAAGGTTATAAAATGTGAAAGAGTCTTATTTTACATCATGTTCACTATACCCAGGTCCTGAAACACCTGGGAATAGTGAACATGATGTAAAAAATATATGCCTGGAAGATATATTTTATTTATAAACATAGCATCTACTCTGAATCTCTAACTTCTTTCATGCCTTGGTGGGTGAGGAAAAACAACATGAAAGAAACCCCAAAGCCTGTTTTCCCTTCTCTTCTGAGGTCAAATTCTGGGGTCAACAAAAGTGGCAAGCCCTTTTTAGTTTGAGCTTTTTCTTTTCTCAAGAAAATAGAAAACGGAGAGTTTCTTCTTCTAGGGTCTTCTTAAGGAAATTTCAGTCCCTCATGTAAACAGCGTATTAGAGTCAACACTTAGTCCTAGAGCCAGGCAGGAACATGCCTGAATCCTATTAAAACACCTAAGATACACACAGGATTCTTGATATAAATGCACACTTAAATAATGTTATACTATTTGGTTTCTTTTCCATTTCTTTTCTCCCAATTATAGATGTACATAATGGTTACGAGTCAGGCTACTAACCCCAAGGTTTGCAGTTCGAAACTACCAGCTGTTGCACAGGAGAAAGCTGAGGCTTTCTGTTCCCATAAGGATTTACAGCCTTGGAAACACTGTGCATGGTTGCTATGAGTCAGAACTGACGCCACAGTACACCACCACCACCACCACTACCATACATGTACTGTATTCCACTTTTCAGAATAAAAGTCTGAGTTTCTCAGGGAACTAAAGCAGGATATCAAGGTGGACTCAAACATGTGTATTTTGGAAACACTCTGCAGTCATTAATAAAACATCCAGTCACCCATTTGAGAATCACTCGTGCACTGATATTTGAAACATGCTTTGTTGCAAATTACAAGGTTGAAAATATTGTAACTTTACATTCAGAATACCTAGAACTTGTCCACATTCAGTAGCCCATCTTATACTTATCATCCTCTGTAGGTTCCTTCTTGTAAATAGAGACATTAATCCTTATTAAATTTTATTGAACATTATAGGATATAATGTATAAAACTGTAAATTGTTAAAGAAATGTAAGATTGTACTACAATTATGTAAGTACCAGGAAAGAAATTTATAGGGGGGTAAGCAGGAAGGAAAGCATGGAAAAAGCAGTTAAGAAATCAAATGACATATTGCATTAGGCAAATCTGTGGCACAAGACCTTTTTAAAGTGTTGAAGAGCAAAGGCATCAGCTTGAGGACTAAGGTGCACCTGACCCAAGCCATGGTAGTTTCAATAACCTCATATGCATGCAAAAGCTGAACAATGAATCAGGAAGACCATAGAAGAATTAATGCTTTTGAGTCATGGTGTTGGAGGAGAATATTGAAAGTGCCATGGGCTGCCAAAAAGAACCAACAGATATGTGTTAGAAGAAGTGAAGCCAGAGTGCTCCTTGGAGGCCAAGATGGCCAAACTTCGTCTCTCATACATCAGACATATTGTCAGGAGGGACCAGTCACTGAAGAAGGATATCATGTTTGGTAAGGTGGAGGGTTGGAGAAAAAGAGGAAGACCCCCACCAAGATGGATTGGCAATGTGGCAACATCAATGTGCTCAAGAGTGGCAACAATTGTGAGGTTGGCCCAGGACCGGGCAGTGTTTCATTCTATTGTGCATAGGGTCGTTATGAGTCGGTACCGACTTGATGGCACCTAACAACAACAAGAAGGAAGGAACATACAGGATTAATTTGTCTAACCATCTTGTTAGAGTAGAATTTTGCTCCATAAGGTTTTCAATGTTTGATAGTTTTTAGAATTATATCAGAAGGACTTTCTTCTGAGACTCCTCTGGGAGGACTTGAACCTCCAATCTTTTAGTTAGCAGACAAACAATCTAACTGTTTGTACCACCCAAGGATCTTTGGTGTATCAAGGTAATATATGTAAAGTATATGATCTGCCACTTTGTTGTACTGTGTACACTGTATGCTGCTGTGTTACTTGAAGCTATGCCACCAGTATTTTAAATACCAGTAGGGTCACCAATGATGGGCAGATTTCAGCTAAGCTTTCAGACCAATACAGACTAGATAGAGGGAGAGGTGAAGTACTTCTGAATATTTAGCTACTGAAAATCTTACAAATTGCAAGTAAACACAGTCAGATAGCAATAGAATATTGAAATTGAAACATTATGGGTAGCATCAGAGTATTCTCCAATGTAGTTTCAGAAGATGAACTGCTTAGGTTGGAAGGCACTTAAAATATAACTGTGGAAAAGCTGTCTCCTCAGAGTACAGTTGACCATAATGTTGTGAATGGAATAGAGCTTTCAGAAACTATATTTGCTAATAGGACAAAACTCAAAATGAGGAGAAACAGCTACAAATATCCATTAATAATCAGAGAATAGAATGT
The DNA here is from genome assembly GCF_000296735.1 of Chrysochloris asiatica. NCBI lineage: Eukaryota > Metazoa > Chordata > Mammalia > Afrosoricida > Chrysochloridae > Chrysochloris > Chrysochloris asiatica. Next base: position 11,206,107 of record NW_006408587.1, read on the forward strand.
GTGAAGTATGAATTTAGGAAAATTGGAAGTTGTCAAAAAGAAATGGATCGCATAAAGATAGATGTCCTAGACATTAGTAAGCTGAAACGGACTGGTATAGGCTGTTTTGAGTCTGACAATCCTATGGTTTACTATGCCAGGAATGACAAATTGAAGAGGAATTCTTTCACATTTGTCATCAAAAAGAACATTTCCAGATCTATCTTAAAGTATAATGCTATTTGTGATAGGATAATATTCATACACGTACTTACTGGTGAATAGCAAAGACCACAACCTTTGGTATGGGCTGCACCTCAGTACAAAGAAAACAAAAGTCCTCACCACTGGACCAATAAACAATATCCATATAAATGGAGAAGAGATTGAAGTTGTCAAAGACTTCATTTTTCTTGAATCAATCATCAACTCTCAGTGAAGCAGCAGTCAAGAAATCAAATGATGTATTGCATTATACAAATCTGCTGCATATGACTTCTTTAAATACCAGCTGTTATTTGAAATACCTATTGCATTGCTTCCAGAAACACAGCAACATGCAAGCTATATGTGCTACAAACTAAGAAAAAAGAGGTGGTTCTCTGAGGGTGCCTTGTAATTTATTAATTTCCCCCCCCATTTAAAACAGTCTTTTTAATCTCAAAATCTACTTGACTTTCTCACCATTTGGAATTTTGTATCCACACTAATCCCTGCTGTTTATCTGACTTCATTATAAATTGATAACTCTGGTTTTCTATTTTCAGTCTTGTAAGTTTTGTTTTAGGAAGCACGGTGTTTCAAGAGCGTAAACACTGGACTGCAAATCACATGATTGGTGGTTTGAATCCAGCAGCAACTCCTCAGGAGAAAGATGAGGATTTCTGATCCTGAAAAAGATTTACGCTCTCAGAAGCACTACACAGGGTCGCTGTTAGTCAAAATCAACTCCACAACACTGTTGTTTTAGTTTTAATGCTTCAATATCTGGATTGATTTCTGGGTGTTGTTGTCATGTATGTTAATCTCAGTTATTGTCAGCTGTTGTTAGTTCTCAGTCCACACACCTCTTAGCATTTTTTGTAAAGTTGGTTTAGTTATTACAACTCCCTTTCATTTCTGTTTATTTGAAAATGTCCTTATTTTGCTGTCATATTTGAGGGACAACTTTGTTGGGTATATGATACTTGGTTGGTGAGGCTTTTTTTTCAGACTTTTGTATATGTCATTCTATTGCCTTCTTGCCTGCATGATTTCTGTTGAGAAATCAGTTTAGTCATATAGGTTATCTTTTGTAGGTAAGTTTTGTTTCTGAGCTGTTCTCAGGATTCTTTCCTTATCTTTGATTTTGGACAGCTTGATTATGATGTTTTTGTGATTTTTGTTTCGGTCTACCCTGTTTAGGGTTCTTTCAGCTTCTTTTCTCAGTCTTCATGATGTTAGGGAATTTCTGTTTCAGCAACTCTTTGACAAATTCCTCCATGTTTTTTATTGTCTCTTCCTGTTCTGTAATTCTGACCACTTGTAAGGTATTCCCCTTCCTCATGTCCCACTTAAATCTCAGGCTTGCTTCCAATTTTTTTCACTAATTTTTTCCTGATTGTTCTTCTAGCTGACTAACATCAAGATAATTTTTCTGCAAGCTCACTAATTTGGGCTTCCATTACTTAAAATCTATACCTTTGCCCCTTCAATGCATTATTTGTTTTTGAGACATTAGTATTAATCTTCTGGATTTCTACTTGCAGGTTTGTATTATTTTCAAAATTTGCACATATTTTGTTTGCTTTTTCTTGTAGTGTTTTCTTAAATTCTTCTGAATTTGTGTGTGTGTGTGTGTTTCCTTACTTTCCTTGACGTTTCCGTCAATCTTTTGAAAGTACCTAAATATCATTCTTTTGAATTCTTTCTCAGGTAATTTCATTACCTTTTCTTCCTCAGAAATGTTTTCTGGCTCTTCATGTTGATCAGTTGTTTAAGCCACTCTCTCTTATTTCTATGTGCAAGCTAAAGCATCTGTTGTCTTCTAGACATGGTGGTGTCATTGTATTTGTATTTAATTGATGATTGTGTATTGGGGTGTTTTTCAACTCTTACCAACTGTCTTCTAATGGGTTTGATTAGAGGTAGAAGCATGTGTACCATTCTGCATTCACTAATCATACCTCTTGTTTTGGTGGTAACCGATGTCAATTGTTGATCAAGTAGTATAGGAACTGATAATTGGCTTTTGTCCAGTAGGTAGAGCTGCAGATGGTATGGTTATGGCTGAGCTGTCTGGGCATGTTTGCTGTCTCCTGTTGAGTGAGGCAAGAGAAAACAAAGCGTAACAAGGAAACAATAATGAAAACAGAATGCAATAAATGAGGAAAAAGAAACAAAAAATGGGCAGTAACAAGGGAAAAAAGAATATATAACCAAAAATAGAAAAGAAGGGCAGGAATATAGAACTGTACAAGAAGAAAATAAGAGGAAAAATAAAAGGAAGAGAAAAACACATTAAAAAACAGAGCGGGAAGTTGAAAAGAAAAAGAGACTAGATAGTATTAAAGAAAAATAAAGAGGAAATAAAGAAGAAGGTGGAAATGAGAAACAGAAGAAAAGAAGAAAACACAAAACAACAAAAAAGATAAGAAAGGATAAAAAATCATGGAAGGAAAGATAGGAAGAAGGAGATGAAAGAGTAAACAAACAAAATAATAAAAGGAAAAATAAACAGAGAAAAAAACCAGTACAAGTGTTTGTCTTGGAGAGGAGAACGTCCCGGTGTTTCTGCCAGCCCAGGAACTCATGAGGTGGGTGGAAGAGGGTTGTGACTGCTCAGTTCCCAACCCTAGATGGAGTTCCTCTAGGTCTAGATGGTGTCTATAATCCTGAAGTAGTTTGTGGAGGCTCTTCAGGTTGCTACTTTCATGGTCTATCAGAACCTGAGGGAAGCTGGGGCCAGGTGGCAGGGTTCCTGTTAGTTTAATTCTGGTCTGGACTCTGTAGATCAGGAGCAGACCTTACCTGAATCCAGGCACCAAGACAGCTGAGAAGGCACCTGCCTCACACTGGCTCAAACTATGAGGCTCCATGGATCTCCTGGGGAGTAGGGTCTCTGCAGGGAGTAGATGGGGGTGAACCAGTCTCACCTCTGCTGTTTAGGGGAGTATGAAGGAATCACACTTTTTCTTTCGCCTGTGTGAATCTGCGCTGTCAGTTTGTCAAGCTGCTTCCAAAAGGTTAAGATGGCCACGCCACAACTGGCTGGCAGTCTTTCACCTTAGTCTCCTTCTTTCGCCAAACTCCTGCTCAGATTCTCCTCCCAGTAGGTATTCAATCCACTTTTCTAACCTTTCCTCTAAAGTTCAGATTTCCAGGATTGTCTTTTGTGTCTGTTTCATTTGGTCTCCCATATTTTGTTGCCTTCATTAATGTTTTGAATCTCTCTCATGTATAATGCATACATGGACTTGTTTTCAAAATGGAAGTATATCTGAATTTCTTGGGAAGCTGGATTAGGATGCTGAATAGGTTCAAGAATGGCAGCAGGACAGCCATGTAAATTTTTCGTTAAAGAAGTATTTCTCTCACATTTAGTCATTCTGTCACTCAGCTGAAACCACTTACACATAGACACTTGAAGCATACTTCTTTGCAAATTGCTAGGTTGAAAATTTCATAGCATTTTATACAAAAAAATCTCACTGTTATTGACATCTTAGAATATGATGAGTTTTCATTATGATGATAAATCACAGTTTACTTTTCTTCTATTAGAGAAAATGAATTGAATCCTTCAGAACAATATTAGCATGAACTCTGTTCACAAGTTTCTCTGAAGTGAACTCTTCAATTAAATGATTAATAATTTCAATTGCTAGCCATCCAAGAAACATCATGCTTGACTACACTTTTAGTACGATATAATCATTACTTATAACTAGGGCTTTCTCCTTCACCAAATAAAATTTATGATGTTTACTCAGGCGTACTCTAGCATGTAGGTAAAGTCACAGAATATGTCAAGGTAAGTGAGAAAGTCAAGCAATATCTGTCTTCAAATTCTCCCTCTGGGAGAACCTGATATTTTTGTCATGCAGCATTTCAAAATTCACTTATAAGTGATAACCTCGAGCTACCTTAGTCCTTTTCAATATATAATTGTATCATATTAACTGAAAAAAAAAAAAGGAAAGTAATTGTAAAATGGAAAACATATGGGTTATGGGCCCAGAATGGATGAATTCTAAATACTAACTATATGACTGATTTAGTGGAAAGGTGTGATGCTAGTCTGATCTGGAATCAACTCTTGATCCACTGCTTGGTGGTAATGTGCATTGAAGCAAATACTTAGGGTCTTGGTTTTCTCCAACAAATTGTGGATAAATTAAAGTACCTTGTGTAGGACTATTTTGAGAATTAAGTGAGATAAAGTATTTAAAAGTTCTAACTTGGCAAATCAAATGCATTTTGTAATTATCATTTTCTCTCTTTGTTATTTTAATTATTGATTTTTTCTTCACTCCTCCATTGGCTCCTTATTTTCATTTTCTTTTTTCACAGCATTCTTGCTGAATAATGGAGTATTACAGAGGTAGAACCTAGGACACTCTGGAAAAAAATGTAAGAGTGATGTGACAGTCAATTTTACAATCTCAGTATAAATATGCTGGAAGTCATATCCTTAACAATTTAAATGGTTTAACATTTTTTATATAAAAAATTTGTTGAAGGGAACATAATTTTTCAATAATTTTTTAGGTATCCCAGAGTGCAGAAAGCTTAGATGAACGCTGCTTTCCACAGCGTCTCCCTCACTCTTACCAGGTGGACTCATGCTCCCTCTTCATTTGATTTGGGTCACACAGGGCCATCTGTCACCCTTCAAATAGAATATACTGGTTCTATCTCTTCACTTTTATGCTCTGGTCCCTCTTCTTCCTCTTATGTCTTCAAAATCCCTCTGTTGCGTCACCTCTGAAAAAGCTGTCTTCCACACAAAAAAGTGTGCTTGTTGTTATTAAGTGCCGTCGAGTTGATTCCGACCCATAGCAACCCTGTATAAGGTTTCCAAAGAGCAGCTGGTGAGTTTGAACCACCGACTTTGCAGTTCAAACAACTTTATAGTCTGATGCGTTAGCCCACAGTGTCACACCAGGACTTCTTAGAGAAGGATAATAAGGTAGCCATTGAGCTGACTCCAAGATATAGTGACTCCATATGTGTCAGAATAAAACTATATATGTTGTTGTTGTTAAGAACTGTGGAGTTGATTCCGACTCATAGCGACACTGTACAGGGTTTCTGAGGCTGTAAATCTTTATGGGAGCAGAAAGCCTCATCTTTCTCCTGAGAACTATATATACTCCATAGGATTGATTTTTCAGAAATAGATTGCCAGGTCTTTCTACTGAGGTATCTTTCAGTTAGCATCCAACGTCATCTGCAACACCTAGGGAGTATTAGAGCAGTTTAGTCTGTATTAAAACGCCCAATCAGGGCTCAGTTCTGAAGGAACAGTTAATTATCTCCAATGATTTGTATGCTGTACTTGTGCTATTGTTAATTACTGCAGAGTTGGTTCCATCTCATAGTGACTCTGTATAGGGTTTCTGAGGAGCACTGGTGGGTTTGAACTGATGACCTTGTGGTTAGCAGTCCAGTGCTTATCCTACAGAATTCCATACCATCACTCTTGTTATTGTTGTTATGTGCCATCATGTCTGTTCTAATCCATATGGCCATGTATAGGGTTTCTGAGGAGCAGTTGGTGGGTTTGAACTGCCAACCTTGTGATTTGCAGTCCATTGTTTATCCTAGAACTTCAGCTGACACAGTCTAAATTAAACTGTTAGGTTTTATTTTTTTCCTAAATATATACTATTTTTCATTGAAATATACTTCACATAATATTTACCATGTTATAGTATACACTTTAGTGGTCTGTAGTATATTCATAAAGTTGTTTAGTCATCATCACTATCTAATTCCCGAGTAGGTTTTCACAACCTAAATCACATGGCTGGTCCACCAAGGGTGTGGTTTAAGCAACCATTTTCTTTCTAACCTTAATGTGTTTGACTGTACCATATTGGTTTAGATCAATTTTTCTCTTACTGAGGTCATTTAGAGTTCTAATAATCTTTGATAAAATTGTTAATAAGCCATAGTTCTAGCTTGTCTTTGTTTTATTTTGTTCCCAATAAAAGCAGCTTGACTTTATTTCAGGGAAGCTGGGGAGGAGCAGGCTGAGTGAGAATCTCCACAGGAACGCCCATTACTGAGGAGACTTCCGGGTCCCTGGTCTACCCTCTTTGATCCATCCTGGGGTCCTGGGCTAGGCCCTACTACTTGGGACCCAGGGAGGAAACAGCTTTTCCTGTTTTCTTCAAGGTCCCCAGCAGAGTGTTTCCGCTGTGCTCTGAGTCAATGCAAACCTTGTTGGGCAGGTCAATGTCAAACTTAATTCCTTCCAGCTTATTGAGGATCCGAGTAGAGCAGCCCTCAGAGGTCACGTCTACGGAGGCAGAACTTGTGCTTTGGCATAACTGATGTCTGAAGCAGCGGTGACAGCGGCTCCCCATGAGCGCTCTTCTAGCTTGTTTTTCAATGCAGATTTTATAGCCATGCCTTATGGGATTTCAGAGTGTTCACGATAAATGGGAACAAAACAAGAATCAGAGTCAGCCTCGCCATTGTAAAGGTAGAAGTTTTGTAACAAAAACAGGGGAGTGGTTAATCTTACAGTCCAGAAACAAAAGACCCTAAGATCATCAAGGGAGAAGAGCACAAGCGGAATGAGAGACCTTATCCAGAGAAGCGGCCACACCAGAGATGGAGGCAGAGATGGGGACAAGGAGAGAGGGAGCAGCTGAGGACTCTGGATTCATGGGAAGAGAGGGACTGAGAGCTGGTGGCCAGCAGGCAGACTTGCAGAATGTGTCCTTTGGTGGTATAAATTATTATATGTGCCTGAGTGTTTTAAAATAAAAAGAGCTACAGTAAATAGAGAGAAATATTGTTAACTGATGGCACGTGGAGAGGATTATAATCATTGTAATGAAAAAAGGTGTATGATTTGTTGAATATAAAACTGATGATCAGCCCTGTAAATTTTCACTCAATCCACAATAAAAACCTTAAACAAAGATAAAAAATCAGAGAGTCAGGTAGAGACTTACACCAGGTGACAGCAATCTACAATTAGGGACGTTTCTAATCAACTTGGAATTTACCTGATGCGCTTGGCTGCTAACCCACCAGGTACTCTGTGGGAGATAGATGTGGCAATCTGCTTCTCTAAAGACTCACCGCCTTGGAAAACCTTTGGAGCAGTTGTTGTACTCTGTTCCCCAGTGTCCCTCTGAGCGGGAATCAACTCTATAGCAGTGTTATTGTTTGTCTGT
>NW_006408587.1:11217788-11218773 GCF_000296735.1 Chrysochloris asiatica
ATGGCTCAAAGCTGGGAGGTGGTTCATTCTGTTTTGCATGGGGTAACTTGATAGTGCCTAACAACAACAACAACAACAACAACAACAACAACAACAACAACAACAACATACAGTTATGGATGCATTTTTGAAGCAACCTCTTAAGATTTCATGACAGCAATAGCAAAGATAAACAAAGCTAATTCAAGGACATATGCATGGGAAATATAATTCAGAAATAAGAGAATAAAGCTAAAACATAGACTAATATATGAACTTCTAACAAATAATTTTCACTCACCTGTGGTGCCTTTACTAAGTCCGTCTTCATCATTCACAGATTCCTTGTTTGCAAATTTTCTAGGCTGCTAATATTTATTTGTGGGTTCAAATCAATACAGTACTTTTGTTGTTATTCTGTAGGTATACACAGAGTCACATAAACATTTATGTCATCCATCTGATGTGCACATTGCCAGTACATCAAAAGGTAATGTTTTGCCTTCTTGTTAGAGGCCTGAGTTATAGTGTTGGTGGCCAATAGTAAAAGTTAATGAGTCAACAATATATAAAAATGTCTTTAAAAAAGGGAACACACAAAAAACAAGGTTATATATTGATTACTGATGAAAACATTGTGACCAGAGGCTCACAAGAGCCTAACCTGATACTTTCTCTAAGAGCAATGGTTCAGTATTTGTTAATTCAGTGTTCACAGCAACTTTATAAAATGTAACTATTGAGAATAAGAAAAGTCAACTGTATATGAAAGAAAATAAAATTGGAACACAGATGTATGTTAATTTCAGTGAGTGAAAGGGTATATTCCAACTTGTTAAGTATCATTGAGTCTGTACTGATGTTCATAGCAGTCCTATGAACAACAGAACAAAATAATGCCCGGTCCTGGGTGAACGTTACAGTTGTTGCCATGCCTGAGCTGATTGATGCTGCCACTTTGCCAATCCATTTCACTGGGGGTCTTCCTCTTTTTCTCTGACCCTCC
>NW_006408587.1:11221143-11223459 GCF_000296735.1 Chrysochloris asiatica
TCTTTTTAACAATGAATGCAACATCCTCTTCAATTTGTCATTTCCGCCATAGTAAACCATGTGGTGATCAGATTAAAAATGGTGAATACCAGTCCATTTCAGCTCATTAATGCCTAAGATATCAATGTTTATGCATTCCATTTCATTTTTGACTATTTCCAATTTTCCCAGAGTCATACTTTGTACATTCCATGTTCTGATTTTCAATGGATGTTTAGAGCTGTTTCTCTTCATTTTGAGTTATGCCCCATCAGCAAATGAAGGTCCCCGCTGGTTTTTCTCTAACGTGCTTTACTCCATTCGCATCATCATGGTCACCTCTACTTTGAGGAGGCAGCTCTTCCCCAGTCACATTTTGAGTGCCTTACAACCTGAAGGGCTCATTTTCCAGCACTCTATCTGCCAGTGTTTCTCTGTTATTCATGAGGTTTTCAGTGACTAAATTTTCGGAAGTAGTTTCTCACTTTTTCTTCCTAGTCTGTCTTTGTCTGGAAGCTCATCTGAAACCTGTCTACCATGGGTGACCCTGCTGGTATTTAAAGTACTGGTGGCATAGCTTTCAGAATCACAGCAACTCACAAGCCACCACAGTATGACAAACTGACAGACGAGTGGTGGGTTAGGGGTGATTAGAGTAGTACGAGTGGTGATTAGAGTAGTGCCTGATATTAATTTATGTGTAAAAATATTAAACAGAGTCTGAGCTGAATTTATATAAACACTGATATGATATACTTGGGTTGGCAACTCTGATTCTGTATTGCCAGGTAGGATCCCAATGGACTATTTCACTTATTGAGTGAGACTTATGATGAGTATCAATTTGTTTCAGGTAAGTATGCACATTTTAAAGCATTTTTTTGGTTCTTGAGAATTCTCAAGAACGTTTGAGTGTGGCTTACAGGAGCTAATCACTTGCTATAAAATATTCTGGTGAATCTATTTTCTTACTAAACAGTTTTGCTGCTATTACCCAGCTGTTTTTCTAAATAAACTGTAAAGATTGCTAAAGACCTATAAGGTACTTCTGAAGGTATAGTTAACTTTGAGACATCTCCTTTATGAAGATACATTAATACTTGTATTTGATTTGTTAATAAATGTTAAGCTATCTTAGGTGCCGAAATAAAATGTTCAAAAGAGATCATTTCAGTTTAATCATTTTTGAAACTTGATTTGGGAAGGGTAAGGAGAGCCAGAAGCCAATGGGGTGATTGCTTCATGGAAAAATGAAGTCCGACAGTATATATTGACCCTGAAAAACACTGTTGAACAGCTCTGCTTTTCAGCCTTGATTTCCAGAAAATCTGTTCACAGTGATTGTATTTTTTTTCTTAAAGCAATTAGAAAGAGAGCAGAAAGACAAAATGCTCATCATTTAGATTTAGAAATAAGAAACATGACTGAAAATTTGGATGGTGGTAAACATACCTCAATGATTATATTTGGAAAAATAATATAATAATAGAATCCTAAAAGAAAATGCAGATAATTAAAAATACCAAATATTGGTATTTAGATGTCTTGAGATGGCAAATGTTTAGATGGAGTTATTTTTAAGAGCTTCTGAAAGAATACTAGGTATAGGAGCCAAAAACCTATTTTAGTCTCCTGCATACATTTCTATTTTTGGTTAATTATTTCATTTATCAGCTTTTTCTTTAGTAAAATGTATATCAGGTTGTTGTGTTATATAATAATAATAGCTAATATTGAGAATTTATTGTATTGTATCTTTTTAAAAAATGTTTTATTGTGAATTATGTGATCCTTTATATGGGAGAACATTAGTTTTATCATCCTATCATATATCATTTCACTGCCATGGTTACAATCCCCTCCATGCATTATCAACCAACCAAAGGGTATATCCTGGCACCCCCCTGGCCCCTGGTAATCAGCACACAGCCCCTCTCCCTCTCTGTGTCTAAAGTCCCCAGTTGCTCCATCTCTCCGCGTCATCGTCTCTGCCTCCATCTCAGGCATCACTGCTTCTCTGGGTAGGGTCCTGCTCTCGGCTCTTCTCCCTTCAAGGTCCCAGGGACCTCCGCTCCTAGACTGCAAAGTGAATCACTCCCCTCCTTGCTACAAAATGTCTACTTTTACATTTCCAACCCTCAGAGAATTTATTGTATTCTATCTTATTTTATCTTTATAGCAATATGCCTGTGATACACATACTAGCAATATTCACATTTTACAGATGAGAAAAATTCAGATTATAGATGTTATGAATACCCACCCTGATATTTTCAATATTGTCTTTTCCACTAATAAATGGAATTATGCATAGGGCAATACCATGCATAACCTAAA
>NW_006408587.1:11224176-11241630 GCF_000296735.1 Chrysochloris asiatica
AGAAGAATATTGAAAGTAGCATGGACTACCAAAAGAACTGATCTGTGTTGGAAGTAGTACTGTCAGAATGCTCCTTAGAAGCCAGGAGGCCAGACTTTGCAGCTCATACTTCAGACATATTATCAGGAGGGACCAATCTCTGGAGGACATCATGCCTCGTAAAGTGAAAGGTCAGCAAAAAAGAGGAAGACCCCCCAATGCGAGGGATTGGTACACTAACAGCAGCAATGATTGTTAAGTTGACATAGGACTGGGCTGTGTTTCATTCTGTTGTGTATAAGGTAGTTATGAGATGGCACCTAACAACAACACAATGAAACAAAACTAACATACAGTTTGTAATAGTAGAAGCTGGACGGTGAGTGCACGGAGGCTCATTACTTTCTTTCGTTTTACTTCACATATGTCCGGACATTCCCAAAACAAGACTTAAAACACAAATCCAGGATAAATCTAGATAACAAACATTTTTGTCAGTCCTTTTTTTTATATTTCTTGATAAGTCATTCACTGAGTAGTTCCATTCTTTTAGGTTTTTATTGTTTTACTTTTCAGGAGTACTTAAACTTTAGTTTGGCTTTGCTTCTGTTATTGATCTTATTTTGTCTTCAAGAATACTGTATTTAATTAAGAGGCTGAATCTGTTACTCTGTTCAAAATGTTTGTTACAATATACTGTCCCTTTAATTTTGTATATATGCTTGCACATTTTCAAAGAAAAGATATAAAAAATTAGAAACTAGGTGTGAGTAATTTTTCATTTCTTTCTTTCTTTTTTTTTTTTTTAATCTAACTTGGTAACTCATGCAATGTATTTTTAGGAATTTTATTCATTTCATCTCAGGAATATTTAAATTGCAATGTTGGCTTTGTTTCTATTATTAATCTTATTTTGACTTCAAGAATAGTATATTCAGTTCTTAAGTTTAGTCTGTTACTGTGTTCTAAATGTTTATCATGTTATCTCATCATTTTCATCTCTATATCTTTTTTCCTTTGCATTCTTAGAGTTTCTCAAGTTTATTCTCCATATGATGATTTAAAAAAAAAAACCAAGAAAGCCATTTCTACTGGTTATTGCACTCATTGTAAACTGAAATTTGGTTCCTGAATTTGAGTTCCTGGCATTTTCAACTTTTTTAATTTAAATCAATTCATTGGATTTTAGCCTAAACCCCTCTCTATTAACTCTCTCACTGTAAGTCCCTGTTCCTGTTTTATAAGGCATCTAACAAATGATCTGACTCCTGAAAGAAGTATGTAAGTGTGTGAAATACTTCCTTTCTTTATGCTGCAACATTTATTCACCGGCTTCTTAGGTACATGGGTACATTGTGCCTCTCTGAGAATACACAATGTTTTTCAAATGTTTAACAACAGCATTTTCTGAATATATGGAAAGTGTAAAAAAAAAAAAAAAAATCCTGTAACACTATTCAATGTAATTTCACTTAGAACACATTGGTTAAATGTATTTTAAATTGTACTTTTCTTGCCATTATCAGTGGGAGGAGGATAAATTCATGTTTTGGATCGTCTATATATCTTTGCCCTTACTCAGTTCAGTATCATTGTTTATGAACCAAGAGCTTAGCTGGCAGTGGGGATACAAAGACTGATACTTGTTACTGACCGTTGAGGACACTATACGATAATCAGCACATATATATGGGTGTCCTAGGAACAAATAAAGTTGTACATAACTATCACTAATAGCATTGAAGTAAGAATTTAAAAAAAAACAAACACCTTTTGAAGAGTAGTAAGTAGCTCAGTAAATGAGTTGTTTTTTTTTTTTTTACAAAAGGTCAAATGTTCTCTTTATAAATGAAAGTGTTTTGTTGTTGTTTTGTATTTGAGCTGATGAAAGAGAAAACAAATCCTATGTTTGCCCAAATGTTTTAAAACCTATTAATATGAATTTAAAGTGATTGGTTGCCTGAATTAAAAAAAAAAAAAGTTATCCTACTTCAACACTAAATCTATTTAAGATTTACGGAGAGAGTGTTTAATATTAGAACAACTGTTTTGGTTCATTAAATTTTTTAAGAGGTTCTAAACGCTAATCAGTGAAAACTCACTCAAGCTTCTAACTGCAAAAGCAGCCTATTTTTAAGTAATGTGACAACTTTAAATCTTTGCAATTTTAAAGCTCTTTTTCACAGTTTTTCATGGACGCCCCAGAAGTTTTGTATTTCCCTAACAAGACAGTGATTATAAATAGGATGCAATAAACTCTGTAGGATGTAAAGTCCAAGAGAAATGTTTTCTTAACTCTAAATTTGGTCTGTACTTAGGATTTTAGAGTTTATCTTGAAAAGTAACAAAAAGGCTAATATTTGTTAAGGATTTTATGGTTTGGTGTTTTCTTCTGCTATATTTTGTATTTGCTGTGATGTCAATAACTTTGATAAGAAATGACTAAAAATAACATCATGTTAATATTTGCTTAATCTGTAATAGGATAATACACATTGACAAGGAAATGTTGAATGGACCTATAAGGGAAGTACAAAAGAAAAGAAGAGAAAGTGCACAAGCAAACATAAACTATAAATTGGACAATAAACATGTAAAAACTTGAGAAGAGCAATTTTAAAAGAAATAAAAAACAAAAACAAACAAATCTTAAAAAAAATTAAGCAACATTAAGACTCCTGGTGTGGCACTGTAACATTAGCACTGGACTGAGAATCACAGGATGAGCAGTTTAAACACACCAGCTGCTCCTCCAAAACCCCAACTCTCGAGGGCACCAACAACAATAACAAAAAATAAGTGTATAGAAAATATTGGACGGGTAAATCATTAAAAATGATAATAACTCTCATATTGGCTAGAGTAAAACCAGGATTCTTATACACTGGTATAGGCCTTTGGGGAAAGTTGTTGTTATTAAGTGCCGACCATTCGGTTCCAAAAACTCATAGGGTTTCTGAGGAGCAGCTGATGGGTTTGAACTACTAACTGCTATTAGTAGTACAGTCACATTAGTACCATTTTTGGAAAGGAAACAAGCAATATATATCAAAAATCTTCAGAAACTTTCATAGTCTCTAATTCACTAGTACAACTTCTGGGAATCATCTTCAGAAAAATACTAGGGTAAGTCAAAAAGTATTACTACTGCGAGCAGACTCCAGAGGGCCCGAGTCCAACAGATGAGACAGCTGATATGCAAGACACTGTCTTTGAGAAAATGAAAGCCAACTTGGTTCACAAGCTGGCTAGCAAGGGGCCCTGAGGTATTGTCTCTAAACCAGAGCTCCCTACCATTGGGGCAGGCTACACTTTGTAGGATTTTTCAAGCAGGAAAAAGTTATACATATTCATGCAAACATACATATGTACGTATAAGTTGTTATTGTTAAGTTCTGTAGAGTCAGTTCCGATTCATAGTGGTTGATGGGTCTGAACTGCCAACCTTGTGATTAGCTTATCGTACAGCACCACACTAGGACTCCTATGTAAATGTATATATGTGTGCATTTGTAATGGAGATAATTAATACATAGGGTTAGGGGTGGGTGAGTGCATGCACACCACATATGGGTCTTTATGTGACCCATGTTTTAAAATGGCAGCTTTAGTATGCTTTTCAGGAGGAAGGTTTCCTGGGGAGACAGGGTGGGAGGCATGCCATAAATTCACTTATCAGACACACTAAGTTGTTCTGTGCAGGTGTCAAGTGGAATCTGGCAGCCACTGGTTTAGATGGTGCTGACTGGTGATCATGAAACCCAACTTTAAGTAAGCTATTTGCATATCTTGGGTTAGGGACAGAGAAGGAGGGATCTCAGGAAAGTCCTTTTGCATTATCAGAAGCAGTGGAAGGTCAGGGTGCTGGAAGGAATGCTATTGTTGATAACTGCTGTAGAGTCGGTTCCAACTCATAACAACCCTGTATAGAGTTTGCCAGGAGCAGCTGGTGAGTTTGAACTGCGCTCCTTGCAGTTCAAACCAACCTTGGGGTTGAGTGCTTATCCAACAGCACCATGCTAGCCCTTCCTTTTGTTAGCTTGACGGAATGTCAGCTCCTTATCTGTTTTTTTTGTTGTTATGTGCTATGGATTCGGTTCCGACTCATAGCGACCCTGTACAGGGTTTCCGAGGCTGTAAATCTTTACAGGAGCAGAAAGCCTCATCTTTCTCCCACGAAACAGCTGGTAGTTTCGAACTACTGACCATGAGATTCGCAGCCTGATTCGTAACCACTACGCTACCAGAGCTCCTTTATCTGTTAGCTGGAAAAAATTCCAGCAATCTGTTTTGACATACGCGTACTACTAGGGATCCAGTTCATACATGTTGTTGTTTTTGTTAAGTGCAGTGGAGTCAGTTCTGACTCATAGCAACACTGTATAGGATTTTTGAGGAGTACCTGGTAGGTTTGAACTGCTGACCTTGTGGTTAGCAATCCAATGCTGATCCTACAGTGCCACATCAGGAGTCTAATTTATATTTGTTGTTGTTGCTAAGTGCTATCCAGTAGATTCTGACCCATAGCGACCCTATATAGGCTTTCCGAGGAGCAGTTGGTGAGCTTGAACTGCCGACATTGCAATTTAAATGGCTTTGCAGTCTGGTGCGTTAACCCACAGCACCACATAAGTATGGCTTTATTCTAAAAACCTGTTTAAATATGTCCCTGCATTAATTTGCTGCAGACGGTTCTCTCAGTAACACCTATCTTAGTTTTGTTGTGGTTTGTTGTTGTTGTTAAATGCCATTGAGTCTATTTTGACCCATAGCGAACCTGCTGTTAGGTTCTGTCAAATTGGTTCCGACTCAGCAAACCTATATACAACAGAATGAGACACAATCATTGTGACATTTGAGCCCATTGCTGCTGCCACTATGCCAATCTTTCTTCTTCAGGGTCTTCATCTTTTTCACTGGCCCTCCACTTTAGTCCCCTTCCCTCTTTATAGTGTTTTGAATAGCTCCATGTGCTTTTAAGGGGAGTGTGGTGGCTCTGTAGGATAAGCATAGGACTTATAAGGTCAGCAGTTCAAACCAATCAGCTTCTCTGCAGAAGGATAAGGCTTTCTGCTCCCTCAAAGATTTAAAAAGCTTCAAAAACCCTATATAGGGTCACTATGAGTTGGAACCAACTTGACAACACTTAACAATAGCAATATGGTTTTGAATTTTTTCTCAAGTACGTCCCAAATGCAGCAGTTCGCAAGTCCTGCAAGTCTCTATTGGCTAACTAAAATTAAACAACAACAGCATTGTGTCTGTTTGCTGTTCTTAGAATCTAATTATGACTACTATCATTTGAAAGGAAATAATGCTGCATCATTTCCATAGGATAGCCCTTATCTAGGAGCAGGTTGAAAAGAACATAGGGAGTTTTCTAATGATTAATGGGATATTTTGAAAATATCCCATTAAACATTAGAGTTAATATATGATTATTGTTAAGTGCCATGGATTTGGTTCCAAATCATAACAACCCTGTATGAGTTTCTGAGGAGTGGCTGGTGAGTTTGAACTGTTGACCTTGCAGTTCAAACCAACCTTGTTATCCAGTACTTATCCTATGGCACCATACCAAGATTCCAATATATAATTAATAATTAATAACTGCAAGGTCAGCAGTTCAAACCTACAAGCCACTCCTCAGATACCGTATATATCAGAACAGATTAAACAGCATTTAACAACAACAACAATTCAAAATTAAATAATAGTTGAAAGGTCTAATGAAGTAAAAGAACTGAACAGAAAAATTCAAAGGTCAGCTCAAGAAGACAAAGCCAAGTATTACAATAAAATGTGCAAAAACCTGGAGTTAGAAAACTAAAATGAAAGAACATACTCAGCATTTCTCAGTGTGAATTGCACCTCAATGTAAAAAAAAAATGAAAATCTTCAAAACTGGACAAATAAATAACATCTTGACTGAACTTGTCAAAGATTTCATTTTACTGGATTCATGATCAAACTCAGGGAAGCAACAGTCAAGGAATCAAATGCATTGCATTTCTGTTGCAAAATACCTCGTTAAAGTGTTAAAGAGCAAATCTGTTACAAAACACTTCCGTTAAACTGTTAAAGAGCAAAGATGTCATTAAGAAGACAAAGTTGCTCCTAATCCAAGTCATAGTATTTTCAGTCACCTCATATGCAAATGAAAGTTGCACAATGAATAAGGAAGACCAGAGAAGAATCTATGAAATTGAATTATGGTATTAGCAAAGAATAATTAGAAGTACCATAAACTGCCAGAAGAACAAACAAATCTGTCTTGAAAGAAATGCAACCAGAGTGCTCCTTGGAAGTCAGGATGGAAAGACTTTGTCTCTCATGCTTTGGACATGTCATCAGGAGGGATTTTATGGTTAGCAGTCCAGTACTTATCCTACATTTTTTGAGGATTCAACTTAATTTTGTAGGAAATGAGAATCAAACACTTTCAGAATATTAAGACATTCACGTTTTTGTTATAAAGTGCCTTCAAGTTAGTTCTGACTCATAGCAACCCTATATAGAGTTTCTGAGGAGCAGCTGGTGAATTTGAACCGCTGACCTTGCAGTTCAAACTGACCTTGAGTCCAGTGTTTTATCTCAAGACATCCATAGAGCTCAAAATATTAGCAGCAGAACGCCACTTAGTACACTGCAATTTCCTTGGAGCAGGAGCCTTGCCTTATCTGACTCCATCACCTGAGACTAGCAAAGCATATTACATGTTTGGCCCACAATATATGTTTGTTTAATCAAATAACAAATAATCTAAAAAAAAGTAAATCTGGGTGGTTAAAAACCTGTGGATTCCTGGTGTGGCTCTGTGGCTTAATGCGCCAGACTGCAAAACCATTTGAACTTCAAGGTCAGCGATTCAAGCTCACCAGCCACTCCTTGGAAACCCTATACAGGGTGGCCATGAGTTGGAATTGACTCAAAAGGCACTTAACAACATCAACAGTTGAATGCCTAAAGTTCAAACAATTTCAGACAAACAAAATGCATTTCTTAAAGAGACCTTCAATTAGTGAAAAGAAGGAGTAATGAGACAAATTGATTCTAGAAGAATTGTATGGTTCATAGAAAGCTATGTAGATGAATTATTTCCTGGGACAGGAGTCACTGAAAAAAGTCTTTGTCCAAATAGGTAGGCATATCAGTTCTTATTCCCAGTCATCCTACAGTGACCACAACTGAGTCCTTCTCAGGGCTAGTAACCCCATAGAGATATTTTGAAGATTAAATGAGTTTATGGTAGAATCCTTAACACACGCTTAAAACATGTTGTTGTTGTTGTTCAGTACCATGGAGTCAGTTTTGACTCATAGTGACCCTGTATAGGGTTTCTAAGGAGTAACTAATAAGTTTGAACGACTGATCTTGTGGTTAGCAGCCCAATGCTTATCCTACAGTGCCACACCAGGAGTCCATGCTTAAAATAGTAGACACTAAATATATGATATTTTTCATATTAATTGTGTCTTACACATATGGAGATACTGACATTTTCCTTATTGTGTTAATATGAGGTATTAGATAGTTAATCTGTATACATTTCATCAACTCCTACATTTCTTGGAAAGATGAATTCACTGGAGGTAAAGGATTTATCTGGGTAAAATCTGCCATTCTAAGGTAACTGAAGCATGGGATTATGGGAATGGAAAACATGATGATGACAAAGTTGCTTGAGACCAGATTGATATGACTTTGAATGTCACAGTATGTCTTGGACTTTGTATGGTAGGGTATAGTGATTACCCAGACTAAAGTAGTTTTTATAGCACAGGCCAATGAAATAATTTGAGGCAATGATATTAATAGTTTAGAACTCCCCCACCCCCACCCAATGTTATAAGTTTTATGAAGAGTACAAGATCCTCTGCTGTTCATGAGTAACTCAGAGCTGATGTTTTAGAAAGACATTTTAGTTACTTGTGCTCATCTAGGTACTCAAAAACATCCTATAATCCTGTTCTCTCTCCTACTCCATATTTAGCATAACAGTAATTCCAGCCCCTTAGACGTCTTTTTCAACAGCACAGTTACAAGCAGACAAATACTACTTATTTACACCCCATGTCGCTGGGCTTCAGAATCTATTTCCATGGCAATTGTAGCATGGTGTATATTAGTAGCAATTTTG
The DNA here is from genome assembly GCF_000296735.1 of Chrysochloris asiatica. NCBI lineage: Eukaryota > Metazoa > Chordata > Mammalia > Afrosoricida > Chrysochloridae > Chrysochloris > Chrysochloris asiatica. Next base: position 11,232,296 of record NW_006408587.1, read on the forward strand.
GCACCATTGTAGCATTCCATAGTGTGCCTTTGTCTCTCAGTCATACTCTACAAACACAGTTTCTCTGAAGATAGAGCTCACCACTCTGTATAAATCAAGCTCCTGGAAGGATCCTTTGTTGTTAGCCCAATTTAACACCTTTGTAGAATCATTAATTAATTTACAAAATTCAATTGTAGAGTTTATTCATCCTCACAGCATCTTATTTATTCATTGCAAGACATTTCCCACAGTTTTTTCCCCTCAGTGTATAGATTTTACTCTCATAATCTGACCTAAGTAATAATATATGTTATTTTGAGGGGAAAAAAAAAATCTTAGTTCAATGGAAATTTGGCCACAAGGGGGAAGTAGAAGAACTTGCTCAGAAAATCCAGCAGCGTTTTCCTTTTGTTTAATTTCTCTTTCTCCTTTTCCCACCTTACTTGAGTTCTCTTTGGCATCTTGTACTTGTCTTGCAGTTTCATGATTCTAAAAATACCCTCAGAAGCTCTATACTTGGAAAGGTTAACGAAGTCAACCCCCTCTTGATCTCAGAGTGATGTCCGCCAGATGAGGAAAGTGATGCCTTGCTGACAATGCTACCTTCAGCTCCAGGCACTGTTGTCTATCATTATGGATCGGGAAGCAATAATTGATGCATGCAGTAATGTTCTACTGTGCTTAATAATTAAGAAGGAATCAGCTGTGGTCACAGAGAGATGACTGGGAATAAGAACTGGTATACCCACCTATTTGAAAAAAGACTTTTCAGTTCCCACTGTCTTGGGGAATTATTCATCTAAATTGCTCTCTCTGACCTATGTGATTCTTCTGAAATCAATTTTTGTTTTCATTCCTTCTTTCTACTAGATAAAGGACTCTTTTAAGGAATGCATTTTCTTTGTCTGTAATTGCTTAAAGTTCAGGTTTTTATTTGCACACATGTAATTGCTTTTGTGACTATTTATTGTTTGATTGTTGTTGTTGTTAACTGCCTCTGAGTCAGTTCTAACCCTTAGCAACCCTATATAGGGTTTCCAGGGAACGGCTGGTGAGCTTGAATCACCTACCTTGCTGTTCAAATCAACTTTGCAGTCCAATGCATTAACCCACAGTGCCACACCAGGACAAACATATATTGTGAGTCAATCATATAATGTGCTCTGCTAGGCTCTGGTGATGAGTCAGATAAGGCAAGGGTCTTGCTCCCAAAGGATTTGCTGTGCAATAAGCAGTTTCCTGCTACTAATATTTTGAGCTGTGTGGATGTCTTGATATTCTGAAAGTCTTTGCTTCTCATTTCCTACAGAATTAAGTCCAATCTTCAAAAAATGAACTATAATCACTGGACTGCTAACCAGAAGGTTGGCAGCCCATATCCACCAGCCACCCCTTGGAAGAAAGGGGTGTCTACTTCAGTAAAGAAGAAAGGCAGTCTACTTCAGTAAAGATTTACAGTCACACAAACCTCACACAGGGTCGCTGTCAGTTACTGACTTGATGGCAGTGGGCCTCTTTTGAAAGTTATATAGATTCGAACTTTTGCAGGAAGACGGCCTAACCCTCAGAGACTATTTACAGAGGTGTGTGTAGGGAACAGTAAATGGAATTTACAAGGGATAGTTAGGTCTTATCCCCATGACTGAAATTCTGTCAGAGTTGGAGCTGTAGGAGAGAGTTATTCCATAGGAGCTAAGCACTTTGGTGGTGAAATACTTGTAATGTCGTCTGACAGGGAGGGAGTGATGGAGACTTCTGCTACAACTTCCCAATCCTCCTGCTCTTTACTTCCATCGAGTGCTTCCATTGGCAGAAACCAACAAGAAGTCAAATATTTGTCTCCTAAAATTCAAGTCTTCTAGAAACCAGAGCACAGGGTATTAGCATGGAATTTGGATCAGTAAGGTGGCAAATAAAACACTCAGCACAAAGACCACTCCAAATCTAGCTCAACTTAACTTATCAGTTTTTATAGTTATCTTTCTTTATAGTTCTATTAAAACAAGTGCATAAAATCTAAAATATGACCTTGAATATAGCCCACCTGAATTTAGAGACCATCTCAAGAACAGATTTGATGCATTAGACACTAATGACCGAAGACCAGAAGGGCTATGGGATGACACCAAGTGCATTATAAATGAAGAAAGCAAAAGGTCAGTAAGAAGAAACGAAAGAAAAGAATGAAATGGATGTCAGAAGAGTCTCTGAAACTTGCTCTTCTACATAGAGAAGCTAAAGCAAATGGAAGATATGAGCAGGTAAAATAGTTGAGCAGAAAATTCCAAAAGGCAGCTCGAGAAGACAAAGTCAAATATTATAATGAAATGTGCAAAGACCTGGAGTTAGAAAACCAAAAGGGAAGAACATGCTGAAAGAAATGAAAAAAAGTCAAGCTTCAACTTGATATATTGAAGGATTCTTTGGGCAAAACATTGAATGATGCAGAAAGCATCAAAAGACACAGAATCACTGTATCAAAAAGAAATGGTCCATGTTCAACCATTTCAAGAGGTAGCATATGATCAAGAACCAAGCTACACTGAAGGAATTACCAAAAAAACAAGGTGGCAGGAATTGATGGAATACAAATTGAAATCTTTCAACAAACAGGCAGCACTGGAGGCACTCATTCATCTATGCCAATTTGGAATACAGCTACCTGTCCAACTAATTGGAAGAGATCTATATTTGTGCCCATATCAAATAGAGGTGTCCCAATAGAATGCAGAAATCATCAAACAGTATTATTAATATTACATGCAAGTAAAAGTTTCTGAAGATAATTAAAAAAAAAATAGCTGCAACAGTACCTAAACAAAGAACTGCCAGATATTCAAGCTGGATTCACAAGAGGACATAGAACTAGGGATATCATTGCTGACATCAGATGGATCTTGGTTGAAAGCAGAGAATACCAGAAAGATGTTTTCTGTGCTTCATTGATAATGCAAAGGCTTTCAACTGTGTAGATTGTAGAAAACTATGGATAACATTGCAAAGAAAACAGTATTTTTGAACATTCAGTTGTGCTCACGAGGAATCTGTTCAAAGACCAAAAGGCCAACAAAACAAGGGACTATTGAATGGTTTAAAATCAGGAAAAGTATGCACCAAGGTTGCATATTTCGTTATATTTATTCAATCTGAATGTTGAGCAAAAAATCTGAGAAATTGGGTTATATGAAGAAGAATATAGTATCTGGATTGGAGGAAGATCATTAACAACCTGTGATATGCAGATGATATCCTTTGCTTGCTGAAAGTGAAGAGGACTTAAAATATTTATCAATGAAGATCAAAGAACTCAGCCTTCAATATGGATTGCATCTCAGTGTAAAGAAAGCAAAACTCACAGTTGGACCAATAAATAACATCATGATAAATGGAGAAAAGTTGAAGTTGTCAAAGACTTATTTTCTTGGATCCACAATGAACACTCATGGAAGCAGCTGTCCAGAAATCAAATGACATATTGCATTAGGGGAATCTTCTGCATAATACCTATTTAAAGTGCTAAAGAGCAAAGATGTCAGTTTGAGGACTAAGGAAGTTGCTCCTGATCCAAGTCATGGTATTTTAATAACTTCATATGCAGGTTGAAGTTGATCATTGAATGAGAAGACTGTAAAAGAATCCATGTATTTGAATTATGGTGTTTGGAGAAGAATTTTTAAAGTACCATGGATGGCCAGAATAAAGAAATTGGTGTTGGGAGAAGTGCAGCCAGAATGCTTCTTAGAAGCCAAAATGGTGAGCTTTAGTCTCTCATACTTCAGACATGTTGTTAGGTGGGACAAGTTCCTGGAGAAGGACATCATGCTTGGTCAAGTGGAGGGTCAGTGAAAAAGAGGAAGATCCTAATAAGATGGATTGGCACAGCAACAATGGGCTTAAATGTAACAGCGATTGTGAGGATGGCACAAGACCAGGAAGTGTTTCATTCTGTTGGGCATAAGGTTGCTATGAGTTGGAATCAACCCAATGGCACTTAACAACATCAACAGCAGCAATATTCCTGTCCTTATTTGTTCCAATTCTGATTCCTGTAAATACAAGTCATTCCGGAAAGATAATGTTCCTTTGGAACAGACACTATGTGCTGGACATGTTTCTGGCAGTTGGAAATGGTCGCTGGGCTTCAGAAGCATAAATGTATTGAGTGATATCATGGCAAAGATAGTACAGTCCAGTGCCATAAAAGGAAGGCATGTGGGGGTAGATAGGTAATTCAAAATGGAGACAATTCAGAAACGTGACTGTTGGAGGGTAAAGGAAAACTTTTCAAAGATGCCCATTATTCTGAAATCCTTTGAGCTATGGTTGCTCCCCATTTGGTTCCATTCAATGTCTATCAGGAATAAAACAACTGTGATTACATATTGCCCCAATGCCCACTTGCTGCTTTTTGCCATTACCGGTGGGTAGCTTCTAATTTAGCATTATTGATCTTTTACCCCTGTGGCAATAAAGAGCTTAGTGTGCACCACCTCTTAGGCTAGTAAGCATCAGAGCAATATAGCATGTAGAGTCATAGTCTTTGCTTTCAGTACGCCTACTTCTCTCCTTCGTCCACTCTGTACATTGCCCTGACAACTAGAATTAGAGTGTCTACATTGAAATTCAGGTTCTGACACAAACTAGTTTTGTGGCACTGTCAATTCTAATTTATCTGAACACATTTTCTCTGTAAAATCATAAGAATTGTAACTTTTGTATTGAAAACTCACTACAGAGTAATTGAGAAGTGTATTACTTTCTGAAAGTTGCCTATAGCAAAGGTGTTGCCAGAGCCATACTTCCTCTTATTCCTGTAAGGGAAGAAGCCTTCCTTCTTTTTCTAGTTTCTGTTAACTCCAGCTTTGTCAGCATAATTCCTATCTCTGCATCTTCCCTCGGAATCTGTTCTCCTCTTCTTTTAAGTACAACAGTCATGTTGGGTTAAGGACCTATGTTGTTGTTGCTAAGTTCTGTCGAGCTGATTCTGATCCATAGAGACCCTGTACAGGGTTTCTGAGGAGCAGCTGGTGAGCTTGAATCACTGACCTTGCAGTTCAAATGGCTTTGCAGTCTGGTGCATTAACCCACAGCACCACCAAGGACCTATATTACTGTAGTATTATTTCATCTTAATTAATTACATGTGTAATGACTCTATCTCCAAATGAAGTCAGATTCTGAGATTCCATGAAGTACATGATTTGGGGGATACTATCCAACCCAGTGGAGTCCTGGTGTGACACTGTAAAATAAGCACTAGATTGAAAGGTCTGTTTGGAACACAGGGTCGTTGGTTTGAACTCACTAGCCGTGTCTCAGAAGTGACCCTTATACACGGTTGCTCTGAGTTGGAACCAACTTGTTGTCACTTAACAAAAACAACAACATCCAACCCAGTACAAAATGAAATGAAAATTTAATGTAAAAAATACAAGTTTTATAACTTTAAAAGTTAACACAACGATACCAGAAGCTTCTGTGTATAATTTGGCTTTAGAAACAAGTGGCCTCTGTTCTTAATACAAAGATACAAAGAACCCAACAGTTGAGCTTTAGAGTATTAGATGGAGGCAGTAGGGCCAACTGTAACAATTCAAGGCAGTTATTAAGATATAAGAGTAAAGTCCTGGGAGGCAGTTGTTGGAACATATCTAGTTATATTATTCGAAGACTCCATCTCCTTGACAAATGTTGTGACTCATTTTTAGCAGTATTGTAGCTGATAAGACTGCCTTTGGGAAGCAAGGAAGCCAGGATAATCTCTGTGCATCCTAACTTTCAGGTTTTAGGAAAATAGTGCCAGCAGCTTGTTTCTCTAATGGACACCAGACCAACATCTTGAAGTCTCCATTCCTGTTTCTGCAGAGGGAAACTAAGTAGGATCATCCACTCTCATGAGACCCTCAGGTGATATGAACACAAATGTGCCAATAGGGTCCTTGCTTTCCTCTTTGATGCCTAGTATGAGAGAGCAGACAGCTAGTTTCAGTGTCATGATTTCATTCTCGAACAATATAAGATCGATTTTGATGATGTGAACATGCCACACTGGTCCCCATGACATTCTGGAATGCCAGCAACTCAGGAACAAATCTGAGCTCATTTTGAGGCATAATGCAGAGAAATGGTTATGCTCAAAATAACAGAATTGGGATCCTAATCATCCAGGGAATCGAGAAACCATGGAAAAACAATAGGGTAAGTAAACAGGCAAGAAGGATGGCTGAGTGAAAATCAGATACAAAAAGAGACACAAATACTTTTATCCTCCCAACTAGTTTTTACATGCTCCCTAGAAATTGATGTGCAGATAAGCTACTTCTTTTCACATGACTAGATATTAGACGCATACTTGTATTTTGGTCCTGTGGATAGAAGTAAGTAATTTAACTTTTTGGTGCTTATCAAATTCAATTCAATTCATGACCACCTCATGTGTTACAGTATAGAACTGTTCCAAAGAGTTTCCTTGGCTAAATCTTAAAAGAAGTATATTGCCAGGATTTTTCTTCCATGAGACCACTGAGTAGGTTTGATGTTTTAACTACTACAAAAATATATATGACGTTCAAGTTAAGAAACATTTATGGAATCTTTCTCTTTATCTCTCTTCCTTAAAGTTTTTCTGCCTCTCTGTCTATATTTATATATAATACATACTTGAAGCATTGATTTTTACAGTTATAAGTCTAATTTTAGTCATTTTAATGATTGAAAAAAGCATATTGTATTTTACATAAATATTTTGCTCATATCATAGTAATTTTAGATAAAGTGACTTAAATGTTCACTCTTCATTTTGTAAGTGTTCAAGTTTCCTGTGCCACATGGAAAACTGAATAGCATCTTGTAAGTGTTCAAGTTTCCTGTGCCACATGGAAAACTGAATAGCAGAGAAATGAGACAGTGAGTCTATGTGAATTCTAGTGAATTAAAAAAAAAAATTCTAGTTGTAGAAGTAGAAAATAGCTTTCATTTCTGATTAATATCATCAGTCTTGTTTCTTATGGCAGTGCATAAACATGAAATTAGTATTCTAGAGATAATGCTGAAGCTCACTCTTGATCACAGAGAAATTAAAGCGATTGGAAGAAATGATGACGTAAAAGAGCTGAACACAGAATTTCAAAGGGTAGCTTGAGAACACAAAGTAAAATATTGTGATGAAATATGCAAAGAAAAGGGAAGAACACACTCAGCATGACTCAAGTTGAAAGACCTGAAGAAAAAACTCAAACCTGAGGCTATGATATTAAAGGGTTCCTTGGACAAAATATTGAATGATACAGGAAACATCAAAAGAAGATGGAAGGAATACACAGAGTCACTATGCCAGAAAGAATTGGTCAATATCCAGTCATTTCAAGAGGGGCCATATGATCAATAACCAATGGTACTGAAAGAAGAAGTCCAAGCTGAACCAGAGACATTTGTGAGAAATAAGGCTTCAAGAATTGATTGAATACTGATTGAAATGTTTCAACAAACTGATGCAGCATTGAAGAGGTTAACTCGTTAATGCCAAGATATTTGGAAGACAGTTACCCAGCCAACTGATTGAAAGAGATCCCTATTTGTGCCCATTCCAAAGATAGGTGATCCAACAGAATGTGAAAACCAGAGAAAAATATTAATATCACATGCAAGTAAAATTCTGCTGAAGATAATTCAAAAATGGTTGTGGCAGTACATTTACAGTGAGCTCCCAGAAATACAAGGAAGATTCAAAAGAGAACTTGGAATGAGGGATTTTATTGTTGACGTTAGATGCTTCTTGACTGAAAGCAGAGGATACCAGAATTTTGTATATCATAACAAGCTATAAATAGAATTAAGAATTAAATAGAATTCCAGACACTTAATTGTGCTCATGAGGAACCTGTACATAGACCAAGAGGCAGTTGTTCAAACAGAAAAAGGGAATTCTGAATGTTTTAAAATTAGCAAAGTTGTGCATAAAGCTTATATCCATTCAACATACTTATTCAGTTTGTATGGTAAGCAACTAATCTGAGAAGCTTGATTGTATAGAAAAATGTAGCATCAGGAATGGAAGAAGAGTCATTAACTATCTGTGATTTGCAGATGACACAACCTTGCTTGCTGGAAGAGAAGAGAACTTGAAATAATTAAAGATGAAGATCAAAGAACCCAGCCTTCAGTATGGATTTCACCTAAATGTAAAGAAAATGAAAATCCTCACTACTGGAACAATAAATAATATCATGATAAATGGAGAAAAGACAACAGTTGTCAAAGACTTCATTTTGCTTAGATCCATAATCAATACAGAAACAGCAGTCAAGAAATCAAACGATGTATCGCATTAGGCAAATATGATGCAAAACCTCCTTAAAAGTGTTAACAAATATGTCACTTTGAGGACTAATGTTTGCCTGGCCCAAGCCAGTGTATTTTCAATGACCTCATAGGCATGTGAAAGTTGGATAATGAATAAGGAAGACCGTCGAAAAATCGATGCATTTAAATTATGGTGTTGACTAAGAATATAGAAAGTATGGACTGCCAGAAGAACAAACAAATCTATCTTGGAAGAACAGTCAGAATGCACAGTAGAAGCAAAGATAGTGAGGATTTATCTCTCGTTCTTTTGACTATTGCCAAGAGGGACCAGTCTCTGGAGAAGGATATCATGCTTGGAAAAGTGTAGGGTCAGCAAAAAAGATGAAGACCCCCAATAAGATGGATAGATACAGTGACAACAACAATGGACTCAAACATAACAACAGTTGTGATGATGGCCCAGGATGGATTATGTTTCTTTTGGTTATGAACAGGATCACTATGAGACAGAGCCGATTGGACAACAGTCAACAACAAAAACATAGGTTGGAGGCTTTTTTGTTTTGTTTTGTTTTACACATCCATTCTTTATTTAGTCCATAGTTATCTTATGACTTTACTACTTAGGAGCTAGTCATTTGAATAGCTTCTAGAAATTTCTAGTGTGTTTCTGAATCCAAAGATCCCATAGTCTAGAAAAAAAGATACTGACAAGAAGAGAATTGCAGTGTAGTATGATATCAAAGATGAAGCCTAGGATAATTAGAGAACATCATTTCTCAATCTAATAAGTATATATCTCTCATAGCAAAATGCTAATGATTTTACAGAATGCTAACTACATAATCTGCTTGACAGAGAAAGAAATGCCTGTGTATACAAGTTATTATTTATATATTGAAACATAAATATTCAGGACACGATTTGCATATATGCATGTGTAGAGATTTGTATCCAAAAAATGGCTCACACATTTAGAGATGGACAAATCCCAGGTTCATTGGTCAGATGTCAGGCTGGTGGAAGCTTCTGACACATGTAGCTTCAGG
>NW_006408587.1:11243540-11244687 GCF_000296735.1 Chrysochloris asiatica
ATCCTGCTTAATGGAGAAACAGCACAATGTATTGGAGGCTGATTTAGAGCATACACAGCCTCCTGAAGAACATTGCCTCAACCCTGCATGGTATTACTACCTAGCTGACACTGTAATTGAGTCTTTGGGTTTTACTTCCATTGTTCAGTCAAACTGGTTACTTCATGATGAGTAACATGGTAAAATCAGTGAATTTCATGACCATTGTGACACAATTTACTGTGAAGTGAGTTCCTTTGTCTGAAGTGATGCTGTGTGGATATAATGATTGTGGATAAGGCATTCTGTAAGTCCATGAATGGTAGTTTGGCTAGGGCACTGTGTTCAGGGAAGGCAAGTCCACATCCAGAGTAAATGTCTATTCCAGTAATAACAACAACAACATGACTCAAGTGGTACATTGTAAATATCCTACTGATCTTTCTGGTTGATCTCCCCAAGGAATGGTCTCATATCTCATACTTAGGGTTGGTTTCTTCTGTTGGCAGATTGGGCACTTAGCAGTGCCTGCAGTTAAGCCAGTCTTGGTGAGTGGAAGTCAGTGTTGCTGAACCCATGTAAAACCTCATCGTAGTCACCATGTCCACTTTGTTTATGCACCCTTTGGGCAATGACAGGAGTGGCTGGGAAAAGACAATGATTGATTTTCACAGAACATGTCATTCTTTCCATTTGATTGTAAACTATTCCTCTGCTGAAGTTACCCTTTGGTGCACATTTACGTGAAACAAAATTTCCTACATTTTTTGACCCATTCAGAGAGGTCTAGCCACATAATTCTCCACATCTTCTTGTCACCAGTACTCCCATCATATTCCTCCAATTTCCTCACCATCCACTGAAACCATTAACCACAGCTCATGAACAGTCTACAGTCACACATCTGGCCATTTCTCATTCCAAAAAAAGTGAACAACCAAGTGCACTGCTTGAAGTTCTGCACATTGGGAGGATTTCCCTTTACCACTGTCCTTCAGGACAGCCTTAGAAAGGGGCTGCATTATTGCTGCTGTCCACTTTTGTGTGGTGCCTGCATATTGTGCAGAACCATTTGTAAACCAAGCATGAATTTTCTCTTTCTCAATCACCTGAGTGTCAAGAATTTCCGATGAAGTAATAGGCACACACTAGAAGAGGGAAGATAACA
>NW_006408587.1:11245327-11247866 GCF_000296735.1 Chrysochloris asiatica
TTTCACTGAGGTAGAAGGTACCTGAACTATTTTCCCACCCTCTAGCATGCACATATTTTAACAATAAGTTTAGAGTCATTGAGTCTCATCTTTACTTGGTCCAATCAGCATAATGTAATCAATGTAATGGACCAGCGTGAGGTCTTGTTTTAGAGAAAGATAATCAAGGCCCCGCCAACCTAAATTATGATGTAGTGCTGGAGAGTTGTATACCCCTTAGGTAGGAAGGCATTTTACTGGCTTTGCCAGCTGAAGGCAAACTGCTTCTGGTGATCTTTGAAACCAGAATTAAGAAAAAGGCATTCATCAGATCAGTAGCTGCATACTAGGTACCATATTTGTTGTTGCTGTTAAGTGCCTTCGAGTCGATTCCAACCCATAGCGACCCTGTACAGGGTTTCCAAGGCTGTAAATCTTGACGGGAGTAGAAAGCCTCATCTTTCTCTCACAAAGCTGCTGGTAGTTTTGAACTGCTGACCCTAAGGTTTGTAGCCCTATTCGTAACCACTGCGCTACCAGAGCTCCTAGTAGGTACCATAAGTTGCATTAATTTGCTCAATAAATGAAACTACATCTGAAACAGTAGCTGCAATTGGAGTCACCACTTGGTTAAGTTTATAATAATCCACCATCATTCTCCAAGATCCATCTGGTTTTTGCACAGGTCAAATAGGTGAGTTACATGGAAATGTAGTGAGAATCACCAACCTTCCATTCTTCAATTAATTGATTGTGGCATAAACCTCTGCAGTCATTCCAGGAATGTAGTATTGCATTTGATCTACTATTTTCCTAGGTAGTGGCACTTCTAATGGTTTTCACTTGACTTTTTCTACCATAATTGCCCTTATTCCACGTGTCAGGAATCCAATATGGGGTTTCTGCCAGTTGCTGAGTATGTTTATTCTGGTTACGCATCATATAGAACTGGGAAAATCACTATAGGATAAGTGCAGAGACCCACTGAAAATTATGATTATTTCTTTTTATTCAATGAACAGTATCTCTTGTAAAAGACCATAGACCCCTTTGGGGAAGGCTTGGAGAAAGACTAAAAATACACATTTTTAAAAATGTAGTTGGTTACTTCCTTACATGGACCTGGCCTCCCCTTCATTCAAGAGATTATAAGTCTGTAAACTGTCTCAAGCAAGGGAATTGATTGAGAGGCTTCAATTCTATTTTAGAGTCGCAAGTTAAACTGTTATTCATTTGACCTAGAATTCTCCCACTTGTACAGACTAAGTAAATATTTAGAAGATTTCTCATCTTTTGTACTCCGAAGAACACCTTGCCTAAATAACTAGCACCATGAATCCACATGAGTCAGACTGTTCTGCTTTCTATGTAGATTTTGCTGTCTATTATGGTAACCACACCAATCTTGTCTTTGCAGATTAAGTGCTGCCATTTGACCCCTGGTCAACAGGAGGTCCAATCAGCTCCATTGTAGCTGTTGTTGTTGTTGTTGTTGTTAAGTGTCATTAAGTCCCTTGCTACTCATAGTGACCCTGTATGGGGTTTCAAAGGAGTGGCTGTTAAGTTTGAACTGCCGACCTTGCGGTTCAAACCCACCTTGCAGTCCAGCCCATTATCCCACAGTGCCACACCAGGACTGGTGTCTTAATTCATTTAGAGCAGGCCCTACAGTCAAATCGGACTTGCTAGCAATAACAGCCATATTCAAGGATGCTGGGGTTCCCTTCACAAGTTTGTATTTCCTCTGGGCACTCCATGTCTGGGTTTATAGATCTATCTTGATAAATCCACTCTAATATGCCAACAGCCTGAAGTTTTTGGATCCCTTCCTCTCTAGTATAACAAGGCAGGTCTGGAACTTCAACATGATATATTGTAGGCCACCACGTAACCCATGTTTCAGTAAACCAACCAAATAAACTCTTAGAACCTCTCCTATCCTCTTGAACTGAAACATTTAAAGAAGAATCTGTGCTTAGTGACTTTATATCCATAAATTCAGACTGAATCCAATCTTATATTCCTTGCACTATTATCTCATACCCTTCAAAGTCATTCTCAAACATAATCTCCAGGTTTCTGTTTGTACATATTAGAAAAATTAAGGTTTTTTTTGAAATGTAGGGTACATTTTCCTGAGTCATGATTTGGAATTCAACTTTTGTGACTCGCTGAGATTTAATCTAATTATAAATCTAGAAGGGATAATTGGTGGTGGTATTTCCTGTGAACATTCAGCAATATTTTGCAAGAAATCTACCTCAGGCACCATCTCCACAGATATAGTTGTGTTAATTTCATCAAGTGAGGGCAGAGGAGATAATGGCTTTAATGGTAATGGATCAAGAGATAAAGATGAAATAATATCTCCAGATTTGAGGGGTGGTTTCTATAAAAGTGAGTCAACAGAATGAAAGGGTCCAGTGTCCTCAGCTTCCTGTCCACTCATCTGTCAGTTTGGATATTGCTGTGATGCTGTAGCTGTGCCACTGGTGTTTTAAATGTCAGTAGGATAAATGATGGTAGATAGGTTTGAGCTAAGCTTCTAGATTAATATAGA
>NW_006408587.1:11248881-11250550 GCF_000296735.1 Chrysochloris asiatica
GATCATCTCAAGGACAGATTTGATACATTAAACACTAAAGACTGAAGACCAGAAGAGTTGTGGGGTGACATCAGGAACATCATACAGGAAGAAAGCAAAAGATCATTAAGAAGACAAGAAAGAAAGACCAAAATTCAGAAGAGACTCTGAAACTTGATCTCCAGTGCAGAGATGTAAAAACAAATGGAAAATGAGGAAGCAAAAGAGCTGAAAAGAAAATTTCAAAGGGTAGCTCAAGAAGATAAAGTCAAGGATTATAATGAACTGTGTAAAGACCTGGAGTTAGATAACCAAAATGAAAGAACATTTCTCAAACTGAAAGGACTAAAGAAAAATCCAAGCCTCAACTTGCAATATTGAAGGAGTCTCTGGGCAAATATTGAATGATACAGAAAGCATCAAAAGAAGATGCAAAGAATACACAGAGTCATTGCATGCAGAAATGGTCGATGTTCAAAAATTTCAAGAGGCAGAATATGATCAAAAGCCAATAGTACTGAAGGAAGAAGTCCAAGGTACAATTGAGGAAATTGGCAAAGAACAGGCTCTGGGAACTGATGGAATACAAATTGAAATCTTTCAACAATCTGATGCAGCAGTGGAGGCACTCACTTATCGATGCCAAGAAATTTGGACAGTTATCTGGCCAACTAATTGCAAGGAATCCATATTTTTGCCCGTTCCTAAGAGAGGTGATCCAACATAATGCAGAAATCATCCAATCATATAATTATTATCAGATGCAAGTAAAGTTTTGCAAGATAATTTTAAAATGGCTTCAACAGTACACTGGCAGGGATGTGCCAAAGGTCTAAGCTGGATTCAGAGGAGGACATGGAATGCGGGATATAATTTCTGATGTCAGATGGATCTTTTCTGAAAGCAGAAGATACCTGAAAGATGTTTACATGTTCTTTATTGACTATGCAAAGACATTTGACTGTGGGGATCATGACAAGGTATACATAACATTTTGAAGAGTGGGTATTGTGGAACACTTAATTATAGTCATGAAGAACCTGTACACAGAATAAGAGGAAGTCATTAGAACTGAACAAGGGGACATTGGAAGTTTTAAAATCAGGAAGATGTGTGCCATAGTTGTATTATTTCACCATATACATTCAATCTGTGTGCTGAGCAAATAATCTGAGAGGCTGATTGTGGCGTCAGGATAGAAGGAACACTCATTAACAACCTGCAATATGCAGATGATACAACTTTGCTTGCTGAAGGTAAGGAGGACTTAAAATATTTACTAAGGGAAATCAAAGACTACAGCTTTCAGTATGAGATGCCCCTCAATGCGAAGAAAACAAAGATCCTGGTCCAATAGGTTGTTGTTGTTGTTATGAAGTGCCGTTGCGTCGGTTCCAACCTATAGGGACCCTGTATAGAGTTTTCCGAGAAGCAGCTGGTGAGCTTCAACTGTTGACTTTGCAGTTCAAACAGCTTTGCACTCTGGCGTATTAACCCACAGGGCAACACACAATAATGAATGGTGTAAAGATTGAAGCTATTAAAGGCTTCATATTGCTTGGATCAACAGTCAACACTCATACAAGCAGCAATGAAGATTTCAAAGGAGGTTGTGCATTGTTGTTGTTAGGGGCCACTGAGTCAGTACCAACTCATAGCGGCCCTATGTACACTGCCTGGTCCTGGGCCA
>NW_006408587.1:11257373-11260014 GCF_000296735.1 Chrysochloris asiatica
CCTAGTGCATTGTCCTGCAGAACCACACCAGGAGTTGTAAGGGTCAATATCAGTCAGAACTAACTTGACAGAAGCTAGCAACAACTACCACAGTGGTTGTGAAGTAATAACTCACTGTGGTTTATAATTAGAATATTCCTGATGAAAATTATTTGAAGCATCTTTCCTGTGTTTACTGACCATTTGGATATGTTTTTTGCAGAAATGTCTATCCAGATCCTTTGCTCATTATTTCTTTTTAATGAGTTGTCAAAGTTGCTTATATATTCTTGATAAAACTATTACTTATCAGATAGGTGATTTGCAAATATTTTCTTTCATTTTGTGGATTGATTTTTCATTTTTTGATAGTGTCCTTTGAAGCATAGAAGTGTTAAATTTTGATAAAACCCAATTGATCTATCTACACATAAGAATATTGATGGTGCTGTAGGATAAGCACTGAACTGCTCACCACAAAGTGGCAGTTCAAACTCACCAGGCATTCCCCACGAGGAAGATGAAGCGTCCGGCTTCTGTAACGATTTACAGTCTTGGAAACTCTATACAGGGTTGCTGTGAGTTGGAATAGACTCAGTGGAAGTGTCTTTGGAGTTTCTTTGCATGTCTACACATATGTATACATGTTCACACACATGCACACACATCATAATAAATCTCTGTATATCCATCCAGACATTGTCTACAGATAATTTTAAATTCATTTTTACAAAACTCACTAGAATAGCAGAACTTATCTTTATAATGCTAGTTACAGATGAGCATTTTTCAAATTATTTAATCTTCCAGACCAATAATATAGCTGAATCATACTTTTAATCCAACTGTAAAAGTATCTCAGCCTCTTAACAACTTGTTCTTCTTTTTGGAGTGCATTAAACTGTATTGGTTTGACAGATCTCTAAGGGAACTGTTCGACTTACCCTTTTTGACCCAAACAGATTTGTCCATACTTATGTTGCTGTTTTTAAGTGCTGTTGAGTCAGTTCTGACTCATAGCAAGCCTGGATAGGGTTCCTGGTGGAGTCCTGGTATGGCTCTGTAGGATAAGCACTGGGCTGCTAACCACAAGGTAAGCAACTCCAACCCACAACTTCTTCTCAGAAATCTTATAGAGGAGCTCTATGAATGGGAACTGACTTAAAGGCATATAACAATAACAATTTAGGGAGCGACAGGTGGGTTTAAACTGCCAGCCTTAGACACCATCCATATCTATAGATCAGCGTTTTTCTAAATACACTTCTAAAGGTGAGATTTCCTTCCAAGAAGGTTTTGAAACTGATCTTGGAGAAAGTTTGAAACAGTTTTTTAATTTCTTGTTTGTTCTTTTTATTGATTTGATCATAGCCAAGATGTTTCTCTTTTTAGCTCCCAAACTTACCATTTTCTTTTCAAATTTGCATGATTAGCTTTAACTATTGCTGAAAAGGAGATGGTTTCATGCTATAATTGTTCAGTTTCTTTTTTTCACACAACAGATACTGAAATTGAGACTATTTTGTACCTCCCCAATAATAAAACCCATACTTTAAATAAATATCTGAGTACATCCTATGTGTTTTATATTGATGGTTGCTGCTAAGTACTAAGTCTCTAATTATGACTGAGAAGTGCTATCATTGTAGTTTTCAAGATTTGTGTGTGTGTGTGTGAGAAGCCTCAGAGTCTACATCAAAGCACCGTATTTTTTATTCTACTGCTATAAAGGAAACCTTTCTATTTTCTGGATTTTTTGTGATAAAATCATGAGCTTGACTACTTGAGAAAAGCAAGGTTCGGCTAGTTTTGTTTGTATAGGTATGTAGTGGAATGGCTTAAGAAGACAGAACATAAAACGTATTTTATCCCAAATTCTAAGTAATATTTTACCTACTGAAAATTCACCCTGCTTATTCTGTACTTTATGAATGTCCTAGCACACCATCCCCAAAGTGTGTGCTTATTCTACTGAGAAGTCTAGTTTTACCTTACCGCCTCAATCTGGCCCTCCCCAAATTCCACCATTGAAATTTAGTTCTTAGAATTCCATCTTACTGCTTAAATTACTTCCAAGCAGTTCTGAGATCTCTATTTAACTCAGTATAATGTGCAGACTCTGAGACCAAGTTTACAATGTTGAGGAGAGTTCACATATTACCCTCTCTCTATCTTGTAAGTCTCAGTAGTTACCACTGATTTCCTCATGTAAATCCTAAACTTTATTCAGTTTCCAGAGTCTGTCAGGATTTCATTCTACCTTCCTTTCTTGGATACATCCTCCTTATTCCCTAAAACCAAAGAAACCAAACCTACTGCCATCTGGACAATTTGGATTCATAGTGATCTTATACAGGGGTTCTGAGACTGTTAATCTTTATGGAGCAGAAAGGCTCAAAAACCTTCCACAGAGCAGCTAGTGGTCTTGAATTGCCTGTGGTTAGCTGTACAATTCTTATCCCACAGCATCACAAAAGTTCCTTCTTTCCAATTTAGCAAATTTAGGTCAGTATCCCATCTCATCTTCCTCCCACGCTGGAATGTGCAGGCATAACAATATATGCATTCCTAGCTCTGGTAGCGTAGTGGTTACCAATCTGGCTGCTAACCTCACAGTCAGCAGTTCGAAACTATCAGCTGTTCTCCGGGAGAAAGATGAGGC
>NW_006408587.1:11260533-11264437 GCF_000296735.1 Chrysochloris asiatica
CGGCACTGAACAACAGGAAAGTGTAGCACTTGTCACATTTTAATTCCCTTATCTGTTCTTCCTTTGACCTTTCAAAGGCAGAGATGAACTCTTTATTTTTAACCTTTAACACAGTACGTTGAACTCAGTTGAGATTCAGGAAACACTATTGGAATTAATAAATGTCCACCTGTATGTAATAGACAATTGTCACTAGGTGCCATCCAGTCAGCACAAACTCTTAGCAACCAACCCCATGCACAACAGAACAAAACTTCTGGGTCCTGTGCTAACCTCACGATCGCTATACTTGAGCCCATTGCTGCTGCCACTGATCCAATCCATGTCGTTGGAAGGTTTCCAGTTTTCCCTGACACTCCACTTTACCAAGCATGATGACCTTCTCCAGGGACTGGTCCCTGTTGATAATATGTCCAAAGTATGAGAGATGAGGTCTCACGATCCTGGCATCAAAGGAATATTCTGACTGTACTTCTTCCAACACAGATTTGTTTGTTCTCTTGGCAGTCCATGGCACTTTTAATATTCCCTTTCAACACCATAACTCAAATGCATCAATTCTTCTATAGTTTTCCAGTCTTAAAATTCAACACAATTAAAGGAACAGTATATCCTGCCAAGACTTTAATGTTTCCAATGTGCTTTCTCTTCTGTAATTTGCACCCCATTTCCTTTCTTTGCTGTCATTTGGTGGGACCAAATAATATATCTTATTAGTGTTTTAGAATGCAGCTCTGAAGTGATACTGATTAGAAAGAGGCATTAACCTTTTATGCATCCTCTGTAGAGACTTTTCAAGTCTCATATTATTTGTAGTTGCTCATCTCCAAAAGGTCTGTAATCATCTTGAGACCAGAAAACTTGTCTGATACTTTCTAGGACTTTACCCAGAGTCTAGCATATAGTACATTTAATAAATCAAAAAGATATTTAATTTTATGGGAAGCTGGGTCTTCAAAGCATAAAATAACATGTTAGAATACCTAGCTATTAAATTATAGTGGCAATGTATGAAAAAACAAACAAACAATAGTACACCATAGGACAGACTACACTTACCCCATAGGCTTTCCTAAATCTTTTTTTATGAAAGCAGACTGCCACATCTTCCTCCAGTGTGCCACAAGGACTGCTTCGTGGAGACAGAGAACACTAGAAATCAGACTTTTTGACTCCTAGGCCAATTTTTATTATCTTAAATTATTTAATACTAGTCCAATTTTCCGTATTTTAAAAGACACACCAGTTTATTAAGACCTATTTTGAAAATTCCATGATCCGATTTGATAAAGGTGTCTCCAATAGGCCTGCATGGCAGAGAAATGCAGACCTCATCTTCTCTAAAAGAGATGGCTCAGGGCAAAGTGATATGGTAAAAGAGAGACTTGTTAAGTGACTTCCAGTGGGTTCCAATTCAAGGAGCAGCTGGGGAGTTTTAACTGCTGACCTTGTAGGTAGTGGTCCAGTGCTCATCCAACAGCACTGCCAGGACTCCAGAGAGTGACTGTTGTTGTTGTTAAGTGCCGTCGAGTTGATTCCGACCCATAGCGACCCTGTACAGGGTTTCCGAGGGTGTAAATCTTTACTGGAGCAGAGCGCCTCATCTTTCTCCCGCGGAACAGCTGGTAGTTTCGAACTGCTGACCTTGCGGTTCGCAGCCCGATTTGTAACCACTTCGCTACCAGAGCTCCTTAGGGAGCGACTAGTAGCTAGATATTTTCCTTTCTGAGCTTGGATTATGGATTTATCACTAGTATTTTAAATTAATCTTCTCTCTTTTAAACTTAAGTAAAACACACATAAAAATGCACACAAATCATAAATGTGTAGCTCAGTAAATTATCACAAAACAAATACTTCTGTGTGACCATCAGCATATCATCAGCACCCCAAATGCCATCCCCTCCCTCTTGAGTCCCTTCACAATAACTACATTTTCCTTTCATTCTGCCCAGACTTGGACTGACAAAGGCAATTTCCACACCTGTCAGGTCCTTTCTTCCTTGTTCCACTCTACCTCCTCACAAAGAGCAACTAGTTTCTCTTTCTTAACAACTTTAATACATGAAAACAAGAAAGAGCATGGCTGAATGAAATGATGGCTGTCCAATTCTGTTACAATAAATCCTGAGTGTGTGGTGTAACTTGATGCAAAAGTTTGAAACAAGGACAAAACTCTAATTGAATCTCATCTTCAAACAACTAGAGTAATAGAAGAGAAATAAGGGCGGAATTTCATAGCAGTTCAATCTGAGAACTCTAGTGGCTGCTCAATTTGAGAACTCCATATAACAATTACCTGTATATTAACAGATCATAGGTGAGTCTTGATTTTTCCCCTCAGTGAACATTTTTTTTCTAGCAATAAAGCAAGCAGTACTTTCTTCTCTTATTATGGTAAAACTGCCACTGGGTTTCATTTAATAAGAATTAACTGTGAATAAATTACAACATCAAATTATGCATCATGACATGACTTGGTGTGAAAAATCTAGGCAGCTGCAAGACTCCTTGAAGTTAATTCAAGCTGAGCTCAGTAGAATAACCCTTAATTACTTCCTGGAACCCGTGGATCTATATTCAGTTCTTGGTGTCATTGAGATCACAGTTTAGATGAATTTCCTGGAAATTCTCATGGAAGGCGACAGTGGTCATAGACAACAGAAATGGAGGTCAAATGTTTTTTTATTCTTTGATTTGACTCTGGCTTTTATTACTATGTGTGCCTTCACAAATTGGTTTGAAAGATCACAGCTGGATTTAGAAAAATCTCCATTTTGTTTGGAGGGAACTGTAGAGTTATCTAGTTCTACATTGCACAGAGGACAAACTCCCCTTATTTGTCATCACTGACAGGTGGCCAACCTCTACTCATAATTGCTCTATGACCAGGGCTCATTACCTCCCACAGCAGGTTATACTTTGGGTAGAAAAACATTTTTGAAATTTGAGTCAAAATACAGCGATTTAAATAGTCTATCTAGTTCTAATCCTATTAATTGGAACAGGGTTTTCAAATATGTTTGCTTGATTTACCTCAGGCCCTTGGTGCAGCTTTACCTAGCCTTTTTTTTTTTTTAATGTTTTATTGTGAATTATGTGATAGTTTACATGGGAAAACATTAGCTGTATATTCATCCTATCATATATCATTTCATTGCCATGGTTACAATCCCCTCCATGCATCATCAACAAACCAAAGGGTATACAATGCAAGCCTGTCCACCGGTCGTAAACACACAGCCCCTCTCCCTCTCTGGGTCTAGTGTCTCCAGCTGCTCCACATCTCCACGTCATCATCTCTGCTGCCATCTCAGGCATCACTGTTTCTCTGGGTAGGGTCCTGCTCTACGCTTTACTGCCTTCACGATCCCAGGGACCTCCACTCCTAGACTGCAAAGTTAATCACTCCCCTTCTTGCTACAAAACATCTACCTTTACATTTCCAACCCTCACAATCAGTCCTGATAACAATTATTCACTATTGTATCACAAGAGACCTATCCACATTTCCTTTCATCAGCCCCCACCTAGACAGATTGGATACTCCTCAGTGGAGATTCTACCTTCCTTCATGCCCTCTGGATCTAGGTTCCCTCTTGAAAGCTTGTAAGCCAGTCACTTCTTGGCCTTGTAGCCACCCTCCCCCCCTCCCCCCACTTTGGGTAACCAATGTCCAAGTTGCTCATCCCTGTCTACTCTGTATATGGAGGGGGTGGGAATGATCCTAGCTGTAAAAATTTATTCCCTCTTTTGAGCTACTGCATCCATAGGTGTAGGTCAACTGCATCAAATTGTATCAGATTTTCCTCTTCTTTCTTCTTCTAGTTGAGCTCTGATCATCCAGTCATTGAAGCCAGGTCAAGTGGGTATTATCTGCAAGTGTGGGTGTTCTTATGCATAT
>NW_006408587.1:11267107-11284172 GCF_000296735.1 Chrysochloris asiatica
ACCCTGTCGCACACCTTTCTTAATTTTAAACCATTCAGTATTCCCATGTTCTGTTTGAACAACTGCCTCTTGGTCTATGTAAAGGTTCCTCATGCGTACAATTAAGTGTTCCAGAATACTCATAATTCTCAATGTTGTCCATAGCTTGCCATGTTCCACATAACTGAAAGCCTTTGCATTGTCAATAAAGTACAAGTAAACATCTTTTTAGTTGTCTATGCTTTCAGCCAAGATGCATGTAACGTCAGCAATGATATCCCTCATTCCATGTTCTCTTCTGAATCTGTCTTGAACCTCTGGAAGTTCTGTCAGTGAATGGCTGCAGCCGTTTGTTTCTGTATTACCTTTAGTAAAATTTTACTCTCACGGGATATAAAAGATATTGTCTGGTGATTTCTGCATTCTAATGTACACATACAAACAAAAAAATGCATATTCATTTACATGTCTCAGGGTGTATTCTGAAAGCTAGCCTCTGTACCGCAAGTACACAGCCTTACTCAATTCATGGGCCTCAAATAGTTGCTTAGTCGTTCCATGCCATAGCCTCTGCCACCATCTCTGCCATCACTGATTTTCTAGGTAGGATCTCACGCTCTACTCATCCTCTTCCTTCTTGATGGTCCTAAGATTATTCCTGAAATGAAAGATTACCTACTCACCCTTTTAGTTACACATATTCTATAATTATAGTTGTGACAATCACAATTAATCCTGTAAATAATTACTCAAAACTGAATCATAAAATTCTCCATCCTCTTTCACCGGATCCATCTTGATAAGAAGAAGACCATTCAGTAGAGATTTGACCTTACCCCCTCGTTTTGAAACTAGGAACACTCATGAAATCATGTAAGTCAGTCATTTCATGACTTTATAGCCCTCCGATATTTGATAGCTAATATTTAGAATGACTGTCCCTAGCAACCCAGTGCACTGAGGAAAACATTTGTTCCTTAGTATTAAGAATCCTTCCATTCTGGTTAAAATTTTGAGCAACTGCATCAATAAGCATAGGTACAGTTCATCAAATTGTAGCAATTTACACTTGTTCACAGTATCAAGCATCTTTCTCTTCATCTAGTTGAATTATGGCCATCTAGACATCCAATGCAGACTCTAGTTTAGTGAGTCTGGGATAGGAGGTGAGATTCTGCATTTCTAATGGCCTTTTAGGTGATACTGGTGCTGATGGTATCACCATATTATGAGATGGAAGGATAGAAAAATGTCAACTCTGTTTTATCTTCAAGATGATAGTTCTTAAATATTGTTGAAGACGATGATTTCTACTCACCTTCTATTTCTCCAAGCTAAAAGCCCTCCATTACTTTCAGTAATTTCTCATTCAATAAGGAAGCTGTCCATTACTGTCAGTAATTTCTCATTCAATAAGGATATTCTATGGAGTTAGAGATCATCATCTTGTTTATTGTCTCTTGGCTTTGTTTTGATTTGCTAATGTCTCTCATGCAATGTACTCAATCCCAAACATTTTCCTAATGTGATTTGAGCTTGATTCTCTGGAGTTCTGAAAATTCACTCCTATTTCACATCAGATTATTAGGTGATATTAAATTCATGTCAGCTATAATTTTTAAAATTCCTTGTTTAACCACTGCCAAGCAGCCTTCTAGAAGCAGTCTTAATAATTTTTGAGGGGCTGGGGAAAAATTTAAATGTACGCTTTATACCTGTTAAATATTCCATTTCTGTGAGAACACTTTAAAACTTGATTATGAGAATATAGGACAAAATGGAGAAGACATATGGAAACAAGAAAGGAAGAGGGAAAAATGAGAAATATGCAATATTACTCAAGGAAAAGAATAAGATAAGATCAATTACCTTCTTCCTCATTTTTTGTGTGACTCTTTCTAACATTAACTCTCCCTTTAAGCTTTATTTATTTCTTTCTATCTATTCATTCACATCTTTTATAGAACGCTGCCAATAACAGTATAATATTTTCTGGCACTTTAATGGTGATGTTACTGTTAAATGCTGTTGAGTTGGTTCTGACTCATAACGACCCTGTATAGGGTTTCTTATGAGTGGCTGGTGGGTTTGAATTGCCAACCTTGTGATTAGCAGTCCAATATCTAGCCAACACCAGGACTCTATTAATGGTAACGTCGTTGTTGTTGTTAAGTGTCATCTAGTCGGTTCCTACTCTGTTTCTGAGGAGCAGCTGGTGAGCACGAACCACCAATCTTGTAATTAAAACTGACTTTGCAGTCCAGTACATTAACCCACAGCGCCATACCAGGACTCCGTTAATGGTGATGTTGTTGTTGTTAAATGCTGTCAAGTCGATTCTGACCCACAGCAACCTTGTATAGGCTTTCCAAGGAGCCACTGGTGAGCTTGAACCACCGACCTTACAGTTCAAATAACTTTGCAGTCTGATGCATTAGCTGACAGCACCACACCAGGACTCCATTTGAATAGTAATTTGCTAATCCATATTCTTCAAATGTGGTCTTGAAAAAATTGGGTCTGTGGAAGATGAAGTGGAACAATTAATCATTTCCTGGTAGTCATCACCTATACCTGATACTCTCTTTGACTTCCTTCTCCGTATTCTTAGTTATAGTTAAAACCATGGGTTGGAAACATGGAGGAACAAGTTACTGTCATGATGAAACAAATGAAACTCTTCTTGTAGTTTCTCTTTCCTCAGTGGGAGGCTTTATCCAGTGCTTTGCTGAAAGTCAGCATTTGTGTCTTTACACAAGACCATTCCTGCCTCATAAGTATTGGGACTGAGAACTGAGGCAATTCTAGTCAATGTGATTTAAACTGTTTGCTCAGGAAGTTTTTTTTAAACTAGGAAGCCAGTAAATTATTTCACTTTTTGTTTCAAGAAATTCTTCTAAACCAATTTATACAGGCAAGTCATTTGGACAATAGTTTATTTGCTTGGGGGAAAGTTTTGTAATAGTTTAATCATCAAGACTTGTTTCAAGATCCTCAACTTGTTGGTCCAAAAATCTTATATGATATGTCAAATCTTTCCCCACTATCAATTAATACACAACCTTGAAAAGTCATCCTTAAACAAATTTATCCCAGATTTCGAAGCTCAAAATCTTCTTTTACATCTTCTTCTTGAGAAACGATTGAACATATTACATATACATAACTACCTTGATATTTCAAGGAGCTCTGGTAGTGTAGTGGCTACAAGTTGGGCTACAGTTTGAAACTACTAACAGTTCTGTCAGAGAATGATGTGGCTTTTTGTTCCTGTAAAGATTTACTGCCTTGTAAAGGAGCTCTGGTAGCATAGTGGTTATGAATTGGGCTGCAAACTACAAGGTCAACAGTTCAAAACTACCAGCAGTTCCACGGGAGAAAGATGAGGCCTTCTGCTCCCATAAAGATTTACAGCCTCAGAAACCCTGTACAGGGTCACTATGAGTCAGAACCAACTCCACGGCATATAACCACTACCATCACCACCACCTTGATATTTCAATTGTGTTTCAAAAGGAAGACATAAACGATTATGAGCTTTGAAATCTGAGATAAAGTGGTTTAAGGTTGATTTTTCAAGGTGGTGGACTAATTGAGACTGGGAGAGGTTTTGACATACACATTTAAGATGGTTGGATAAACAAGTCGAGGATCTTGAAACAAGTCTTGATGATCAAACGATTGCAAATTGTGTTCCCAAGCAAGTAAACTATTGTCCAAATCATTTGCTTATATAAATTGGTTTGGAAGAATTTCTTGAGGCAAAAAGTGAAATAATTTACTGGCTTGCAGTCTTATTTGCCTAGTTAAAAAACTTCCTGGGTAAACAGTTTCAATCATGTTGACATGAATGGATGGCCTCAGTTCTCAGTCCAAATAGTTACATGGCAACAATGGTCTTGGGTAAAGAGACCCAATTATTTTGTTTAGTACGTTTTAATCGACTTAGTTTGTTGGACCAACCAGCTTCTTTGTTGTTATTTGTGAGCTAGTTGACATTGCTTATTGGTAAAGGCTTTATTTTTTACTTGATGGTGATATACTTTTCATATCTCAATGTGTGAGTCCAATAAAGATGCTGAAAACTTGCTTCAAGTCTATTTGTTTTAATGACAGATGTAGTTTTTCAGTTACTTAGGAGGTTAATAAGCTAAAAGGGAAAAAATGTGTATGGGGGGATTTTAATGAAAATAATAAAAAGGAAAAGACCAAAAAAAGTAAGAGGAAAGTAGATGGAGGGAAAATGGGAAAGACATATGAAGACAAGAAAAGAAGTGAGGAAAATGTGAGAAATATATGATATTACTGAGGAAAAAGAAAATATAAGACCAACTATCTTCTTCCTCCTCATTCTTTTCATACAGCAGTGTCTCATTCCTCCTTGTTTCCAGCCTGTGATTTTAACTGTAACTAAGAACAAGAAAAGGAGTCCTGGTGTGGCTGTGTGGGTTAATGCACCAGACTGCAAAGCCATTTGAATTGCAAGGTTGGCAGTTCAAGCTCACCAGTTGCTCCTCAGAAACCCTCTACAGGGTCACTATGGGTTGGAATCAACTCCATGGCACTGAACAAGAACAAGAAGGAGTCAATGAGACTAGTCAGGTATAGGTGAAGACTACTAGGACATGAGTGATTGTCCCACTCCCTATTCTATAGGTAAGGAGTGCTCCGCCCTACAGAGATGGTTTTCACCAAACAATGGTTGAGAAGAGGAAGGCAGCAAGATGGTGGACTAGACAGTAACATTATACAAACCCTCTACAACAAAGATATGACGAACAAATGAAACAGATGCAGATGATAGTCCTGGAACACTGAGCTTCAGATGAAGGAATAGAGAAGCGGACTGAATGCTAACTATGAGACAAATATGAACAAATATGGCTCAAAAAGGAGACAGAATGGTGACCTGTGCTAGCTGATCAGACACGCTGCAGCCATCTTAAGCTTTTTTTTTTTTTTTTTTAATAACAAGATAGCTTATTAGTCTTCCAGAAATATACTGGTGACTTGAAGAGGTGTGATTTTTTTCCTTATTTCCAATACTTCCTTGGTGACCAAAGCCATGGCTGGCCCCCACCCACACCCACCCCATCCCTGTGAAGCTTTCATTCTAACTGCACAGAGGTCAGAACCACAGTTGTGAATCCCATCATAGATGTGAGGAGCTATCTGCACCAACCCTGGTGTCTGGATACAGGTGAACCCTGCTCCAAACCTGCAGAGTTGGTCCTGGCCAGCCTTGGACCAGGAGAAGCAGTTGAACAGACATGGGAGGGGGTAAGGAAGCCAGGTAGGTATTTATTATGGTTATGTCTTCTTTTTTAATAGGCTGTTTAGTTATGAGATAATGTTATTCTTTGTTTCATACACTGGTTTTTGCCTTAAAATAAATTTTACCAGAAATTACTCCTGCTTGTTTTTTATTGCCATTTTTGATATATTTTTCCATTCTTTAATTTTTAATCTGTTTTTCCTTTAGGTGTAAGGTGTGTCTCTTGTACACAGCATATTGAAGGATCCTGTTTTCTTATCCATTCTTACCCATTCTGCTACTCTGTCACCTGTTGTGTGCACTTAGGAATTGACAGTCAATGTAATTATTGATAAGTATGAATTGCTTTCTGTCATTTCATTGTGTGGACTCCTGGTGTGGCACTGTAGGGTCAACACTGGACTGTGAACTACAGGGTTGGCAGTTCAAACCCACCATCTGCTCCCTGGAAATCCTATACAAGGTTATTATGAGTTGGAATAGACTCAGCAGCGCTTAGAAACAGCAAAAACATTTCACTGTATGTTTGTGTGTGGTGTTGCTGGGTGTGTGTTCCACATGATTTTTTGTGCTGAGTTTATTTTGTTTTTGCATTTTCTTTGCAATTTCTTCATTTCTGTTGTTTTAATGTTTATTAAATCTTTATGGGTTTCCTTTTATCTGATGTGAAGTTATATTAATTTCTTTGAGGTTATCCTATAATTTATTTCTTCCCCAATTTAAAACAGTCTGTTTTATATTGATATCTACTTAACTTCCACCCCATTTGTACATTTTGTAACTACACCTGCCCCTCTTTTTGCTTTGTATTTGTCTTTACTACAAATTGATATCTTTGGTTCTCTACTTTCAGTCTTGTAGGTTTGTTTTACTTTGGATACTTTTAAATCTGGATTGCATTCTAGGTAGTGTGTTGTGTATGTCAATCTCAAGTTATAGAGCTGTTGACAATTCTCAGTCCAAAGAACACCCTTCAGTACTTTTTGAAAACTTGGTCTGGTTAGTCCAAATTCCTTTATTTCTGTTTATCTGGAGATGTTCTAATTTCACCTTTGTATTTGAGGAATAGGTTTGCTGGGTATATAATTCTTGGTTGGCATATTTTTTCTTTCAGAGTTTTGAACATATCATTCCATTACCCTCTTGCCTGCAGGGCTTCTGCTAAGAAATCAGAGCTTAATCTTAGTGGTTCTTCTTTGCAGATAACTTTTTGTTTTTCCTGAGATGCTCTCAGGATTCTTTCCTTGTCTTTTCTTTTGAATAGTTTGGTTATGATATATCTGTGATTTTCTTCTGAGGTGTGTTCTGTTTAAGGATCATTTGTGGCATTGTGGATTAATGCGCCAGACTGCAAAGCTGTTTGAACTGCAAGGTCGGTGTTTCAAGCTCACCAGCTGCTCCTTGGAAACCCTATACAGGGTCGCTATGGGCTGGAATCGACAGGACGGCACTTGAAAACAACAACAAGCTTCTTAAATGCTTATCTTCTCATCTTTCATGATGTCCTATTGTAGCTTCTGACACACCTATCCTAAGACCCAGGGGCAAGTGGAGGAGGTGTGGTGAGGCCCAGGCCCAGCTACAATGGAGGGAGTCAACCATAGAGGCACCCAAGCACACTGAACACTAACAAGCAAAGACTATCAAACCATTTTTGTACTAAAAAAAAAAAAAAGGTTCTTCCAACACCTCTTTGACTATCATTCTGTGATTTTCTTTCTTTCCTTCTGTTCTAGAATTCCAGTCACCTGTAAGTTATTCCTCTTCATGCCCCACATTAATCTTATGCTTTCTTTGGATTTTTTCATTCATTTTTCTTATTGTTCTTCTAGATTACTAGTATTGAGAGATTTATCTTCAAGCTCACTAATTCTGGGTTCCATTGATTCAAACCTACTCTTTTGCTCTTTCAATGTGCAGTCCATTTCTGAAATTTTAATATTAATCTTCTGTATTTATATTTTCAGGTTTAGCATTATCTTAAATTTTTTTGTTGTTGTTAATTTCTGTAGTGTTTTCCAGATTTTATACTTGTTTACCTGTCTTTCTGTCATTCATTTGGAGCTACCTAAATATTACTCCATGGAATTATTTTTCAAGTAGTTACATTGTCTATTTTGCCTCAAAATATTTTTCTAGCTTCACCTCTTGATCATTTGTTTGAGGTACTTTGTCTTACTCATGTAAATAGAAATGATTTGTTGCTTCCAAGACATTGATGTTCAACCATTTCAAGAGGTAACATACGACCAAGAGCTAATGACAGTGAAAGAGGAAGTCCAAGGTGCGTTGAAGGAATTGGCAAAGAACAAGGATCCAGGAATTGATGGAATAAAAATTGAAATCTTTCAAGAAAGTGAAGTGACACTGAAGGTACTGACTCATATATGCCAAAAATTTGGAAGACAACTATCTGTCCAACTGATTGGAAGAAATACGTATCTGTGCCCATTCTAAAAAGAGGTGACCCAACAGAATGCGGAAATCATTGGACAATCTTTTTGATATCCTATGTGAGTAAAGTTTTACTAAAGGTAATACAGAAATGGCTACAAGCATACATTGACAAAGAACTTCCAGACGTTCAAGGCAGATTCAGAAGAGGCCATGGAATGAGGGATATCGTTGCTGATGTCTGATGGATCTTGACTGAAAGTAGAGAATACCAAAAAGATGTTTACCTGTGCTTTACTGACTACACAAAGGCTTTAAATTGTGTGGATCATGACAAGCTATGGACAACATTGTGAAGTCTGAGTATTCCAGAACACTTAATTGTCCTCATGAGGAATCTGTCCATGGACCAAGAGGCAGTTGTTCGAACAGAACATGGGAACACTGAATGGTTTAAAATTAAGAAAGGTGTATGACAGGGTTGTATTCTTTCACTATACTTATTTAACCTGTATGCTGAGCAAATAATCCAAGAAACTTGGTTCTATGAACAAAAACATGGCATCAGGATTGGAGAAAGACTCATTAACAACCTGCGATATGCAGATGATACAACCTTGCTTGCTGAAAGTGAAAAGGCATTAATGTCTTTACTGATGAAGATCAAAGAGCACAACCTTCGGTATGGATTGCATCTCAGTGTAAATAAAACAAAAATCCTTACCACTGGACCAATAAACAGCATTCTTATCAATGGAGAAAATACTGAAGTTGTCAAGGACTTCATTCTTCTTGGATCAACTATCAACACTCATGGAAGTAGCCATCAAGAGATCAAACAACATATCGCATTAGGCAAATCACAAGACCTTTTTAAAGTGTTGAAGAGAAAAGATGTCAGCTTGGGGACTAAGGTGCTCCTGACCCAAGCCATGGTATTTTTAATAACTTCATATGCGTGCGAAAGCTGGACAGTGAAGACTGTGGAAGAATTGATGCTTTTGAGTTGTGGTGTTGGAGGAGAATAATGAAAGTGCCATGGGCTGCCAAAAGAACAAATAGAACTGTGTTGGAAGAAATGCAGCTGCAGTGCTCCTTGGAAGCCAGGATGGTCAAACTTTGTCTCTCATACTTCAGACATATTGTCAGGAGGGACCAGTCACTGGAGAAGGATATGATGTTTGGTAAGGTAGAGGGTCAGAGAAAAAGAGGGAGACCCCTAGTGTTATGGGTTGGCAAAGTGGCAGCATCAATGGGCTCAAGCGTGGCAACAATTGTGAGGTTGGTTCAGGACTGGGCAGTGCTTTGTTCTGTTGTACATATGGTTGCTATGAGTCATTACTGACTCAATGGCACCTAATAACACCAACAACATGGATAGAGAGACTTACCATTGTGGAAATGTCAACCCTACCGAAAGCGATCTATACATTATAATGCATTCCCAAACCAGATGCCAACATAGTTCTTTAAAGAGGGAAACAACTGATCACTAACTTTATATGGAAAGGAAAGTGACCTCAGATAAGAACAGCATGGCATAGTACAACGTTGGAGGCTCTCACTTCCTGATTTCAAAATCTACTAGGCTGCCACAGTAGTCAAAACCATAGGTACTGGTACAATGATACATACATAAGTAGAACAGAATCCAGAAATAACTCCATTCACATACAGTCATTTGATCTTTGACTAAGGGCTAAAACACATTAAGTAAGGAAGAGATAGTCTCTGTAGCAAATGCTGCTGGGGAAACTGGAAAGCCAATTGCAGAAAAATGAAACAAGGTTCATATTTCATACCATATACAAAAACAAACTCAATGTGGATTAAAGATCTAAATGAAAAGCATTGAACAATAAAGATCATCAATGAAAAATCAAGTTTAGGACCTTCATACATGGCACAAATGCACTGTCAAACATATCTAAAAACACAAAAAGTAGAACATAAAACAGATGAATTGGACTTTCAAAAAATAGACACTTTTTTGCATCAAAATATTTTCCAAAAGAGTGTAAAGAGAACCCACAAATGGGAAACTTTTTTGGAAATATGTATTAGACAAGGGGCTAATCTATAAAATGTATTTAAAATTCTAACACCTCTACAAAACACAAACAATCCAGTTAAAAAATGAACAGACACTTCACCAGAGTGAACACTCAGGCAGCCAACAAATACATGAAGAATGTTCATGATCATTAGCCATTTGTTGTTGTTAACTTTCATTGAATCAATTCCAATTCATAGCAACCCTGTGGGTTTGAAGTGCTGATCTTGTGATTTTCATTCCAGTGCTGACCCTACAGTATCAGACCAGGAGTTCATTAACGGTTAGAGAGATGCAAGTCAAAACAACAATGAGATATTAGCTCTGGTAGCGTAGTGGTTACGAATCGGGCTGCAAACCGGAAGGTCAGCAGTTCGAAACTACCAGCTGCTCCGCGGGAGAAAGATGAGGCGATCTGCTCCCATAAAGATGTACAGCCTAGGAAACCCTATTCAGGGTCGCTATGGGTCGAAACCGACTCGATGGCACTTAACAACAACAACAACAACATTATCTCACCCAGTACTAACAGCAAAGGTCTAGCAAACAGAAAACAAAAATATTGGAGAGTGTATGGAGAGACTGGATCTCTCTTATATTGCTGGTGGGACTGCAGTGTAAAATTTTGCAACTATTGTTGAAAGTGATATCCACTTCCTCAGAAAGTTGGAAACAGAAATACTGTATGACCCAGCAATCCCTCTACCTGGTATATATCTGAAAGACATGAGGGCCATGAAATGAATAGATACATGGACACCTACGTTCTTTGCAGCACTATTCTTAATAACAAAAGATGGTATAGACTAAATGTCTATCAGCATAATTGTTAAACTTTGGTATATAAACACGATAGACTACTACACGATATTGTAATAGAATAATGATAAATCTCCAAAACGCCTCATAGTATGGGTGAACCCAGAAGACATTAGGCTGAGTGAAATTAGTTAATCAAAAAATGACAAATATTGTATGAGACCACTGGTGTAAAAAGTTAAGAAAAGGTTGTTGTTGTTAGGTTCCATCAAGTCATTTCTGACTCACAGAGACCCTGAATAGGGTTTCTGAGGCTTTTAAATGTTTGTGGGAGTAAAAAGCCTCATCTTTTTCCCACTGAACTGGCAGACTCAAACTGCAGATCTTGTGGTTCGCAGTCCAGTGCTTATTGTATGGATTCACTTTAGTCAATCACAAAAGGACAGATATTGTATAAGACCACAATTGTAAAAGCTCAAGAAAAGGTTTTCATGCTAAAATAAATATTCTTTAATGGTTACCAGGAGTGGGAGGGGAAGGAGAGTAATTTATTGGCTGGAGGGTAGTCACTTGTTAGCTCAGTGAAGAGGAGGTCAATATGCAAGAAAAGGGAGGTTGGCAGAAGAATGATGAAGACAAGTGGAGACACAAGGGAGGTATGTAAGGGCTAAAGGGAATAGAGGTCAATAATGTTATAAACACAACCTTGGAACAATAGTGTTCTGTGGGTTGATATATGGACAGATATACAGACTGAGGGAGAGTGGAAGTATACCTACAAATACACTAGGGTTTGAAAGAGGATATTTGTACATGGCATTTACCTTACTGCAAATCCACCTATGAATGTGGTGGAACATACTGGGGCAAAATGATAAAAACATCTTAGAATTTATCAATCATCTTAAGTTAATGAGTTGCTAGGCATGGAATCCAGGACCATAGTTTCAGGGGATACCATGGTCAGTTGGCATAATATAGTCTACAAAGACAATATTCTACATCCTACTTTAGTAAGTAGTTACATTTATCTTAAAAGCTTAACCATCTATGGTGCAAGTCTTGCTCTTTCCAGGTGTGGAAGAAAGAAGAATGATGAAAACTGAAGATGCTTGGAATCAACTAGTCCAATGGAACAATGGAGTAGGTGAACTCCAGTCATCATGATTCTGAGACCAGAAGTACTAGATGATTTCCAACTACCGATACCAAATGTTCTGAAAGAGGTCACATTACAAGATTTTGGATAGAGTGCGAGAAAATGTGGAACAAAACTCAAAATTATAAAAAAAAAGACTGGAGGAACCTGAGATATAGCCCTTGACCACCCTTCAGGTCTACAATGGAACTCACTCTCATGGGCGAATATGCAGCCAAGCCATATATAGGTGTAATGGGAGGGGGGCAACAACACTAGTAAAGTATGGTCACCATGGAATGGTCAAGCATTCAAGATCAAACGTTGACATTTACCTAAGGACAAAGTTGAGAATGAATGGGAATGAGCATGAAATAGAAACAGGAAGCAGAGGGAGGAAGTTGGGTAAATGTTGTTGCATGGAGGGGATTGCAACACTGAGATTAAACAAAATGTGTGATTTGTTGGACGTAAAGTTGATCTTCTTTGTAAACCTTCATTTAATTCACAATGAAAAGTTTTTAAAAAATGGTTGAGAAAAGCTTGGATCTTGATAAATTTGTGACTCAGAATCTGACACACATTGAACTGCAATTAATATCTGTTAACTTGTTCTTTACTTGAGACTTATTCTTTATGACTTTTTAAAAGACAATTTATGTGGTTTTTAGTTTGTGCTTCTTTATTATTAAAGTTTACAGATTTGGATCCACACTGCTGGCATGCACCCATTACCCTTTAAGAAAATTGAGATGTTTATCTCTTTTCAGTCGTTCTGTACCTTTCCCTATAATGGAGATATCTTTAGAACGTATTCAGTTGTTCTAAAATAAAATTTTCCTATGTCTTAAACTCTAAAAGTGTATTCTGTATAAACACACATAATCTGGAGGATTCTGTCAAGTAAATTGATGTAGGTTAATTGATGTGTGACCCAAAATGCTTTACTAAGATGTCTCAATGGCCTGTATAAATATGTTTTGTTATATGCCGTGGAGTCGGTTCCACCTCATAGCGACCCTGTACAGGGTTTCCGAGGCTGTAAATCTTTACGGGAGCAGAAAGCCTCATCTTTCTCCCGCGGAGCAGCTGGTTATATATGTAGCTTTTAAAATAAAGGTTTTCTTAAAGAAGAATTTAGACCTTTCACTGTACTAGAGTTCAAGGTCACCAACAAAAGACGTCCTTCTGTGTGAGGGATAACAATTAACCCACACAGAGAAGAGACAGAACAAGATCAGCTTTACTTAATAGGCATTGGTTTTCCATGTTCAGTGAGTAGTTCTTCGTGGCCAATGTAGGGTAGATGCTCCACACTCACCCAATCTTGTGCTATGGCAAAGGTGAGACTCCATTTACTTCCTGCTGAAAATAGACACAGAAGTCGGGCTGGCTAGGTGTCAGAGGGTGCCTGCATATGAGCTATAGACTAAGAAAGTAATTGTGTTTACAAAGCCGGGAGGAAGGCTTCTCTGATGAGAGAAGGGAGTAGGAGAGACCCAATTCTCAGCCTTTTTATCTGAGAGTATTTTTTGTCCAAGGCCCTTGCTTAGGCAGCCCAAATGGGAAATGTAGGAGCAGACTTCTCACAACACTTTTCTACATTTTCTAAACATGTGGTCTTGCATAAAGTTTCCAAGGAGCAGCTGATGGGTTTGAATCACCAACCTTGTGGTTTGCAGTCCAGTGCTTATTCTGCAGTGCCACACCAGGATGACACACACTATTCTGCTTTTGAATCTTTCATTTTTCTGGACATAGGGCAGACTCTTTTGGTTTAAAAAACATTCCTTTATTCTTCCCAAGTCATTATATTGCAAAGTATACTACTCCCTCTGACAGAGTCCAGGGTGAAAGCTTCTAACACTTACAGAATAACTGTGATTCTTTTCATTGAAATTGTGTGTTGTTGTTGTTGTTTGATATGGAGCAAGTTATAGCGGTAGACAAATCTATTTCAGTAGAAAACCAGTTTGCTAGCCTAAGCATACTTGATCTAAAAATGTCATAACGTTGTAAGAAACAGAAGCTACAAATTAACTTTTCCCTTTGCATGCATTTAATGCTAAATGAGCCTTTGTAAAGCAATCAAAAGGGTCTCAAATTGTAGACCTGGCCCGTGTTGTTGACTCTAACCAATAACAAGTTCCATGCAAACTAGAACCAGTTTGTGTGTGTTTGAGAATGCAACCAAGAAATAGAGTGCAATCACAAGGTGAGGAAGTGGTGAATAATGATACAAATCCAGTAGCATAATCCTTGAACACAATGACCAAATTCAAATCCAAGCCTGAGAAGAAATTCATTTCCAAAATTCACATTCTCACTCATTTATTTGAGAGCAATGGAGGGGTCCTGGGTAAAAAGTGTGAATAAAAACCAGGAGCTGAGGCCAAAACCATGAACGAGTATTAAGGGTTGGACCAGAAACTCAGTATCCCCATCCCATAAGAGAGTTTCTTCTGTAGCCAACCAAGCAGAGCTAGTACATGATATTAGTTCAGGTCAAGAAGTTTCAGTATGATGTATTCTCAGACATCTGGGGGTTTTAAATACTTCCTAAAACTCATTCATCAGGCATGGCAGGCCTGAAGTATTCCCAGACTTCACTTGCTAGGAAGAGAACTATTAATACATTTCTGGCTGGTTCTCAGTTTGGCTGGGGTTTAACCTGCAGGTGTATGTAAACTATTCCTGAAATGATGTTAAGTAAGTCACACTAACATTGAGTATCCTTCAATATGGTTTACACCTTAATTTAAAGAAAACAAAAATCCTCACAACTGGACCAATAAGCAACATCGTGATAAATGGAGAAAATTTTGAAGCTGTCGGAGTTTCATTTTACTTAGATCAAAATCAATGCCCATGGGCACAATAGCCAATAAATCAAATGATGTATTTCACTGGGCAAATATACTGCAAAAGATCTTTTGAAAGTGTTAAAAAGTAAATACGTCACTTTGAGGACTAAAGTACGCCTGACCTAAAACATGAAACTTTTAATCGCTTCATGTGCATGCGAAAGCTGGGCAGTGAGTAAGGAAGACTGGAGAGTAATTGGTGTCTTTGAATTATAGTGTTGGTGAAAGATATTAAATATGCATGTCCAGCACTTGCCAGAGTAACAAACACGTTTGCCTGAAAGCTCCTTAGATGTGAGGTTGGCAAGACTTCGTCTCACATTCTTTGTAAATATTATCAGGAGAGACAAGTCCTTGGAGAAGGACATGATGCTTGTTAGAGCAGAGGATCACCAAAAATAGGAAGACCATCCACTGGGCAGATTGACATGGATGTAAGAATGAATCAAAATAGGATGGTGCAAGACCCAGCAGTATTTCCTTCTATTGCAAACTGGATCACTGTGTGTCAGAACTAACTTGATGGTACATAACTACAATAATACTAAGAGATATAAGGGATGTGGGGTTGAGGGTAGGGAATGATGAAGAATGCCCAGCTTCCTCTCATAGTATTCTTGTGAAGAGACTCTTAGTCCCTCCTCATAGTTGTAATTGTTGCTGTTAAGTGCTGTTGAGTCAGTTCTAACCCATAGTGACCCTATATAGGGTTTCTGAGGAGCAACTGGTAAGCTTGAACTGCCAACCTTGCAGTTCAAACTGACTTTGCAGTCCAGTGCATTAACCCATAGCACCATACCACGACTCCAGTTCGTTCTTCCTAATAGTCTTAATGGATCTGGGCAACAAAACCATATATACTTTATCAAGGTTGTTACTTTAGTAAACCAGAATATGGCCAGAGCTTTTGTATATGGTATGTTATTAAATTTTCTCAACAACTGTCTGAACTAGTTCATTATCCATTTTCATACATGAAAATAGTATTAAGTTTCAAAGAAGTAAATTCATTTCCTGTGTGTGGCTCTAAATTTTGCGCCCTTTCTTCAATATATTTTATTTTGGGACTTTCTTTTTATATATCCTGTATCACACAAATGTCTAGGGACACATCTCCCCTAACGTGTCTGATGTCTTCTGATCTTGGAAGCTAAGCAGGATCGGACCTGACTACTACTTGGAGTCCTGGTGTGGCGCTGTGGGCTAATGTGTCAGACTGCAAAGTCATTTGAAAGTGGTTCAAGCTCACTAGCTGCTCCTTGGAAACCTTATACAGGGTAGCTATGGGTCGGAATTTATGGCACTTAACAACAACAACAATCACACAAAGAATCTGCATGCAATGACTTTTGAAATAACCCTTGGAAATATAGAATAATCTGTGGTAATTATAAAGATTATGCTCAAACAGGGACCCTAAATTTTTACATATTGATTCACCAGAGAAAAAGAATTTCTAAGATTACCTTAATAAACCTGGACAATATATCATAAAAGAACTTGATAGCGTGATGCTATTGCATGATTCCATGTAGATCATAAATGAATTCTATGAAATAATTTGTGTATTTATTAGTTCACTTCGTCTTCTTAGATGAAAGAAACACAGCAGTTATATTCTTTCAAAATCATTATAGCTGCTTGTGCTGTTTGTTGTGTTTTTCATAACCCTGATGATAGGTCTTAACCCTCTACTAACATTTAGCAGACCGTAGCAATATCTCTCTGTGCTCTGTTTAATGTTCAAACATTACATTTTTATGAATGACTTCAAATAGATAATAAGTGCCAAGGCAAACCCCAGTTGTTATTGTTCAGCAGTATTGGCTCTTCAGCATTTCCTAGCTCTGCACTCTTCCATCTGACTGCTGACTACATTTTCCATTTTTATCTCTGTATACAGCCCTTAGGCAATGCAAGTTCATGCATTTAAGCTAAGTGAATCACGTATCAAAATCCTCTGAAGTCCTAGTGATCAGTATTCATGATAAACAGCAAAGAAAAAAAGTGCATATTTTAATATTCACTCATGAATAAAATCTGTTGAACAAATCGTTAAGTGCTAAAGTATATGTTTTATAAAGTAATGATTTCTTCTTTTTCATAATGGTGCATTTTCACCATCTGTTCTCCCAGTCTTACAGATAAGGCATCACTGGTGATCCTGCATATCCAAACTCAATATAACCTGAGGTCAAGATGATCGAGGCAGCCCCATTTCTCCAGGACTTCAATTTATGTTACTTCTTGAAGACTCAATATATAGTGTGCTGTGGATGAACTCCTAGTCCACATGAGCTGTCAGAACTGCAAGAACTCCTACCGTTAGTTCCACACACCACATTGGTTCAATTCACAACTGTGTTTCTGCTTTATTTACATGCAAATGAGTTAATTTGATTGTGATATGTACAACTGCTGATCTTATGCCACACCTTTACCCCAGTTTAAAAAGAAGGCACAGTACACACATCTACTTAATTGATTAAACTAGCTTTGACAGTAATTAAAAAAAGATTTTGTCTAGTTTACTAAAAAGAGCATGGGTTTGGAGGTAAAAATTTTGGTTCTTGATTTAATTCTATTCTTAATTAATGATTTTG
>NW_006408587.1:11286663-11288501 GCF_000296735.1 Chrysochloris asiatica
GTGGAGGGGTTGCAACTATGTAATGAAGCAAAGTATATGACTTCTTGAATGTAAAACTGATGATCTTCTCTGTAAACATTCACTCAATTCACAATAAAAGTTTTTTTTAATGATATTTGTAATTCACGATTTTGTCTTGCAACATTCTGTAATGTGATAGCATAATTTCTATCACCATAGCTATATTTTCCAACTACTGATATTCCTCTTTGTTTTCAACCTTTGAATTTGTATCACCAGTAGTTATTAATACATCTTGAATGCCTGCATGTTTGACCAATTTCAGACTGAAGAAGTTGGTAGAATTCTTCAGTTTCATCATCACTGACTTTCATGATTGATGTGTACATTGAATAATAGTGGTGTTTACAGGTCTTCCTTGTAGGTGTATAGATATTATCTTATCACAGACAGCACTATATTTCAAGATAGGTCTTGTAATTTTCTTTTTGATGATGAATGCAATGAGATTCTCTTCAATTTGTCATTCCCGGCACAGTCAACCATATGATTGTCTAATTCAAAATGGCTGACACATGTCCTTTTCAGCTCACTGATGTCTAGGATATCAATCTTTATGTGTTCCATTTAATTTTTGACAACTTCCAATTTTTCTGGATCCATACTTCATACATTCCATGTTCCAATTATTAATGGATGCTTACAGTGGCTTATCCTCACTTTGAATTGTGCCCCATTGGTAAACGAAGATCCCAGAAACTTTACTCCATTTGTGTCATCAAGATTAACTTTACT
Organism: Chrysochloris asiatica; assembly: GCF_000296735.1. Classification (NCBI taxonomy): domain Eukaryota; kingdom Metazoa; phylum Chordata; class Mammalia; order Afrosoricida; family Chrysochloridae; genus Chrysochloris; species Chrysochloris asiatica. The sequence continues at coordinate 11,287,420 of NW_006408587.1, forward strand.
TTGACCGGTCAATACTTCCCCAGTCATATTTGGAGTGCCTTCCAATATGAGGTGCTCATCTTCTGGCATCGTAGCTGACAATATTCTGGTGCTAATTATAATGTTTCAATATTTAATATTCTGATGTTCTAGGACAGTGTTCCTCTGCTATTCATAAGGTTTTCCATAGCTAAATATTTAGTAGTCCACCTATCCTTCTTTTGAATCTGTCTTAGTCTGGAAGCTCAGCTGAGACCAGTCTACCACGGATGACCCTGCTGATATTTAAAATACTAATGGCATAGCTTCCAGCATCACAGCTATATGCAAGCCACCACAGTACAAAGAATTGATAGATGAAGAGTGACTGGTGGTAAATATTAAAGGACATATTTTGCCTCTTGTGAACAGTTTTTGAGTTTCTTTAGCTCAGCCTGATTTTGTATGATGCAAGACCATGCAGTGTTATATTCTCTTGTATGTAGGATCATCAGGCATTGAAACCAATTAGATTGCACCTAAAATAAACACATATATACTGAAGTATGTATACTGTGTACAGGCACACAGGCATGCAAAGTTTTATTGTGCATTACTTCTTTGCTTTTTATAATTTGAAGGTTTTTGGCAAGCCTGTCTTGAACACGTCTATCAGGGTCATTTTTTCAACAACATGTGTCCACTGTATCACAATTTGGTAGTTCTCACAATATTTCACACTTTTACATAATGCTATTGCACTGTGGTGCTGTAGATTAATGCATTGGGCTGCAAGGTTAGTTTAAATTGTAAAAGTCGGCTGGTCTAGGTCACTGTCACTACTTGGACACCTTATACAGGGTCGCTATGAATCAGAACTGATGCAATGACACTTAATAACAACAAAAACATTGCACTCTCAATAATCTATAGTATAGTATAGTATAAACAACTTTTATATGCATTGAGAATGAAGAAAGTTAGGGTGATCTGGTTTATTACAATATTTAATTTAGTGCACGGGTCTGGAGCTGTACCCAGAATATTTCAAAGATATTCCTTTACATATTGCGCATATATTTTTTTGTTGTTATTTGAGAATTATATGTGATCTAACAATTACC
>NW_006408587.1:11290071-11294899 GCF_000296735.1 Chrysochloris asiatica
TCATTAGCTTGACATGAGTCACACAACTGAAAACCTTTGTGTAGTCCTTTGTTATTTTATTTTCTTAGCGTTTTAACATTTTCTTTAACAATTTGCTGCTTTTCATAGCTATTTAACATTAGCAATATGCTGTCCTTCTTTCCAAATATTTTAAAAATTTTGTTTGCTTATTAGACAAATTAATCCTTTGGTTCTTACTTTTCTAACTTTACAAAAGATAAAATTGATAATTTATAAATGCTTTTGCCCTGATAGTCCCTAAAATTTAACAAACGTTAGTCTTTAATTCAACACACTCATCTATGTAGCTTTGACACTTTTTGCTTTTTTTTTTTTTTTTGGACCAATTCACTTCTCTAATCTATGAATGGAAGAATGTTGATTGTTGCAGGATTTTTATTCCAGCAGAGAGTTGAAAGTTTGTTTCTTGTAATGTGATGTTAGCAGTGATTTCTAAAATTCTCATTTACATAAATCAAATTGTCTTCTCTTATCTTCTAATTTCATTTCAGATTGAAATCTCACAGCCATATTGAAGTGATCTTAAATGATAAGTATGTATTTATATCCACATATATATGTATATAGAGTCCTGGTGTGTCACTGTGGGTAAATGTGTTAGACTGCAAAGTCAGTTTGAACTGCAAGGTTGGAAGTTCAAGTTCACCAGCCACTCCTTGGAAACCCTATACAAGGTCACTATGGGTCAGAATTATCTTGACAGCACTTAAGAAGGACAGCAACAATGTATACATATCTGATAATAATATATGTTGGGATAGACTTTCTGGACAATAAATTGCCCATATAAATCAGGTGTTTAAAAAAATAAAAATACAATCTTCAATTCAGTAATTTCTTTTCTCATAAACTACATAAACTCTTCTATGGGTATCATTTGAAATCTCATAAACAATAAAGTTTTATGCTCAGAGATGGCCATCTCCACATTGCATTACAATAATAATATAATTTTCAGAAAGCTGAATTATCCAATATTAATTGAATCAAGTAATTTAAATTTTTTTAGAGAAGTGTTAAACATCAAATGATGATGTGATCATATTTAGTGAAAAGCATAAATTTTGAAGAAATAGATTTCAAATTCTATCAGTGGTTATATTTAAGAGATATATGTATTTTGGTTTAACAATGCACATTTCAGACTTATTTTGCTTATATGTAGAATGCAAATAATAACTGTAGCTGGGTGGTAGACATTTCCAAGATTCAATGAAGTTATTTATACATTCAAATTGTTTATTAAATTATTATTATGATAAGTATGCCATCGGAAAGAGCAATTACATGGACCAATCATCTTTTATTCATCTGTTACTGAATGAAAATCATTAATATGCTTGGTGTTATGTTAAATTCCTGCCTCCCAGAATTTCCCCCTAAATCAGAAACTGAAGCTAAGATAAGTTATATAACTAGTTCAAAATTGTTTTAGTAATAAGGACAAAGTGAGGATTTAAGTTCAAGTCTCTCTGATAGCAAAAACCATCTAAAGAATAAACCTGATGCATTAAACACTAATGACTGAAGACCAGAGAAGTTCTGGGATGACATCAAAGAAAAACAAAAGGTCACTAATAAGACAGAAAAGAAATAAAAGATCAAATGGGTTTCAGAAGAGACTCTGAAACTTGCTCTTGAATTTAGAGTATCTAAAGAGAATTAAACAAATGATGAAATTAAAAAGTTGAATAGAATATATCAAAGGGCAGTTCAGGAAGACTAACTTATTAAAAAGCAATGTGCAAAGACTTGGAGTTAGAAAACTAAAAGAGAAGAACATACTCAGTATTTCTCAAGCTGACATAACAAGAAAAAATTTAAGCTTCAAGTTGCAATATTGAAGAATTCTATGGGTAACATGTTGGACGATACAGGAAGTATCAAAAGAAGATGAAAGGAAAGCATTGAGCCACTTTAATAAAGAGAACTGGTTCATTTCAGAAGATTGTGCATGATCAAGGATCAATGGTTTTGAAAGAAGAAGTTCAAGCTGCACTAGAGGCATTGGCAAATGACAAAGCTCTAGGAATGGATGGAATACTAATTGCAGTGGTTCCACAAATGGATACAACACAAGTGTATATACCAAGAAATTTGCAAGACAGAATGAGGAAAGTATTGAAGAATAACATTTATATAAAATACAAGTAAAATTATGCTGAAGTTAATTATAAAATGGTTGCAGTAGTACATCAAACAGGGAACTACCAGAATTATAAGCTAGATTCAGAAGAAGATAGTTAATGAGGGATATCATTGCTGATGTCAGATGGATCTTGGATGGAAGTAGAGAAGACCAGAAAGATGTTTACTAGTGTTTTATTGATTATGCAAGGCTTCAACTGTGTAGATATTATAGAAAAAATGGTAAAATATGGGAACTCCACACTAATGTTACTCATGCTGAACCTGTACATAGACCAAGAAGCTGTTATTCAAAGAGAATAATGGGATATTTCATGATTTAAATCACAAAAGGTGTGCAGCAGGGTTGGATCCTTTCACCATATTTATTCCATCTGTATGCTGAACAAATAATTCGAGAAACTGGACTATGTAAAGAATATTGTAGCATCAAGATTGGAAGAATACTTCTTAATAACTTGTTATATACAGATGACATAACCTTGAATACTGAATGGGAGGAGGACTTAAAGCATTTATGGAAAAGATAAAAATCTTCAGTATGGTTTAGACTTCAACGTAAAGAAAACAAAAATCTTCACAATTGAACCAATAAGTAGCAGCACAATAAATGAAGAAAATATTCAAATGGCCAAAGATTTCAGTTTACTTGGATACACAATCAATACCCATGGAAGCAGCAGTCAAGAAATCAAATGACATATTGCATTTGGCAAATTTGTTGCAGAAGACCTCTTTATAGTGTTAAAAAGCAAATATGTTACTTTCAGTATGAAGATGTGTCTAACCCAAACCATGTTATTTTCTTTCAATAGCTTCATCTGCATGTGAAAGCTGAACAATGAATAAGGAAGGTCCAGAACAATAATGGTGTGAATGATTTGGTAGATGAAGAATATTGAATATACCAATATTGAATATAGACTACCAGAAGGACAATCAAATCTATCTTGGAGAAGTACAAGCCCAATACTCTTTAGAAGTGAGCATAGTGAGACTTTGTCTTATGTACTTTAGATCTGCTATCAAGAGGGACCAGTCACTGGAGTAGGACATCATGCTTACTAGTTTTTGTTTTGCATCATGGAATCCATTCCTACTCAGATTAATCCTGCATACGGTTTTAAGGAGTGGCTGGTGAGTCTGTACCACCACCTTGCAATTCAAACTGACCTTATAGTCCAGTGCTTATCCTACAGTACTCTACCAGGAAGTAGACCCTCAAGGAAATGTATTGATACAGTGTCTTCAACAATGGTTTCAAACAGAGCAACAGTTGTGGGATGTTGCAGGATCGGGCAGAGTTTTGTTCTTTCTCACACAAGAGCTCATTTTATACATAGGGCCCTATGAATTGAACTGATTTGAAGGTCCTAATAACAAGAACAAAAATCTTGGCAATGATTATTTTTCATATAGTCATGTGATATTCCATTATGTTAATATACCATAATTCAGTAAACATCTCTCTCTTATTTTATTATGGATTATGCTGCACAGAATATTTTTTGTGCACCTATCTCTTTCTGTTTAATTATTCTCATAAAATAATTTTCCTAACGTGGAATTATCGTACCAAAATGCAAGAATTTATTTATGCATACTACTGTATTTCTTTAGGAATTAATATAGTAATTTATGTTGAGATGAGAATACGACTGCATCAATGTAACTGAAGCTTATTTCTAGCATTGCATTGTGCTTAGATGCTGACAATTCCGTACCAGTTCATAGCAACCCTATGCACAACAGAATGAAACACTGCCAGGTCCTGGGCCAATCTCACAATCTTTGCTATGTTCGAGCCCATTGCTGTTACCACTATGACATTTCATCTCACTGGGGATCTTCCCATTTTTCACTGACCCTCCTTTTTATCAAGCACGATGTCTTTCTCCAGGGACTGGTCCCTCCTGGTAATATGTCTGAAGTATGAGAGATGAAGTCTGGCCATCTTAACTTCTAAGGAGTATTCTTGTTGTACTTCTTCCAACACAGATTTGTTTGTTCTTCTGGCAGATCACTATACTGTTAGTATTCTTTCCCAACACCATAACTCAAATGCAGCAATTCTTTTATGGACTTCTTTATTTATTGTCCAACTTTCACATGCATATGAGTCTGTTGAAAATATCATGGTCTTTATACTGACATCTTAGCTTTAGAACACCTTAAAGAAGTCTTGTGTAGCAGATTTGCCTAATGAATACACTTGACTCGCTGCTTCCATGAGTGTTGATGGTTGATCCAAGCACAGCGAAGTCGTTGATAACCTCAGTCTTTGCTCTATTTATATTGATGTCATTTATTGGTCCAGTTGTGAGGATTTTGGGTTTCTTTACATTGAGATGCAATCTATACTAAAGGCTATGGTCTTTGATTTTCATCAGTAAGTATGAAGATCAAAGGTTAATTTTTCCAGCAAACAAGACTGTATCTTCTGTATATCACAGCTTGTTAACTAGTCTTCCTCCAAGCCTGATGCCACGTTCTTCTTCATATAATCCAGTTTCTTGGAATATTTGCTCAGTGTGCAGATTGTATAAGTATGATGAAAGAATACAACCCTACCAAACAGCTTTCTGGTGTCCTCTTGTGCTATTTAAATGACTGCCTCTTGGTTTATGTACAGTTTCTTCCTGAGCACAATTCAGTGTTC
>NW_006408587.1:11295378-11300004 GCF_000296735.1 Chrysochloris asiatica
CCTTCATTATCATTGGTTCTTGATCATATGCTGCCTCTTGAAATGCATTGCATGCTATCACCTTTAATGATAATTTATTAATAATTGCAGAAATGTTTACATTTATCCTTAAATGAAAAAGTTGGCTTTAAATAGGCATGTCAATATCACCATATATCCTGGTAGTAATACTTTACTTATCTTTGTATTAGTATTAATATTCCTTACAAACAGTAAGAAATACATACTTGAGCTATGTTGATTTGTAACTGACAACTAGCATTTCACATGCAAAAGTATATGGTTGAAAATTTGTCTAAAATTAGCTTAATTTCTGAAGTAATTTAAACACTTTGGAAACTGCTAAAATAATCAATCTTCCTACTACATTTTCATAGCTATTGCAAACTTTAAGCTAATCTATGTTTATAATGCAATTACAAATTAAGGAGTATGAATTTAACATTGCTAAATGTGACGGATGAGGGCAGTAGTAGACCTTCAAATCTTAATAGCAGATTTTACTTTTTCTCTGTTCCAATATAGACATGGCTTTGAGAATACATATTGAACAGACTGGCTCTGCTATGCCAGGATAGATTTAGTATTTAAAGTTCAGTCAAATACCAAAAGGCCCAGAGGTTTTCTGGTGCACTAAAATAGCAAATCCCATTTCTTAGAAAACCAAAAGAGAACAGAGTACCTCCCCATCTTACCAAAACAAATTCCTTGATGCTTTCATGGGTAGCCTTGTCTTTCACTGTAATTTTGCAGGTTGGAGGAATCTACAGTCTATTGACTATGTTTGATAATGAGTTGGTAAAATTATAGTTGGTTAAAGTTAATATATTTCTACCAATTTGGGCAGTTTCTAAATGTATTATCTAAGTAAACATTCATAAAGCTGGACTTAACCCATATTTTCTAACAAATGTATTGTTTCACAATAAATTAAATAATAATTTATGTTCACTTTCCAAGATTAAGTTGTTGGTTTCCTTAAACCTAAACCAAACTCATTGCTGTTGAGTCAACTCTGACACACGGGGACTTCACAGGATGAAGTAGAACTGCCTGTAGATTTCCAAGTTTATAAATCTTTAAGGAAGTGGATTGACATATTTTTCTCTCATGGAACAGCTGGTGGGTTGGAACCACTGACCGTACAGCTAACAGCTAAGCACTTAACCTGTAAGATCACAGCTCCTAGTTTCCTTAAGGGAACAGCAATTTATAAGCTAATTCTGATGTTTTTGTCTGGACCATTGCTGGCATTCTGGTGTGGTACTGTAGGATAAAGTCTGACTACTCACCCATGCAATCAGGCCTTTGGATTAATTCTGGAGTTCTAGGAAGCACTTGGGCACAATAGAATACTTAGTAAAAACATTGGTGTTTAGTTCCATCTCTACTTTTGATAATTTGTCTTCCTTCTCTCTTTCTCATATTTTTATTTCTTCTTCTGTTTTTGTAATCAGATAACAACGAACTAAACTGGCACCAGTGGCTAAAAATATTTTGCCTAAAGTTTCAATTCTGAAAGACTGATAGTATCCTTCTTAAACATTATGTTGAGAAGGATTCTAAACAAGTGCTGAGATTTAATAGGGGAGTGAGTCATTGTTAATTAGTAATCTCTGTCAGGAATTATCCAATCTGAAAGAGAAAGGAAAAAAAGAAGATTGAAAAAACAAACAAACAAACAAAAAACCCAAAGGGTCTGCTTTCTGGCCAGAATTAAGAAAGCTTAGACATCATCATTACCATACCCACAAGAGAATATGAGGTGAATATGTGTAAAAAATTTAAGAATTAATAGAAATGCATATAAAACCTATAGAGAATATTGAAACACGTACTACTGAACCCTTGTTTAAAACTTGAACTGTACTAAAACAATCACCAAATGCATTGTTTCTTAATCCTGTCTACAACTTTGAACGATTTTAGGTCATATTTATTAACTTATTTGTTATAGTCTACTTTCTTATTAAAATGATTTAGTATGGCTAAATTAAGTAAGATTATTTAAGCAAGTGATTAGATTTAAGCCTTAGAAATAAAATAAATATGAAAATAAGGTCAACACCCAAATCCATTGTATAGATTTATACTCATCTGCTATAAATGGATATTAATTTGAATCTAAGCAATTACCAAGAGTGAACCATTAATAATATTATAAGCCATGGTATCCATAAGATAAAAGGAGTTATCTGGGTGGTATAAACGGTTAACAAGCTGACTACTCCAAAAGGCTGGAGGTTTGAGTTCATTTAAAGGCACCTTGGAAAAAAGACTTGGCAATTTTCTCTTAAGAAAAATCAACCACTGAAAACTGTATGGAACACAATGCTGCTCTGACACACATGGGATGCCCAGGAGTAGGTGTTGACTAATTGGCAACTACTTTATAAAATAAATCCTAATCAGGTTTTTAGGATGCGCTAAACTATTTCTGGAAGTGAAACCCGAGATCAGTTGTTCTCATGGGTCCTCATAAAGGAGACAGTGGATAATCTAATGAAAAATTTCTAAAGCACAGCTGTTCAGAATGTGTTATAATAAATACACTTATTAAAACAAAGATCTTTTGATATAAATGGGTATGACAAATAGATAGTAATTTTAGAAGGGGCTGAAAGGAAGAATTTAGCTCTGTGTAACAGAAATAAAAATGTAAAGAAGATAATAAATTCCTGAAAACAAGCAATAAGGCTGAGACTTTAATAATAAGAATGTTGTTGTTAAGTGCCGTGGAGTCAGTTCCGACTCATAGCGACCCTGTACAGGGTTTCTGAGGCTGTAAATCTTTACGGGAGCAGAAAGCCTCATCTTTCTCCCTTGGAACTGCTGGTAGTTTTGAACTGCCAACCTTGAGGTTAGCAGCCCGATTCGTAACCACTACGCTAATTATATTATGTGTAATTTACATAAGTTCTTCAATTGATTAATTTCAACACACATTTTTCAGTTGAGAAAAAAATGTATTAGAGATATAACATTAATTGACCATAACCATACAGTGATGTGAGATTCTAGATTTAAAGGGATATATTCCAGAAAACTTAATTGTGTTCAAGAGGAACCTATACATAGACAAAGAGGCAGTCATTTGAGCAGAAGAAGGGGACATTGAATGTTTTAAAATCAGGAAAGGTGCACACCAGGGTTGTTTTCTTTCATCATACTTATGCAGTATATATGCTGAACAACAATTTGAGAAACTAGATTATATGAAGAACAATGGGGCATCAGGATTGAAGGAAGACTATGCAACAAGCTGAGATATGCAGATGATACAGTCTTGAAAGTCAAAGACCACAGCCTTCAGTATGGATTGAACATCAATGTAAAGAAAGCAGAATCCTAACCATTAGACCAATAAATAACAGCCATATAAGTGGAGAAAAGATTGAAGTTGTCAAAGACTTCCTTTTGCTTGGATACACTATCAACACTCCTGGAAACAGCAATAAATAAATCAAATGACATATTGCACTGGGTGTATCTGCTGCACAAGACCTCTTTAAAGTGCTCGAGAGCAAAGATATCAGTTTGAGGACTAAGGTGCACCTGACCTAAGCCATGGCATTTTTCAATAGCCTCATCTGCATGTGAAAGTTGGACAGTGAATAAGGAAGACCACAGAAGAATTGATGCATTTGAGTTATGGTGTTGGAGAAGAATATTAAAAGTACCATGGACTGCTAGAAGAAGAAACTAATCTGTTTTGAAAAAAGTACAGCCAGAATGCTCCTTAGAAGCCAAGATGGGAGGGACTAGTCTCTAGAGAATGATGTCATGCTTTGTAAAGTAAAGGGTCACAAACATGAGAAAGACTCCCATAGAGAAAAATTGGCAAGGTGCAGCAATGGACTCAAGTATAATTTAACAATGATTGTGAGAATGGTGAAGGAGCAGACAGTGTTTTGATCTGTTGTACATAAGGTCACTATGAGCTGGAACTGACTTGATGGCACTTAACAATAAACAGTAGAAAATATAATGAGCAATACCAGTCCATTGGAAACAAAGAGTAAGGTAGTTGCAAAATATGGCATTGGTGACAGAAACAACACTGGAGATCACATGACAGAATTTTCAAGACTCACAATTTATTGACTGCAAATACATTTGTTGTTTTTTTCTCAAAATAAATGGAGACTATACACATTGATCTTGACAGATGGAACACTCAGGAATCAAACTGAGTACATGTATAGAAAGAAACAGTAGAGAAATTCAGTATCATCAGCCCAAACAAGACCTGGAACTCATTGCAGAACAGATCATCAACTACTCACATGAAAGTTTAGTTGAAACTGAAAAATGAAAACAAATCCACAGGAACCAAAATATAATTGTAAGTATTTCTGTTGTTTTAGGTGCTACCAAGTTTGTTCTGAAACAGAGAAACCTTATGCACAATAGAAGGAAACACTTCCTGGTCATGTGCCATCCTTGAAATTGCTAAGCTTGAGCCCAAAGCTGCTGCCATTATACCTATCCATCTTGTTGGCAGTCTTTCTCATTTTCACTGCCCTGCACTTTACCAAGCATAATATCCTTCTGAGAAAATATCCAAAGCATGAGAATACAAATCTCGTCATCCTTACTTCTAAGGAACATCGTGACTGTATTATT
>NW_006408587.1:11301039-11301541 GCF_000296735.1 Chrysochloris asiatica
CATAGCTTTCAGCATCACAGCAACACACAAACCACTACTCTATGACAAACTGACAGATGAATGGGGGCATTGAGTATATTCCACTTTACAGAGCATCTCAAGAACAGTTTTGGCACTTTGAACATTCATAATCTAAGACCAGATGAGTTGTGGGGTGACATTAAGGATATGATATATGAAAAAGCTAACGTTCATTAAAAAGACAGGAAAGAATAAAAGGACCAAAGTGGATTTTTCAAAAGAGACTTTGAAACTTGTTTTTGAATGTAGAGAAGCTAAAGCAACTAGAAGAAATGATGAAGTAAAAGAACTGAACAGAAAATTTCTAAGGGCAGCTCAAGAAGACTAAGTAAAATATTATCATGAAATGTGCAAAGACCTGGAGTAAGAACACCAAAAGAGAAGAACACACTCAGAATTTCTCAAGTTGTAAAAACTGAAGAAAATATTCAAGCCTCAACTTGCGATATTGAAGAATGCTGTTGTTGTTGTGAAGGGCTGT
>NW_006408587.1:11303726-11316761 GCF_000296735.1 Chrysochloris asiatica
GAATAAAGAAGACCAAATAAGTATTAATACCTTTGAATTGTGATATTGGGGAAGAATATTGAAAGTACCAGGGACTGCTAGAAGAACAAACCAATCGGTGTTGGAAGAAATTCAGCCAAGATCCTCTTTAGAAGCGAAGTTGGTAAGTCTTCATCTCACAAATACTTTGTTCATAATATCAGGAGAAACCAATCCTCGGAGAAAGACATCATGCTTGGTAAAGTAGAGGAGTTGTTGAAAAAGAGGAAGACCTTTAATGAGATGGATTGACACAGAGACAGCAACAATGAGCACAAACAAACAATTATGGGGGAGGGCGCAGGACCAAGCAATGTTTCAATCTGTTGTACACAGAGTTGCTCTGAGTGAGAACCAATTCGAAGGCACCTGACAACAACAACAACAGAAAAGAACAAATCCCTTCCATTATTCCTTGTTTGTTAGGTAGACAAGGAGGTCAATGCAAATAACTAAATGTAGATTTTTCAACTCTTTTTATAATTTAAAAATTATTAGGATTTGAAATCCCAAGGATGAGGAATTAATGCATTATAAACTGTTTCACTATACAAATCTCTCAATGATACAGTATTACAAATTGTTGTTAAGTGCTGTTGAGTTGGTTCTGACTCATAGCAAGCCTGCATAGGATTTCTGAGGCCGTAAATCTTTGCAGGAGCAAGAAGTCTCATCTTTCTCCCATGGAACTGCTGGTAGTTTTGAACTGCTGACCTTGAGGTTAGCAGCCCAACTCTTAACCTCTATGCTATCAGAGCTCCTTACAAATTGTTGTTGTTAGGTGCCATTGAGTCAGTACTGACTCATAGCGGCCTTATGCACAGCAGAATGAAACACTGTCTGATCCTGGGCCAACTTCACTGTTGTTGCCATGCTTGAGCCCATTGATGTTGCCACTTTGCCAATCCATCTCACTGGGGGTCTACCTCTTTTTCTCTGAGCCTCCACCTTACCAAACATGATATCCTTCTCCAGCAACTGGTCCCTCCTGACAATATATCCAAAGTATGAGAGACGAAGTTTGCCCATCATGGCCTCCAAGGAGCACTGTGGCTGCACTTCTTCCAACACAGATTTGTTAGATCTTTTGGCAGCCCATGGCACTTTTAATATTCTCCTCCAATACATTAACTAAAAAGCATCAATTCTTCTACAGTCTTCTTTATTCACTGTCCAGCTTTTTCATGCATATGAGGTTATTGAAAATATCATGGCTTGGGTCAGGTGCACCTTAGTCTTCAAGCTGACATCTTTGCTCTTTAACACTTTAAAAAGGTCTTGTGCAGCAGATTTGCCTAATGCAACCCTAAAATCATTCTCATCTTTGGCAAAAATATCCATGGTGACCACGCTCGTCACTGATAAAGGGGAAGTGAGGGAAAAACAGCAATGAAGCGGCGAGCTAAGCCCTACAATGTTCAATAGACTCCTGTGAACCCGGATGGAGACCTGGTCAGCCAGCAGTGTGGCAATACCTGGGGACTCTTGGGCCCAGAGTCAGTGACATAGCCACAGAGGACTAGAGTGAAGAGTGAAGCGTCCAGCTGATAAGAAGAGAGGGGATGTGCACAAGAACATCTACACTTGCAGATAATATCCACTTGACCTGGCTTCAATGACTGGGTGATCAGAGCTCAACCAGAAGAAGAAAGAAGAGGAAAAAGAGCGTAATCTGATACAATTTGATGAACTTGACCTACAACTATGGATGCAGTAACTCAAAGAGGAAACAAATCCTTACAGCAAGAACCATTCCCACCCCCTCCACACACAGAGTAGAGAGGAATGGGCAACTTGGACATTGGCTACCCAAAATGGGGCGGGGGGAGAGGGGAAGGCGCTGCAAGCAAGAAGTAACTGGCTTACAAGCTTTCAAGAGGGAACCTAGATCAAGAGGGCGTGGAGGAAGGTAGACTCTCCAGTGAGTAGTATCCAATCTGTCTAGGCAGGGCTGATGAAATGAAATGCAGATGGGTCTCTTGTGATACAATAGTGAATAATTGTTATCAGGACTGATTCTGAGGGTTGGAAATGTAAAGGCAGACGTTTTATAGGAAGGAGGGGAGTGATTAACTTTGCAGTCTAGGAGCAAAGGTCCCTAGGACCATCAATGGAGAAGAGCGGAGAGCAGGACCATACCCAGAGAAGCAGTGATGCCTGAGATGGAGGCAGAGATGATGACATGGAGAGATGGAGCAGCTGGGGACTTTAGATCCAGAGAGGGAGAGGGGCTGTATGCTGATGACCAGGGCGGGGGGTGTGGGGGGCAGGCTTGCAGGGTATACCCTTTGGTTGGTTGATGAGGCATGGAGGGGATTGTAACCATGGCAATGAAAAGATATACAATAGAATGAATGTAAAACTAATGTTCTTCAAATTAAACTATCACATAATTCACAATAAAACATTTTTTAAAATCCAGACAGGTTATATTCCTATGAAGTGTACATTCATATAAGTCATATTCAGTTACCACTTCTAATCAGAAGAACAGTGCACCAAAGTAATTGTCTTTTCCCTTACAGAAGCTAATGATACTGCAGACTGATAGTATTTCAGATATGAAGTTTTGAGATCTTAAAGCTCCGGGGATCTCAGTTCCATTGACATGGTAAATCAGTCTTGTTAATACATTTTTAGTTTTTTGTTTTTTTTTTTTTAATTTGGGGGGGGGGGAATTAACCAAGTAAAAGGGCCCTGCCATTTTAAAGAAACTAACTTCTGATCCATTTTTCATTTACATATGAGAAACAGCTATGATGGTAAAGGCTAGATACTTATACAAAGTTATAAATATGGATGAATAATTTATTTTTCTATTAATTTTGAATTTATAGCCTAATTAGTTGAACTCTCTTTCTGTATGTATGTGTGTGTGTATAGTTGAGGGGCATTCATCAAGCAAAATGCTGCCCTGTTAATAGCTAAGAAATAAACTACTGTAGTAAGCAGAATGAGATTTACTACACATACAACTATCTTATTTCAATGATACCCTGTTTGTAGACCCCATCTTATGTTTTATTGGAAGTTTCTGGAAAATCATCCCTCTTCTTGAAATAACCCTAATAATGAAGAAGTACTCTGCAACAGGCAGCATATAATTTGAATAATTTCAGAGGCCCCTTTGCCCAAAAGTTTGGCCTTCTTAGCATGTTACTGTGTTCTTAATTCAGGGCATTGTCTTCTGAAATTGTCTATTACAATCCAAATGTGTTTTCCCATATCTCTCAGCTTCTCAGTCAGTTAGAGAACAAAATGATGGTCAAATTTCGAAATTTATTTACTATACTATAATCTCTTCTGAAATTATCTAATTTTGACACTGTGGGAGAGGACTGCTCCAATCAAAAGGTTATTCACATAACAAACGTTTACAGAGCAATTGCTATAATTCAGAATGAAAAGGTCACTTAATTGGGTGCTGTTCCCATTGTCCATTGGGCAAATGCTTGGGCCAAACAAAATTGTCTTTCCCAAGGCAAATCATACATCATCTATGAAGAACTGCTTAATATTAAAAAAAGCATTCCTTTCAGCTGCCCACATAAATGGAGACCTGGGTTAGTCAGTAGAGAAGTGGTGCAGCCCAAAGGAAACATATTGAAGTCATTGGGTAATTAATTGCAACTATGGCCTAACATATATTGACCATTAATAACTGTTATTGATCAGCCTTACTGTGCTGTTGTTAAGTGTCACTGAGTGGGTTCTGACTTATAGTGACCCTATTAGGGTTTCCAAGCATCAGTTGGTGGATTTGAACCACCAATTTGTGGTTAACAGTCCAGTACTTATCCTACAACATCACACCACGAATCCAATATGCAAGGAATTATTCCTTTTATTATTGGAATACTCAGACATGCTATTCCCACCAATGCTGGGCTTCTTTGCATTGGATCTTTGGCTAATACTACATCCCTTATAAATAGAAAGCTCAAATAGGAGCTGTGTGGTCCACACGTTTATTTCATATAAATTCTTAATAAAGCATTCTTCTACAAGTGTACAACTGTATCTTTCCAGTAGTTTGGAAGATGGGATGTGATTGGAGATATAAAATTCCTTTCCACACCTTTCCTTTTAAATTTTATCCTCTACCCAATGTGGTGGATGGATATAGTCACAACAATGGGCTCAAACATAACAACAATCATGAGAATGGCACAGGACAGGGCAGTGTTCCATTCTGTTGTGCATAGGGTCACTATGAGTTGGAACTGACTCGACAGTATCTAATAACAATATTTTGTTGTTGCTGTTGTTATGTGCTGTGGAGTCGGTTTTGACTCATAGTGACTCTGTACAGGGTTTCCAAGGCTGTAAATCTTTACAGGAGCAGAAAGCCTCATCTTTCTCCCATGGACTAGTTGGTAGTTTCGAACTGCTGACCCTGAGGATAGCAGCCCAATTTGTAACCACTATGCTATCAGAGCTCCTTAGTAACAACATAATAAGTCATTATTATGAGAAAAATAATAATTTTCTGATGAAAATCAAAACTCTCTTTGAAAGGATGAATATAATTTTTTAAAATTGAAATCTAATTGATTCATTTAACAAGCCCCTGTATATGAAGAGTTTCTTTATGAATTTGCAGAAATTTTATTATTATTTGCAGGAATTATACATAATATTTCTTACACCTCAACTACTCCTCATATGGAGTTCTTAATTCAGGGCATTGTCTTCTGAAAATTTCCTCATATGGAGTAGTTGAGGTGTAAGAAATATTAAGTAATTTACTTTTTAGCTTGAAATCTCTATATGTTTGGTTTATTGTTGTTGTTAGGTGCCATCGAGTTGGTACAAACCCATAGAGAACCTATGCACAATAGAATGAAACACTGCCCAGTCCTGGGCCAATTCACAATTGTTGCCACACTTGAGCCCATTGATGCTGCCACTTTGCCAATTCATCTTGCTGGCAGTCTTCCTCTTTTTCTCTGACCCTCCACCTTACCAAACATGATATTCTTCTCCAGCGACTGGTCCCTCCTGACACATGTCCAAAGTTTGGCCATCCTGGCCTCCAAGGAGCACTCTGGCTGCACTTCTTCCAACACAGATCTGTTTGTTCTTTTGGCAGTCCATGGCACTTTCAATATTCTCCTCCAACACCATAACTCAAAAGCATCAATTCTTCTACAGTCTTCTTTATTCACTGTCCAGCTTTTGCATGCATATAAGGTTATTGAAAATACTATGGCTTGGGTCAGGCGCACCTTAGTCCTCAAGCTGACATATTTGTTCTTCAAGATTTAAAAAGGTCATGTGCAGCAGATTTGCTAATGCAGTATGTCGTTTGATCTCTTGACTGCTGCTTCCATGGGTGTTGATGATATTGAAAAGGATCAAATTGTCCCTTTGGAGAAGTTTTTAGTTGAGGTCAATTTAATCTACTTAATAAAAAATCAATTTCCTCACTATCTGTGACTGTATAAAATAAAATAAAGAAAACCATTTCTTCAAGGGAAAAAGCCGTCCTACATTCAGTATGGTGTCATCTCATCAGAAGGCTACAGTAAAGCAAATTGTTAACCAGAAAATCAGCGATTCCAAAGTTAAAGGGCATCAGTCTTTCTACTCCTGAGCCTATTTTTGCAACTTCTCTCTAAATCACACTAACACATGGATTAACCATAACAGAGTTGATATCAATAATCATTTTAGAACTATTTTTAAATCAGTAAAAACCACCCCTAAAAATTGAATGCAAAGACGTATAAATAGATTTAAACTAACAATTTATCTAAGAAGAAATACAATGTACAAAAATAAAATAAATTAGGAGAACACTTATCCTCAGATACACACAAGTAAAAGGCAAAACTAGAATAAGGTACAAGGCTTTTAATCACATTGGAAATTTAGCTAAAAAGAAATATAGATTGTGAGAGAGATTATTAATGGAATTGGGCTGCCAACTGCAAGGTCAGTGGTTTGAAACTACCAGTGGTTCCGCGGTAGAAAGATGAGGCGTTCTGCTCCTGTAAAGATTTACAGCCTCAGAAACCCTGTGCAGGGTCATTATGAGTTGGAACCAACTCCACTGTACTTAACAACAACAACAACAATGTCACTGTAAATTAGAGAAATCCTTTGGGAGACCAATTTGATAATACATGATAGGAATCATACATTTTTGGAGAAAAATGTTTACTGTGCATCAAGTGAAGGTTTACATTCAACAATCACATACTTTGTTTCATCTCAATGATTGCAATCCCCTCCATGCAAAAACAGTTATCCCACTTCCTCCCTGTGGTTGCTATTTTCATTTCATCCACCTTCCCATCCATTCTCAACTTTGTCCTTAGATAAATGTTGCCTTTCGACTTTGAATAATTGACTTTTTCATCAGAGTGAGCATACATTACTAATGTTAATGTCCCCCTAGATACATATCTATGCTTCACTGAAAATTGGGCCACAATGGTGAGTTCCTTTCCAGATGTGACGGGTGATCAAGGACCAGAGTCTTAGGTTCCTCTAGTCTCTTCCAGACCAGTGAGAATAGTTTTTATTATTGTTATTATATTTTTTAAATTATTTTGAGTTTTGTTCCACATATTCTGCAGTGCTTTCCAGAACCTTCTAATGTGACCCCTCCCTCTCATGATGATTGGTTGTGATAGGGCACCATCTTGTTCATTTGGCCTTGGTGTCATGGAGACTGATGTTCACATGTTCCATGACTCCATTGCCTCTTCATTTCTCAATGCTCTTCTGTCTTCTATGGAGAGACCAATAGTGGCACCTTAGATGTTTGATAATATCTAAGAAGTTTGCATCATTTTGCCCACTTTACTCTCTACCACAAGGTGCTCTGGTAGTGTAGTGGTGACGAGACTGGCTGCTAACCTCAATCTCAGAAGTTCGAAACTAACAGCTGTTCCACAGGAAAAAGATGAGGCTTCCTGCTCCTGTAAAGATTTATAGGCTCAGAGACCCTATACAGGGTCACTATGAGTCTGAACCGACTCCACAGCACACCACCACCACCACCATTATACATATATTTCTGGTATGGCAGTGTGGAATTGTCTCTATTGCACACCAGGAAAAAAAAAAAAAAACTAAAAACAAAACTAAACTAAACAAACAAAATATATATAATAGTTCTGGTGTGGCTCTGTGGGTTAGTACACTGGACTGCAAAGTCAGTTTAACTGTAAGGTTGGTGATTCAAGCTCACCAGCTGCTCTTGGAAAACTCTATAAAGGGTCGCTATGGGTCAGAAATGACTTGATGGTACTTCACAACAACAAATATATACTATATTCTACAGCTAGGGTTCAGATTATTTTTGACTCATCTTTGTATAGTATATCAAAAAATTATGTATTTGTTTTCTCTAAAATTTGATTAAAATAAATTCTATACCCAGAGTGCAGGTCATTTTTGACTCACCCTCATATTTGCATTAAATTGCATTACCAAGTTTATGCATGATAAGAGAGAACTTCTGTTTGATAAGTCTCCATTTGGATTTGATGAGTCTCCAATTTTGATTGTAATATTATTCTGGTCCTAAGTGTTCAGGACACAACCTGGGCAGGTTGTCACAGTATGTAGTAGGAATATTACTGGAATACATTCTACACAAGACAACTAGGTATATCTTAACTATAAACAGAAGTGACTGTGAACAACATAAATGTATCCCACTAATTCCAACCGAAACATATTCTTTTTCAATATCCTTTTATTCAGACTTCAAAAATGTCCTGCTTATATCACAGGAATAAGCAGATTCTTAGATTCTGAAATGCAATTCTTAATTGTGATTAAAATACCCTACTTCTGAAATCTTTCTAAATACATGTGAAACCAATGCTAGGGCCCCTCACAGTGTCTTAAAAGGGAATATTTCAAATGAGGGGTCTTGAGACTTAAGTTTTACTAGCTCTGTAGTAAATAGACATCTATGGCCTGTAATTACCTTTTGGAAGAAAGAGAACCAGGAAAGCTTTATGATGTATTACTTGGATGGACAATAATAGTAAGGACAAAAGTATAACTGCATTTTTCAAATAAGAATCCCAAATTACTGCAAAGGGTGTCAGATACTAAAAAGCCAATTATTATTATGGCAGTGATATTGAAAACTCTTAATGAAGTACATAGAATGGAAAGTTACTTGACTTTAGACAAAAATATAGCCACAATTGAAATAATTAGATATTTCTTAAATCACTTTAGTTCATTTAAGTCTCAACTGATTTTCAGTAAAGTCTCTTTTCAGAAGCATAATGTCTTTCAAGTGATGATTTACACTGTATTTAAATAATGTAAGCATCACCTGAAACTTTAGATGGCCATCCTTTCAGATCCTTTTTATAAGGCAGTTTATGCTTCTTAATCCCTTAGGAGAAAGGAACTTTTTAAATGATTTCAATTAATTTTTTAAATGAGATATTGAAAATAGTTCTCAAGGATACTGTCTTTCCAATAGTACCACTGTATGCATGTGTAACTAACTAATGAGAAACTGTATCAAATCCAAAGTTATTGCATGTTTATGAGGTCAAATTAGTGTCTAGGACAACTGGTGTAAAATACATTAATCATACTACTCTACATTTAGTCCTATAGCACATGATCCCAAATTGAATCCATATTAATTTCATTATTTGTTATTTTTAAGTGCTATCGATTCAGTTCCAACTCATAACAACCCTTTACAGGGCTACTGAGGAGCAGCTGGTGGGCTTGAACTGCCGAACTTGTGGTTCGGAGTCCAGGGTTTATTCTACAGCGCTGCACCATTTTACCTCCTTACAAAAAGGACTCGATTATATTTCATATTGTCTACACTGCCCTTTATTATATACCTACTATGTTCCAGTGGGAGTCTTGGTGTGCAGCTGCAGACTAATGCACAAGATTGGAGGTTCAAGCTCACCGGACACTCCTCAGAAACCCTATACAGGGTTACTGTGAGTCAGAACTGACTTGATGGTACCCAACAACAACAACACATGTTCCATGACTCCATTGCCTCTTCATTTCTCAATGCTCTTCTGTCTTCTATGGTGATTATCAAAAATGGACAATGTTCCATTAGGTCATTCCACTCTTATCAGTAGAACCATGTTTTATTTGCCACTATGTTCCTGAAGTCTTACACAGAATCTGAAATCTGATATTCATTGCATGTGTTTTGGGGACTAAGAAAGATATGTCAAAAGGGGTTGCTGAATTTCCCTTGGGAGACTTGCTGGACAATTCTTATTGTGGGTTGGTAGCTTGTTCTGAGAATATAGCCAAGAGGAAGCCAGTGTTATAGCTCTGTGCCTGGAATGAACAAACATTTTCTAGGTTGAAGGGACTTAAAGCTACAGTAATAAAAAAAATGAAATCAAGGGGGATGCGGTACCAAAAAAACTCAGACAGCAGGTTGAACCTGATTAGATTAATATGTGGAATTTTCATGGAGTTAGTGGGAATGGCCCACACACTTTGAAGATTTTAATTATAGAACATATTCATGTTTTAACATTTTTTTTCCACAGTAATATTCCCATTTCCCAATTCTTTGGTCAAGTTAAAGTTAACTACTGGAGATTGAAGGTGTAAAGACCATGTCTATTAGGGTATAGTCCTGTAACTGCCGGGGAGGAAAAGATAGAAAAGAGACGAATAACTCAATGGAAACAAAATCATCACAGGAGGTATGTAGAAGACATATAGGCCCCTCTTTGCAGCCCAAAAGATTTTTCAATGGGAGATGGTAACTTTTTCTTGGTATGTAGGATGGAGTTTGAAACAATTTTTTCTTAAAGTAACAAAGGACAAGTTGAGTTCCAACAAAATGGAGATTTTTAGGATAATCTACCTATTAAAATACGTTTTAGTAATATTTAGGATGAATTCAATTAACTCTGTTCTTGCATTAAAAGATCTTAAAGACTAGTGATAAAGAGATGCCCAGAGGCATCTGATAATTCTATAATACAGGTCTGATCCACACATGAGAACAGAGAATGCCATCAGGAAGATTATCCAGAGGAACTAACATAAGAGTCGGGACTGGATATTTTAGGAGGAAAATGGAGGAAAGGAATTCTAGGAATTAGGAATAGAAAGTGGAGAATTATGCAAATATAAGAGATTAAGGAAGATTGTTGTTGTTGTTAAGTGCTGTCAAGTGAGTTCCAACCCATAGCGACCCTGTATAGGGTTTCCAAGGAAGAGCTGGTGAGCTTGAACCGCCAACCTTGCAGTTCAAACAGCTTTGCAGTCTGGCGCATTAACCCACAGTGCTACACTGAAAGTAGAGAAAAGACTGAAAAGAAAGAGTCCAGATTGGAAGGGGCTACATCATGAGTAGGTGGGGACTTGATCCTATTTGCAAGAGGATTTATAGGCTTTTAACCCAGAAGAACTGATGCACTTGAATTATTAAAGAACATTAAAAGAATCATGGACTGCCTGATAGACAAGGAAATCTGTGTTGGAAGTACATCCAGAAAGTTTCTTAGAAGCTAGACTTCAACTCTCACACTTTGGACATGCTATTAGAAGGGACCAGTGTCTGTAGAATGACATCATGCATGGTAAAATAGAGGGTTAGTGAAAAAGAAGAAGATCCCAAGGAAATGGATTGACACAGTGGCAGCAGCATTGGGCTCAAATGTAACAATTATAAGGATGGGTCAGGACCCAACAGTTTTTCATTCTGTTGTGTATAAATCACAACCTACTCCATGGTACCTACCACCACCACCAAGTCAGGTAATGACAGATGACTTGATATCTGTGGGATTTGTTTTACTATCATGTTTGATTGTAAGACGTCCCTAGAAAAATAAGCACTAAGAATGCAGGGTGATATCAAGGAAGGAGGCTTGGGAGAGATTACTAATTACAATTGTCTGTACTCAGCTGGAAAAATGAAATTCATATTCTTTCAACTTCTTGACTCCTTTTCTGAAAGGATGTATCTTGGATAATGCATTTTATAATCGTATTCAATTTGCACATTTCTTTTCAGGGAAAGATTTTGACTGTTTTATATCAATGCTTCATTCACAAAAAGACACAGTGACAGATTATTTTCACTTGTCCATCTATCCCTGGAGCTACAGGCAGATCTATATTCTGCTCCCTGCTCTGGCAAATGAAATAAAGATGCGGTGAAACAGCATATGTGAACAATGTTACAGGAAATCTATAATGTTGATAAAACCTCCAAGTTTAGCAGAAACCAGACGATTGAGAGTTTTTATTTTGTTATCATTTTCCTGGCAGAACTTAAGTTATTTATTGTAAAACTAGGACAAATCCTAAATAAAGTGAATAAAATGGTGCAAAAAGTTTTAGTGAATTTTATCTAGCTAGACAGGTTTAAAATATACTTTTTGTTCTCCTAGGAAGTGATTTTGAGACATCCTCAAGAAGCATGCACATTCTTACCATTAAAAAACAAAAATCTATTAAATCATAGATTCAATCTCTGGCTTCAAAGTCTCACTCATCCTTCATGATTTTATCTACTATAATGGAGAACTTCATGGAACTTTATGACTAGGATAGAATGATTGGATTAAACTGGTCTTTTTTCTTTATCCTTTATTTGCCTAGCTACTTCTCCTATATTGAATTGTGTCCCAATCTCCAAAAATATATCTCAATTTGACTGGGCCTCGATTCTTAGTGGTTTGACAGTTATTTAGTGATGTCATGTGGCAATTATGTAATGATGTAATATGTTGAGATCTGATGTAATCAGTTCTAATCCTACATAAAGAGATTAGGATGGGATACAACTCACTTTCTCAGTCACAGCCCTGTTCCATGTAAGGGGGGTTTCCTTGGGGCATGTCCTGCATCACCTTTTATCTTATAAATGGAAATATGAGAGAAAGTGAGCTGAGAGGCACCTTCTACCACTAAAAATGAAGAGCAAGGAGAAGAGGCTGCCCTTTGGATCGAGGGTCTTTGTGTTGGGAGCTTCCTAGACCCAGAGGACAATTGATGCCGAGACACACACAGACTACAAGGAACACTGGCCCACAGATGCTGAAGGGATATCAGAACCTTCCACCTAAACTGTAATCCAACACAGATAGAAAACCTTGCCCTAGAACTGGTACACTGAATTTGGACTTCTAGCCTCCTAAACTATGAAGGAATACATTTATGTTTGTTAAATTTAATACAACTGTGATGTTTCTGTTACAACAGCACTGGACAACTAAGACATGACTTTCATGGGTGACTGACATTTGGCTCTTTAACTGCTAGCAACTCTGGGAATTGAGGGAATGTTTTCTTCTGTGGTCAGGTCAGGATGTGAAAGAAATACAACCCAAGGAAGGGGTGTTGGCATGAGTATCTGTTTGTGTGAAGTGCTCATAAAACATATTTAAAGGGTCTTGGAGCCAGCTTTATCTAATGTTTACCAGACCACTTATAAGCTGATTCTGAGTAGTAAGGTGATCACAAATCCCTGAGATATCTCATCAGAGCTGTTTCACATCAGCTAGTGAAGTGTTTTTTTTTTGTTTTTTTTTTTTTGATGCCTTCTGAAGGATAGGTGATATGATTGAATATCTCTGTAATTAGTCCCTGAAATCAATCACTCTATGCCTCTATACTAATTTATCCAATAGAAACCCATTTCCTGCCTTCTTATGATCTCAAACAAAAATGGATCAATGCAATGATTGTATTACACTATCTTTGTTTTGTGGACTATATCTGCTCTTGTTAGAAACTTTTTTGTGGGAGTCATCAGTTCTCACTTCTGTGAGAGGATATCTCCCCATTCAAATTCACCACTTGCTCCTCAGAAACACTATACAGAGTCACTATGAGTCACAACCAACTCGATGGCACTTGACAACTACAATAACAATCTAATTTTAAAGACCAAATGGGTGTTGTTGTTGTTTTTTCTACAACATGACTGTAATTTATTCTACTCCAGGGAGATCTGTATTACTGACCAGGTAACTCACTTTTGATGCCTTTGAGTTGTGGTGTTGGAGGAGAATACTGAAAGTG
>NW_006408587.1:11322021-11325928 GCF_000296735.1 Chrysochloris asiatica
TGAAAGAGACAAAGAAGGAGCTTCACCTAGAGCTGATGCCTTGAATTTAGACTTTTAGCTTCCTTAAGTGTGAGAAAATACATTTCTACTGACAGGGGGTAATCTGAGTTAAGCACACAGCACTGAGTTAATCATGTAGATGAGGATTGGTGGGTGTTGGTGACTTTAAGAATATATGACCTTTCAGATACTATGTTTAGTACTGGGGAAGGAGCATTTCTCTGCAGAATAGAGATAATGCTTCCAAAAGTGAAAGGACTGAGGTGTAGACATCTACATCTACAGCAAACTATATCAGACTGTAATTTCTTTAACATTAATGTTCTTAACCTCTGTCATTGGATGCCTCAGCACAGATACCTAAGACTTTTGTTGGTATTGGTATCAGTGGGTGCCCACAGACATCAATAGCAAGAGGTATGCTTTGCAATTCGTTATTGACAAGGCAAAGTGCCACAGAGGAAGAGGAAAACAGTGCATGCCATTTTAGTAAGCAAGAAGATTACTGGGGACTTTCTGGACCACAGGAAAAGTCTTTGAGGATGGGTTATATTCCTGCAGAGCACATGATGGAGAAGTCAGAGAGATAATTTTGGTAAGATGCCACTATTTACACTGTAGGTTACTCTGGCTGGAAATACGACTTTTGTGTATTGGTAGGATAGGACTGTTTGCTCTTGCGGATATGGCTCCTAGCATTGTACCACCAGGACCGCAGTGCTGAATGTTGATATGGATTGCATCCAACTCAAAATGGTTTATTTCTGCACATGTCTGTTGGAAGTGGTTTAGTTACTCAGTTGTAGGGTGAAGACATAAAATGTGTCAATTTCAAATAAAGTCATGAAATGAGTGTGTAGCATGACAGAAATAGTGATTGGAGGATTTGATTAGCTTATCATTGTTGTCTGGGGAGTGTGGTGGCTCTGTAAGATAAGCAGTGGATTTTGAATCACAAGGTTGGAGGTTCAAGCCCACCACAAGCTCTGCCAAAGAACATGAGCTTTCTGCTCACACAAAGATTTACAGCCTCGGACACCCTATACAGGGTATCTATGAGTCAGAATTGTCTTGACAGCACTTAACAACAACAACATTGTTTTTGTCTAATGTGTCATAGAAGTCTCAGTTATGAACCCAGCACTTACTGGGCTGGTGGTAGAAAGCACTAAAACAGGGACTAAAGATGGATGTCTGTGTATGAAATTTAAGAAGTTTATAGCCAGATTTAAATGATTGTTCCAGGAATCTATACTATCATGACCCAATTTGGAGACTGGGTAGTATCTTGGAAAATCATGTGTTCAAGCAATACAAAATATTTATTCCTAGAGAGGGAAATTAGAGTACAGCTCAGACATGGTATACGTACCTGTTATTGTTTTTGTTAGGGGCCGTCAGAGAGACTTTATACACAACAGAAAGAAACATTTTCCAGTCCTGCACCAATCTCACAATCATTGCTACACTTGAGCCCATGGCATCTGTCATTGCGCCAGTCCATCTTGTTGGGAGTCTGCCTCTCTTTCGCTGACCCTTCACTTTACCAAGCATGACAGTCCTTCTCCAGGGACTGTCCCCTCCTGATAATCTGTCCGAAATATGAAAGGTGAAAAACCAGGCACAACTTTAGCCTTATGAATTGGAGTAACAAAAGGAAAAGGCAAGCACTTTGGTTGAGAGGGCAAATAACATCTTGGAAGTTATCTGTGGGGACATTAATTCTGTATTTCATTGTTTACAAGATCAGAGAGCAATGTCAAAAGTCAACAACCTTGACTGGAACATCTGATTCTGAATCTCATTGAGTGCTACATCTCAGCATATCAGAACAGACTCCAGAGGAAGCAGTGAGAGACTGAGGGCACTAAGCTCCTTAAGGAGCTCTGGTAGCGCAGTGGTAATGAGTCAGGCTGCTAGCTTCAAGGTCAGCACTTTGAAAGTATCAACCATTTCATGGAAGAAAGATGAATCTTTCTGCTCCTGTAAAGATTTACAGATCCAGAAACCCTATGCAGGATTGCTATGAGTTGGGACCAACTCCGTAGTACACCATCATCACTACCACCAATCTATAACTTATATATATATATATCAGGATTAGCATAGAAACTGCAGCAGGAGGGAATTTATAGGCAAGTGGAAGCACCAGCAGAATGAGCTACGAGGTCCTAACACAGCTACAAAGAAAAATAAGACAAGATTGACAGCTAACATTTGAATCGAAAGGAAGCTATCTATTAATGCTGTACTCCCCTTCTTAAATTTTTAAGTGCTTAACTTGAATGAATTAAAACACTGCTTAACAGCCATTTGGTGTGATTAGATTTAGAGGATGCTCATTACTTAATTCTGTAGGGATATATGTGCATACCATTTGAAGAGACGAGTTTGGTCTAGGAATCTTTTATGGAAGATTTGAATGTGGTTATAGGATATTAGAGTTTACTTTTCCCAGTGAGTAACAGGTTGCTGATTTGGGGTACTGCAGTGTTGTCTCAAAAGCATGCAACCAGAGCACTCAGAAATATGTGGTGCCCTTTGTGGGTAGCTCCCCTTGGTATAGTGCCAGAGTTGTATTCAATCATACTGCCAAGACAGTGACAGCTGTAAAAAGGGGCCCATAGAGCTATTCATCATGCTCTGAACCAGCTAGCACTTTAGTTGTCTGGAGTTATTTTCTAGTGGTTGATGATGACACAGTTGAGTGAAGGAGAAACTTATGAGGCTCCTTGGCTCTCTATTTCAGTGAGAAGGTCACTGAAATGGTAAAGTCTTTAGTACACTGCTAAAACAGAGAATAGTGATTATAGAAGGAGTCCAGTGTCTGGTAATTTGAAAACTTCTACTCTGTATCATTGTATATCCTGGTGTGGGGCTTCAAGATAATGCGCTAGACAGCAAGGTCAGTGGTTCAAACTCACCAGCTACTCCTCGGAAACCTTATACAGAGTCACTATTGATCAGAACCAACTTGATGGCACTTAACAACAACAATAATGAATATATATATATATACACATATATACATGTATGCATATTTCTATAAATACTCATATTCAAGGATGAAACATATTCAAGTATGAGACAAAAATGGTCCTCACTCTGGTTATATTGAAATGTCCATCCACATCCATGGCTGATGACATTGAGCATCACGTGAAATGATTCTCCCAAATAGATGAGTGACAGTGGATTATGTGGCAAATCATTTGCAAATCAGCCATGGTTCTACCTATGAAATAATCCACGAAAGACTTGGGTATTGAAAAGTTTGTGCGAGATGGGTACCGAACCAACTCATGGAACAGCATAAAAGAAGCATTTGGACATCTGCAAAGAAAATTTCGGTGAATACTCAAAAAAAAAAAAGGTGAAACTTTCTTTTGAAAAAATCCTTACTGCTGATGAGACATGGATCCATCACTATGAGCCTGAGAGGATCAACAGAGTGTGGAGTGGAAACAATCTCAATTGCCGACCATGGAAAAGTTCAAAAGTCAACCCTCACCTGGAAAATTGAGGCTTATAGTTTTCTGGGATTCTCAAGTGCAGTCTCGGAACTCTATTAGGAAAAGGCTGAGCAATCAACAGTGCCCATTACAAGGAGATGCCCATTGAAGAGCTGAAGCTGATACTCTGGGCTAAAAGTAGAGGACTGCTATCCATGTGTTGTGATCTTGTTTTACAATACTCACACTGTTGACACCCTGCAAAAATTGTGGGTTTAGGTGTTAAAGCACCCTCCCTATAGTCCTGATGTTGTTCCATCAGACTTTCACCTTTTTGGTCCCCTGAAAGCAGCCCTTTGAGGACAAAGATTCACCTCTGATAAAGAAGTGAAGACAGCAGTGCAATGTGACTCTCAGCTCAACCTAGAACATGTCTTTTTTTTTTTTTTTTTTTT
>NW_006408587.1:11326028-11327525 GCF_000296735.1 Chrysochloris asiatica
ATTGGAGAATGTCTTCTGGAAAACAACTTGTCCTAAGGAGAGAAACAAGACACAGAAATTTGGTCTGTGTCATTGGACCAGCTTTTACGGAGGGGAAACAGAATGTATCCCAATTGGCAGGGATTTGTTATTGAAACCTAGACTGAGAGGGATTGGAATAAATGGATGAGAACAATAAAAAAGAAAAAAAAAAGATAGCTGTAAAATGATAGCCCAGTTTGTTAGCAGTATTGATCACTAAAATTATTTTCTAAGAATTAAAACCATTCAGGGATAAAGGTCATGACTCAGATACTAGTGCTTATACATCTAGCAATAAGGTTTTCAAACTGACCCGGAAAGGCAGTAATGCTTACTTCTGGTAGCAACAGAACTATATTTATGAATAAAGGTTCTTATTTTTTATCTCTATGAAAGTAACAGAAAACCAATAGAATTAATTTATGCAAAAGGAAAATTTTTATAAGAAAGATACCCAAAGTATCTTTGTGAAACAACCTAAGTCATCAAATTAGATACAAGACAGAAGTGAGGTTGTACTTTGGAAACAACCCTTACCAATGAAGCCATGAACCTTTCTGTCTCTCCTGTCTTCCTCTGTTTCTATTTTCACTTCATTTTCTCTTCTTGCAAATGGGTGCCTTCCATCTAGCAAACTCTGTGATTGTTGAAATCTCCAGCTATTTCTAAGGATAAACTTAATCATTTTAGTTACCCAGGGACCATTTAAAACTTGCTTAATTTAGTGTCAAGTATATTTAAAGGATATAACTCTTTCCTCTTACAGATGTGGATCCTAGCACTAGATTAAGCAAGTTTTGAATGGTCCCTGGGTAATTCAAATGACTAAGTGCTGAACTAGTGACCAAATGTTTGGCAATTCAAATTCACCCAGTGGATCCTTGGAGGTAAATTCTGACAGTCTTCCTTTGAAGGGTCATAGCCTTGAAAACCCCATGCAATTCTGCTCTGTACTCATGGGTCAGAATTAACTTGAAAGCAACTAAAAACAAAAATATGTATTGAATTCATAGTCTCCATACCTGTGGGTGTAATTCTGTTTGGAAACCTTACTTTCATACCAGAGTAGGGTGGATCTTAAACCAAATCACATCTGGATTATTTAAAAAGCAAATTAGACTAGTTACAAAAATGGGGGAAGAGATCATGTGAAGATGGTGGCCAATGATAAGCACAAGAATACCAAAGATAACCAGTAACTATTAAATATGACCACCACACGTCTGTCAGTTTGTCGTACTGTGGTGGCATGTGAGTTGCTGTGATTCTGAAAGCTATGCCACTGGTATTTAAAATACCAAAAGGGTCACCCATGGTGGACAAGTTGCCGAAGAGCTTCCAGACAAAGACAGACTAGGAAGAAGGAGTGACAAACAACATCTGAATATTTAGTCACTGAAAACCTTCCGAAAAACCAGAGAAACACTGTCAGTATAGTGCTGGAAAATAAGCCCCTCAGGTTGGAAGGCACTCAAA
>NW_006408587.1:11332874-11334315 GCF_000296735.1 Chrysochloris asiatica
AACCTCAGGGTCAGTAGTTAGAAACTACCAGCTGTTCCGCGGGAGAAAGAGGAGGCTTTCTGCTCCCGTAAAGCTTTACAGCCTCGGAAACCCTGTACAGGGTCGCTATGAGTCAGAACTGACTCCACAGCACATAACAACAACAACAACAACTATCTATCTATCTATATATAATTGCGTTGGCTCCATATGCTAAGCACTGGACTGTCAACTACAAAGCCCTTAGTTTGAACTCACCAGTTGTTCCAGGTAGAAAGATGAGACTTTCTGTTCCTGAAAAGATTAAAAGACTTGGAAACTCTATACAGGGTTTCTATGAGTCGAACTAACTTGATGACATGTAACAACAGCAGCAGCTATATAGCTTTGTCTGCCTATCTATCTATATTTGTGTGAGGAGAAAGCCTCATCTTTCTCCTACTTAGTGGCTGATGGGCTCCAACCATTGACCTTGTGGTTAGCAGTCCAGCACTTATCATACAGAGTCACAGCACTCATATGTATATATAGTAAATACATATATATATAGTAAATTTGTCTCTGTAAAGTCATTGTCTTGGTACATAAAGCTGGAGGTTGACATCTCCAGGGTCAGCAGGCAGGAAGAGGAAAAGCATTAAAAGTGAAGGAGAACCAGAACAAGCTGGAATACGCAGGCACAAACTAGAGCCCATGAGGACAGAGTTAAACATTTGTCAGTTTTTGTTGCCTCTGACCTTAATGGTATTGTGTTCTGCAAGAGCTGGATCCTTTCAGCATAGAGATAAAATCAAACAAAACTAGACCAATATTTGGACTTCATGACTGAATATCTGCACCAATCCTGATAGCCCAGAGCCAGAGTGGGGACAACAACCCAGTGGTGAGAACTTTTGTTTTGTTTTGTTTTGCAGTGAGGTGCAATTCATATCAAAGGCTGTGGTCTTTGGTCTTCATCAGTAAATATTTTAAGCAATCTTCTCTTTCATCAAGCAAGGTTGTGTTGTTAAGTGCCGTTGAGTTGGTTCTGACCCATAGTGACCCAGTATAGGGTTTCCAAGGAGTAGCTAGTGAACTTGAACTGCTAACCTTGCAGTTCAAAAAGCTTTGCCGTGTGATGCATTAACATATCACCTCACCAGCACCCAGAGAATGGGTATTACAAAATACTTAGTAAATAAATAGTAAATAAAGCACAGGTAAACATCTTTCTGGTATTCTCTGCTTTCAGCCAAGAAATATCTGAGGTAAGCAATGATATCCCTTGTTCCATGTCCTCATCTAAATCTGGCTTGAACCTCTGGCAGCACCATGTCAATGTACTGGTGCAACTCTTATTGAATTATGTTTAGCAAAATTTTCCTTACATAAATGAGATAGAAAACAGAAAAAATATAGAAACAATCAACAAGACAAGAAGCTGGTTCTTTGAAAGAATTAACAAAATCGACAGACCATTGGC
>NW_006408587.1:11354924-11358945 GCF_000296735.1 Chrysochloris asiatica
TACTCCTTTGCCCTTTCTGTGTATTGTCTATTTCTGATATTCTATTATTGGTCATTTGGACCTCTTTCTGTAGGTTTTGGATTGTTTACAATGCTGTATCTATTGTATTTGATTGTTCCTGTAGTGTTTTCTTGACTTCTTCCGTATTTTTCTGAACTCCATTGTAAAGTGTTTTGAAACCTTTTGTAATAATTTTTTCTGAATTCCTTCTCAGACATTTCCAAAGCCTGCCCTCCTTCCAGAATGGAGTCCAGGTCTACCTCTAGTTCATTTGTTTCAGACAGTTTATCTTGTTTCTGGACATGTACTGATATGGTTATCTGCTTTTGTTTCTTGAACATGTTTAGTGTTTATCTGTGGCCTTAATACTTAATTGAGTATGTGTTTTGGTATGTTTTATGCTTTCTGATTGCCACCAGGTAGATGTGATCAGGATGTGGTCTTCCCTTTTCACTCTTCTTATTGCTTAACTCAGAGTAACTTTCACAGGTGTTGTCTGCCTCCCTGGTATATGGCAGTTGGTATTGGTTCTTGCCTGGATTTTGGTGTTTTATAGAGTGTGATTGTAACTTGACTATATGGTAGCAGTTTCTGTCTCTTTGTGGGTAATATAGGGAGAGAAAGAGTCCCCCAAAAGTAAAAGGGGGAGCATAAAACAGCAAAACAACAACAGAAAAAACAAACAAGAAAAAAAAAATAAACACACACAAAAAAACAACAACAAAAATAAAATTCGATTGGATACTGTAGTCCATAATCACAGAAAGAGGAGAATATGGAGAGAAGGAAAAAATAAAAATCTGTAGCCTAATATGAGTATGACTTTAATGTCCTCTTTCAGCTTCTTGCCTTCAAGGCCAGCCAACAAATTTCAAGATGCCATTGTCAGTTGTTATGCTACACCTCAGGATTTAATTTAATTTTTGGCCTGTTTTGTTTTTAAACTCTCTTTCCGTCTCCACACCCCTTGTTCTGACCTTTTCCCTATTAAAAACTGTTCAGTGCCAGTTCTTGGGCTAAGAGTATCTGTATGCATGCATAGCATAAGGACCCACCAGTAGTGGGGGTTGGGATGTCCACTCACTCAGGCACCCCCTCTGGTCACCAGAAAGGAGCAGCACAAACAATGGGGAGTCAATGAACAGATACCAAAAAAAAAAAAAAAATCAGAACAAAGCAAAACCAACAAAGTGTATTGACCACCTTTGTTCCAAGGTTCCCACGGCCTTATTCCATGGTGGATATGCTTGATCCCTGTTTGGTCTTGCCATTTGGTCTCAC
Organism: Chrysochloris asiatica; assembly: GCF_000296735.1. Lineage (NCBI taxonomy): Eukaryota > Metazoa > Chordata > Mammalia > Afrosoricida > Chrysochloridae > Chrysochloris > Chrysochloris asiatica. The sequence goes on from NW_006408587.1 coordinate 11,356,206, forward strand.
CCAAGTTGTCAGCTCCAGGCTTCAGAGCCCAGCAGATTCAAAAGTATGTGATTTCTTACTTCCGCTACAAGTTCTACTAGCTATAAGCCTTCAAACTTTTCCTACTTATGTGGTTCAGAGTTTTGGAGCTCTTCCCTCAACCCTCTTCACCTGGTATTCTGTGGTATTGCTGAAGACAAACTTCCCTGCACAGCTACCCTATCCACCATCAAGCCCCGCCTCCCCTGAATTTCCATTTTTTAATATGTGGCATCTATGACCCAAACTGCTAAGAGCTTTAATTGAAAGAAAAAAAAAATTTAAATACCACATCTATCATATCCTTCAAATTTGGTTTCAACAAGTGAGAATAAAATATTATGTACTTCTTTTAGCTGATAGCCATCTGCTACAGAAACACTCAAATGTCATCTCATCAGAATTTAAAAGAACTTCCTGAACAGAAGTTCACTGAAATAAAAGAAACTTTAATGGAACTTCTGTTGCAAAATGATGCTGTCTTGGCTTTAGGCTAATCCCCAAAACACACCTACAAATCCATCTCGCAAAATGTCTGCCACAGAGAAGGAGATGGGTCATTTTTACAATTTTTATGGCAAAGGTTAAAATAAGTAATTTCCACAACAGCTGTCAACATGCAGTCTGTCTTTGGAGGCTGCTTTCCCTTGAGAATTTTATTTCTTCAAATGTCATAATTAGAATTTCATCTCTAGTGACTACTCAAGGAAATCTGGCAGCAGGAGACAGCATGGGTCACATTTTAATTATGAATGCATCCTGCCTGTCTGAAGGGCCAAGGGCTTGTTGCTAGTCATGTCACAGGAATTCCTATGTACTGTGAATAATTAAGTACACTTTCAGTGGGTAGCAGTGGAGTCCTTAAAATTCAGTAAGATTTATCAGAGCATTAACAGACTATGCTATTCCATGGAAAAGTGATGGCGTGCAAAGATATAGGTTTTCTGGCAATTTGAGAAATGAATTGTATTCACACACTTGCATTATCAATGACAGATGTGTATCTACAGAGGGGTACATGTACCCATTTATTTTTTCTGCTTTCTTACTTTTTTTATACAAACATTTATTGAGTATCAACTTTGATGCTGAGCACCAAACTTAAAGTTGGGCAAAGTTGAATTACACTGTCTTTTCCCTCAAGAGAAACATACTTGAATTTGATCATAAGGTGATACTTGAGCTGAGCCATGGTGGATAATAAGTAGTAAGGAATTTGCTAGACAGGCAAAAGAGGGGAAGAAATTCCTAACTAGATTACCAAATGTATAGAAACAAGGCAATCATCGTTGGTTCAGTGAGATTGCTTTGGGGCAAGTAGCAGAAGATGGGCATGAAGTACGATATCAGGGTATATTTTAATGTATATTTTAGTCCACAGAAATGTGGCTATTAAGGACAAGACATTGAGCCTCACAAAAAAAATTATAGGTATAATAAGATCTTGATTTCCACTGTGGCACTGTGGGCTAATGTGTCAAACTGCAAAGCCATTTGAACTGCAAGGTTAGTGGTTCAAGCTCACCAGCTGCTCCTTGGAAACCCTATCCAAGGTCGCTATAGGTTGGAATCAACTCAACGGCACTCAAAAACAACAACAGCATAGTCAGAAAGAACCTTTGAGTAACTGTGTCCCTTTATTCCAGTTGCCTGGGAAAAACAATCATTTTCTGTTTTTCATGGGATGAAAAGTTTGATACATCCATACAGTGGAATACTACTTAGCAGTAAAAAAAAGATAAATTACTGATACACTGAATAAAATGGGTGACTCTCAAAAGCATTATACTAGAAAGAAGCCAGAGAGAATAGATGATGGATGATTCCATTTATATGAAATTCTGGAAGAGGCTAAACTGTGGTGATAGAAAGCACATTAGGAGTTGCCAGACGCTGGGGCTGGGCAAAGGATACCGACTACAAAGTAGAATGAGGAAAACTTTGGTGATGATGAAAAGGTTGTATGTCATGATAATGGTGATGACTAAAAGACTGTAAATAGTTCACAGAACTCATCAAAATTATTATATGATAACTTACTTAAGCTAAGAATAAAGGTAAAGAATGTCAGAATCTTTGAATGGAATAAGTTTACTTCAGAGGTGCTAAAGGAATCTTTCTAATTAGTCTTTCTAATAAGTCTTTCTAATAAAATCATCCAAGATGAGACACTAAATGGACTTCCTCAAGCATCTGATAGAGAACCACTTTGATGGACGCTCAGTAGATTATGAAATTATTTGTGTGTGGGAGGCATTGTTTTTTTTTATTTAAATGCACTTTTGTTTTTGTTACATGCTGTTGAATCAATTCCAACTCATAGCAACCCTGTATAGGGTTTCCAAAGAGAAGTTGGTGGGTTTGAACCACTGAACCTTTAACAATCCATTACTTATCCAAGAGTGCCATATCAGGATTCCAAATGTATTTTGGTGATTTAAATTAGGACTTTTTGACTTTAAATTACAAGTACAACTTTTATAGAACTTGACTATTGGCCAAACATGACTTTAAGAGTTTAACATGTACTAACTCTTTTCATTCTTACATCTGCCCTGAAAGATCTATTGTTATCCCCATTTCCCCCAGAAAACTGAGACCCTGGAAGGTTAATTAACTTGCCCAAGACCATAATCCTAGTAAATATAAGAGCTAGAATTTGAAATATGAAAGTATTGTTCAGAGTCTGTACAAAGATATAATATTCTAATTTAATTTATTT
>NW_006408587.1:11359047-11361857 GCF_000296735.1 Chrysochloris asiatica
GAGTATACGTAAATTTTATTTTATATTACTACAGAGCTCCTGATGATGACCTAAAGAAGGCAGTGTGACTGGACACAATTTCAGATTTAAAAATAAAACCGGGAGTGAATTTTCAGTCTCAAATATAGGGTGGCATTGTTGTTATTGTTAAGTGTCATTGAGTTGATTCTGACCTGTAGCAACCCTGTATAGGGTTTCCAACGACCAGCTGGTGAGTTTGACCCAACTACCTTGCAGTTCAAATGGCTTTGCAGTCTGGTCCATTAACCCACAGAGCCACACCAGGATTCCACAGGGTGGCATTAGAGTTCATTAATTTAGTATACTGTTTCTATCCATTTCAGAGCCTTCTGACAGAAACATTTATATTGCCTCATCAGTGGTGCAAAGAATATTCACAAAGATATGATTGGAGGAGTGAGTAGTTTCATATAGTTGGGATGGAGACTGCCCTTACCTCTCCCTGACTGATTGCTACCATTGTGTATGGTCAGAGGTTTATTGAATAAGCTCAGTGGGTTATTGGTGCTAAATGCCATCGACTCATAACAACCCTCTGTAGGGTTTCCAAGTCTTTAAATCACTCAGTGTAAGCCGCTACCCTATAACAGGACTATCCTAGTTCCATTTTACTGTGGTACCTTTTAATTCCCCATGGGATGTTACTGCAAATGAATAAATCCTGGTAGTGTTTGGGCATTGTGCTTTAATAAAATAAATATACATTAAAACTGTGGGAAAATTCTGGAAATACAAAGGTTTTGTTGTGTTTTGTTTGTTTAACTGGTGTGGAAAGAGTGATTGGGTAACTTGGGGTCTTTTTTGTACTGGATTGTGAGATGATGAGGTCTATTTTGTCATTAACTACCTTAATAATTCTAATATGGGAGGTAGGAGGAAGACAGCAGAGCTATCACTGGTAAAACAACATTAACCAGTTGTCAAGTCAATTCTAACTCATAGTGACCCCATGTAAGTCAGAGCAGAACTGTATTCCATAGGGTTTCAATGGCTGATATTTTGAAAGTAGATCACCAGCTTTCTTCTAAGGTACTTCTTGGTGGACTAGAACTTCCAATCTTACAGTTAACAGCCTAGTAGGTTAATGGTTTGCACAACCTCAGAATTCCAAAAAAGCACTGTTCTATTGTTGTTAGATGCCATAGAGTTGGTTCTAACACATAGCAGTTCTGGATTGAATTTCTGAAGAGTGGCTGGTGGATTTGAACTGCAGACCTTGAGGTTAATAGTCTAGTACGTACAATACAAAGGAGCTCTGGTAGCATAGTGGTTATGAATCGGGCTGCGAACCACAAGGTCAGCAGTTCAAAAATACCAGCTGTTTCACGGGAGAAAGATGAGTCATTCTTCTCCTATAAAGATTTACAGCCTTGGAAACCCTATACAGGGTCGCTATGAATTGGAACTGACTCTATGGCACACCGCTACTATTAGCTGTGAGAGGGGAATGTGGTTGCATAGTTTCCTTGTTTTAGTCTTATTCCTTCAAGGTCAAAGACTAACCTCAGCTAATATTGGTATTCTGTGACATTTTGTTTTTCAGCTAGAAACATCTCAACCTAATTGTTGGTTTCCAGGCCGACTAACAGTTATCAATTCTTTCTTTCTCTCTTTCTTTCTCTCTCTCTCTCTCTCTCTCTTTCTTCTTTCTCAGTTTCTTATACTTATCAACTCAAGTTTCCATTCTGAGACAAACCAAAAATTTTCCTTCAAAAGAAGAAAAGAGCAACTTATGCTACTTATCATTTTATCACCCATGATTAAAATTTAGAGCAGAAATCCTAAGAGAAAGAATGAGAAAAAATTTTGACTTTGAGAAAGTTTTTATCTAGAAATGAGTGTATTGCTGGGGTTGTGCATGTGACTGTAATTTGTTGGTGGTGCAAATTCCATTCAGACGAACATTTATAATTAAAATTGTAGTCACCAATGAGGCTGAGTTATTTGAGGTAGGAGACCATATCAGCGAAGTTGCATAGAAAGTTTGATTTATTTCAGCTGGCTGTATTTACGCTCTTTAAGATATAAAGGGTAAAGTAAAAAGTTATATAAAATACATCAGTAAATTGAGGTACTTTAATTCACTTTTTCTTCGATGATATACTAACAAATGACAAATATTCTATTTGAAACTTATTATAGGTAAGCCTTAAATAGAAATTTCACTAGGTTTATCTTTAAAGGCAGATTTGGTGCACTGAAGATAGCTTTCTACATTAACATGAACTAAATGTAAACATTTCAGTACTTCACAAATTCTCTTGAAAGAGAATTAAACTTCTTTAAATTAGAATTACTCATTGGTTTTCTGATTTGGACTTTGTATTTATTTTAAAATATAGTGTATCATTCCCTTCACTGATATGAATCTTATAGAAATAGTTTTGGATGTGACCTACATATTTAAAGTACATGCGGGTCACAAACAAGGAGACATTTGAGGTTTAGGATACAGAATTTAAATGTAGAATAATGAGTATGTAGTGGGATTTCCCTTCTTTTTCCCTCTACTCCTTTTCTTCATCCCTCTTCATCTTTATTTTCCTTCCAACCCTCCTTCCTTTCTTCCTCTCTTGCCTCCTCCCCCTCACCTCTCTGTCTTCCTTTATTAAAAATAAGTATACATTGTTTCCCTTCCAGTATATGAGAAAAACAGACCAAATAAAAGAAAGCAATTTCCTTTTTTTTTCTTTCTTCTTTTTTCCTTCCTTTTCTTTTTAACTGCCTACCCTATCACCCAAGTTTGTACGTGCCTACACTCTACCCAGTGAATAATTCTCCCTTCCCTT
>NW_006408587.1:11362427-11363813 GCF_000296735.1 Chrysochloris asiatica
ATCTGTGTCATAGCTCCTACTTCTTGATGCTAAATACTTGATGTGGCACTGTGGGTTAGTGTGCTGGACTGCAAGGTTGGTTTGAAGCACAGGATCAATGGTTCAAGCTCACCAGTCACTGCTTGGAAACCCTATACAGGGTTACTATGAGTGAGAACTGACTTGATGGCACTTAACAACAACAACATAGCAAGTAGAAAGATTGCTGGGTCATAGAGTATTTCTATTTCTAACCTTCTGAGAAAGTTTTCCATAGTGGTTGTACCATTTTACAGCCCCACCAGCAGTATAGGAGGGTCCCATACTTTCCACACCCTCTCCAGCCATTTTTTGTTTTCTGGTTTTTCAGACTTTGCTAGGGTAAGATATGTAATAGCTAAGATATTAGAAAGATTCAGATCTTCCTAACATGAGTCAGAATCGACTCAGCAGCACTTAATAATAGCAAAAATGGCGAGTGATCATGAGCATTTCTTCATTTGTTGGCTGCCTGAATGCCTTCATTGGTATAGTGTCTGTTCATGTCCTCTGCCCATTTTTAAATTGGATTATTTATTTTCTCTTATAGAGTGTTGAAGAGTTCTATAAATTTTAGACAGTAATCCCTTGGCTGATATGTCATTGCCAAAAAATTTTTCCGAGACTGTGGGTTGTCTTTTTGCTCTTAAGGTGAAATCTTTTGATGCACATTAGTATCTAAGTTTTAGGAGGTTTCAATCATCTATTTTGTCTTCAGCTGTGTAATTTTTGGTTATGTTTAATAGTGTATTTATGCCAAGAATCAGAGTCCCTATTTTAAAAATTTGCCCCTATATTTTTTTAAGGATGATCTTTACAGTTCTAAGTTTTACATTTAGGTCTTTAATTCATGTTGAGTTCATTTCTTTACATAGTGTGAGATATGGATTTTGTTTCTTTCATCTGCAAATGAATTTCAGTTTTACCAGTATCATTTATTAAGAGATTATGTCTTCCATATTTTAATTTATTTTGATCTTTTGTTGTAGATCAACTGAACAAGCTGCTTTTGTTGTTAGGAGCCATTGAGTCTGTTCCAACTCATAGTGACACTATGCACAAGGGAATGAAACCCTATCCAGCCCTGCACCATCCTCACCATCATTGTCACCATGAACCCGTTGTTGCTGCCACTGTGCCAATCCATCTCATTGGGGGTTTTCCTCTTCTTCACTGACCCCCCTACTTTACCAAACATGATGGCCTTCTATGTCCAAAGTATGAAAGACAATGTCTCTCCATCCTGGCTTCTAAGGAACATTCTGGCTGTACTTTTTCCAATACAGTAATCCATGGTATTTATAATATTCTTCTCCAACACCATAATTCAAACTAATCAATTCTTCTACGGTCTTCTTTATTCATTGT
>NW_006408587.1:11366038-11367500 GCF_000296735.1 Chrysochloris asiatica
TTCTTGAACTGCCCTTTAATATTTTCTGTTCAGCTCTTTCACCTCCTCATTTCTTCCATTTGTTTTAGCATCTCTATGTTGGAGAAAGAGTTTCAGAGTCACTCTGCCATCCTTCTTTCTTGTATTCTTAATGACCTTTTACTTTCTTTCTGTATGATGTCTTGATGTCATCCCAGAACTCTTATGGTTGTCAGTTATTTGTGCATAATATATCAAATCTGCTATTGAGATGATTTTTAAATTCAGGTGGGATATGTTCAAGGTCATATTTCGGCTCTCATAGAGTAGTTTTAATTTTCTTCAGCCTCAAACTGAACTAGCATGTTAGCAATTGATTGTCTGTCCACAGTCTGCGCCTGGCCTTGTTTAGCTGATGATATGGAGATTTTCCACCATTTTTTCCCACAGATGTAGTCAATTTGATTTCGTGAAATCCATCTGGTGAGGTCCATGTGTATCATCATCTTTTAAATTATTTATAAAAAGTATTTTCAATGAATAAGTCATTGGTCTTGCAAAATTCTGTCGTGCAATCTCCAGTGTCATTTCCATCACTAAGGCTATATTTTCCAAATACTGATCTTTCTTCTTTGTTAGTAACCTTTGCATTCCAATCATCAGTAGTCTTCAATACACTTTGATTGAATGTTTGATTCATTTCAGATTGAAGAAGTTGGTAGAATTCTGCAATTTTATCACTGGCCTTAGTGGTTGAATAATAGTTGTGTTAACTGATTTTTATAGATATTATTTTATCACAGACAGCATCACACCTCAAGATAGATGTTGAAATGTTCATTTTTGATGATGAATGTGACTTCATTCCTCTCTGATTTGTCATCCCAGCATAGTAAATGATATGATTGCCAGATTAAAAATGGCCAATGCCAGTCCATTTCAGCTCACTAATGCCTAGGATATCAATCTTTATACATTTAATTTCATTTTTAACAACTTCCAATTTTCCTCAACTCATACTATGCCAATTCCATATTCTGATTATTAATGGATGTTTTCAGCTTTTCTTCTCAAGTTGAGTTCTACACCATCAGCAAATGAAGATTCCAAAAGCTTTACTGCATTTATTTCATCAAATAAACTCTGTTTTGAGGAAGCAGCTCTCCCATTGAGCACAAGTGTATGGATTTACTTCTAGAGTCTCAATTCTGTTCCATTGATTTATGTGTCTTTCATTGTACCACTGCCAGGCTGTTTTTATTACTGTGACTGTGTAGTAGGTTTTGAGATCAGGAAGTGAGAGTGCTCCTGTTTTCTTGTTGTTGTTGGTTTTTTTTTGGTCGTGCTTTGCTTATTCAGGGTCTCTTTCCATATAAAATGGGTCACTAGTTTTTCCATTTATTTAAAGAATTTTGTTGGAACTTGGATTGAGATTGAATTATATCTATAGATTGTTTTGGTACATGTTGATATTTTCACGATATTAAGCCTTCTAGTAGCGTAG
>NW_006408587.1:11368545-11370965 GCF_000296735.1 Chrysochloris asiatica
AGAAGTCCAAGGTGCATTGAAAGAATTGGCAAAGATCAAGGCACTGGAAATTGATGGAAAACAAATTGAGATCTTTCAACAATGTGGTGCAGGCACTCACTCATATATGCTAAGAAATTTGGAAGGCAACTACTGGGCCAAATGACTAGAATAAATACATATTTGTAATCATTCAAAAGAAGGTGACCCAATGGAATGCAGAAATCAGACAATATCATTAATATTGCATGCAAGTAAAAAATGTAAAGATAATAAAAAAAGTTGTAACCATATATTGACAGAGAACTTCCAGAGGTTCAAACCGGATTCAGTAGAGGATATGGAATGAGGGGTATCATTGCTGATGTCAGATGGATCTTGACAGAAAGCAGAGAATACCTGGGCTTTATTGACTACACAAAGGCTTTCAATTGTGTGGATCATGACAAGCTATGGGCAACATTGTGGAGAATGAGTATTCTGGAACACTTTAATTGTGCTCATGAGGATACTGTACATAGACCAAAAGGCAGTTGTTCAAACAGAACAAGGGAACACCAAATGGTTTAAAATTAGGAAAGTTGTGTGCTATGGTTGTAGTTTTTCACCATATTTAATCTGTATGCTAAGTAAATAATCTGAAAAAACTGGATTACATAAAGAAAAATGTAGCATCAGGATTGAAGGAAGACTCATAACAATCTGTGATATGCAAATGATACAGCCTTGCTTGCTGAAGGTGAAAAGAACAAAATATTTACTGATGAAGATCTAGTACCACAGCCATTTTATGGATTGCATCTTAATGTAAAGAAACCAAAAATCGTCACCATTGTATCAATAAACAACATCCATGTAAATGGAGAAATGATTGAAATTATCAAAGACTTCATTTTGCTCAGATTAACTATAAACACTCATGTAAGCAGCAGTAAAGAAATCAAACAACATAGTTAATTGGACAAATCTGATGCACAAGATCTCTTTAAAGTGTTGAAGAGCAAAAGTGTCAGTTTGAGGATTAAGGTATGCCTGATCCAAGTCATAGTATTTTAAATAATCTCATATGTGTGGTAAAGTTGGACAGTGAATAAGGAAGGCCATAGAAGAATTGATTCATTTGAGGTATGGTTTTGGAGGGGAATATTAAAAGCACCATGGACTGCCAAAAGAACAAACCAATCTGTGTTGGAAGAAGTATAACCAAAATTCTCCTTGGAAACCAGACTTTATCTCTCATACTTTGGACATATTATCAGGAGAGACCAGTCCCTGGTTAAGGATACTTGTTTGGTAATGTAGAGAGTCAGAAAAAAAGAGGAAGATACCTAACGAGATGGATTGGCACAGTGGCAGCAGCAATGGGTTTAGCAACGATTGTGAGGTTGGCACAGTACCAATTGGTGTTTCTATTCTGTTGTGCCTAGGGTCACCATGAGTTGGTACCAGCTCTATGTCACCTCACAACAACAAGACTCAAAGAACAATATTGAACATTAGTGGTGACAAAGGACATCCTTATCTGGCTCCCGCTCACATGGTGAATGGTTTTAGATTGTTTCCACTAAGAGTGAGGTTGACTCTTAATTTTGTATGTTGTTTGTTGTTAAGTGCCGTTGAGTTAGTTCTGACTCATAGCGACCATGTGTAGGGTTTTTGAGGAGCAACTGGTAAGCTTCAACTGCTGACCTTGAAGTTCAAACTGTCCTTGCAGTCCTGTGCATTAGCTCTCAGTGCCACACTAAGACTCCCTTAATTATATTGAGAAATGTGTTTACTAAACTATTCCTATTTTCTGAGTGCTTTTACCAGAAATGGATTGGATTTTGCCAAATGCCTTTTCTGCATCAACTGATGTGATCATGGGATTTTATCCCTTTGTTTCATTTATGTGGTGGATTACATTGATTAATTTTCGAATATTGAACCATCCTTGTTGTTGTTGTTAAGTACTATGGCATCGGTTCCGACTCATAGTGACCCTGCATAGGGTTTCTGAGGCTGCAAATGTTTATGGGAGCAGAAAGCCTCATCTTTCTCCTGCAGAACAGCTCATAGTTTCAAACTGGACCTTGAGGTTAGCAGCCCGATTCGTAAACACGACACTACCAGAGCTCCTTGCATACCTGTTAATGAATCTCACAAGATCATGCTGTATTATTATTATTATTATTTTGATATATTGGTAGACTGCTTTATTTCTTTCTCTGTCTTCCTTTATTGCTTCTTTCTCTCATCTGTTATCATTTTTTATGATGCATGATTTGTATAGGCAGAAAATTGTATGCACTCAGTATATTCTTTTTAATAGTAGTTACACTCAGATATTGGGCTGCGAACCTTAAGGTCAGCGGTTCGAAACTACCAGCTGCTCCGCGGGAGAAAGATGAAGCTTTCTACTCCCATAAAGATTTACACCCTCGGAAACCCTGTACAGGGTC
>NW_006408587.1:11372310-11374491 GCF_000296735.1 Chrysochloris asiatica
TGTGTGTGTGTGTGTGTGTAGATATATAATATACATATATTTACTTACTTCAAAACTTGTTAATGAAATATTTTGCAAAAAGCAGGCAAAACAAAATGCTAAATTATGACATGCTGGCAAATTAAGAATGGACACATTTCCCTCATGTCACTTCTTTAAAATGTAGCAATGAAGAGTTCATTTTGTTGTGAAATTTGTCAGAAAAAAATACTGCAAGTATGCTGGTGTAGTTGGATTCCAGTACTAGTAATGAAAATGTTGTGTAAAACTTCCTGGGAAAATACTCATTTCATTTTTCATAACATGTTATCTCCAGAAGTCGACTATATAATAGATGTTAAACATACCATGCCCAAGTTATTCAGGAGACTGTGTAGAGCTAACAAAAGATGCTAAATAGATTACAATTATTTCAGGTCAATAGCACAAGTATGCAATATGCCACATCAGGATGAATGTAAGGGAGAAGACTGAAAGTAGGTCTTTCTTATCCAGATTTTCATCTAGTGTCCCCATGACTAATGCTTGTTCACAAGTGTCCCAAATTATAGTTAAGCTTTCTCCATCCCATCTGTCGGTATAATTTACAAATGCAACCACTGACTTGTTTTGCCATTACATTTCCTTTTGTATTTTATCTTCTCATTTTTTGAATTGAGTATATTATTATAAGGCGCTCTGGTAGTATAGTGGTTACAAATCGGGCTGCTAACCTCAGGGTCAGCAGTTCAAAATTACCAGCTGTTCCCCAGGAGAAAGATGAAGTTTCTGCTCCCGTAAAGATTTACAACCTTGGAAACCCTGTACAGGGTCGCTATGAGTCGGAACTGACTCCACGGCACATAACAATAACAACATATTATTGATGCAGTAGCTTGAAAGTATTTCTTACCATTTGATATATTGTGTAGAAATTAAATCAAACAACTTTGATTTAAGATCTAGAGAAAAATAATTCTTATGTCAGTATTTGCTACCTGCTGTTTACCTAGATTTGTCTACTCTTGGCATAGAGCATAGTCGTGCCTGAGTGCTGTCTTATTGGTATTGAATTATAGCAATGCCAAAAAGGGATCTTCCACTAAAGAACTTAAAGAGATACTAGAAAGGAGATGAAAATAATTGAGACTGTATTCTGTAATAAGAACTATAAAGTTCTCTTCTTCCGTAAAAATTTACAGCCTCAGAAACCCTGTACAGGGTTGCTATGAGTCAGAACTGACTCCACGGCACACAGCCACCACCACCAAAGTTCACCAAATGCATTTGTGTATAAGGGCTACAATGAGGGCTAGTTTCCTAGTCTTCTTAGCTAAGAAACTAGTCATAATTCCTAATAAGTGATCTTAACTCTAGCCTTGTTCCTCCTCCCTCTTTAATTGCCATCAACATTGTGCATCATCAGTATCCTTTTGTTTTTAATAACAGCTCTGTAGATATATAATTAGCATTCCATAAAATTCACCTCTTTAACATGTACAATTTGGTAGTTTTTAGTTTATTCATAGGCTTGTGAAACTATCAGCCCTATATAATTTTAGAATATTTTCATCAGCCTCAAAAGAATCACCATTCCAATTAGCAGTCGTTTTTAATTCCTTCTTTTCCTCATCATAGAATGAATCAGTTAATCAATTAATTTATTTTCTGTCTCTTTGGATTTACCTATTCTGGATATTTAACTTTGATGAATTCATATATAATATGATCTCCTATGTCTGTCTTGTTCAACATGTTGTTTCCTGATTTAACCATATTGTAGCATGCATCTTCAGTCTTTTTATGGCTGAACAATATTGCATCGTATAAGTATTAAACATTTTGTTTATCCAATCATCAGCTCATAAATATTTGTTTCCACTTGTTGGCTAATATGAGTAATTCTGTTTTGAACACTTGTGCACAAGTGTTTGTGTGAAAAATATTTCTGTTCTTGTGTAAGTATGATGAGTAGTGGATTTGCTGAGTCTTACGTGAACTCTGGGGTCCTGGTGTGATGCTATAGGATACGCGCAGACTGAGAACCCCAAGGTCGGCAGTTTTCATCCAGCACCTATTCCTTGGAAACTCTGTACAGGGTCACTGAGAGTCAGAATCTACTTGAGGGAACTAACTACAACAACTAACTGAAGGGTAGGTAGATTAAACCCATCAGTGGTTGTTGTTGTTAGGTGCCATTGA
>NW_006408587.1:11376151-11380304 GCF_000296735.1 Chrysochloris asiatica
GAATGAATGTAAAACTAAAGTTCTCTCATGTAAACTACCATATAATTCACAATAAAACATTAAAAGAAAAAAAGAAAGTTACTCTTGACATAACAATGCCAAAGTAAATGGAAAAAAATAAGGAAGTAAAATAGCTGAGCATAAAATTTCAAAGGACAGCTTGAGAAGACAAAGTCAAATATTATAATGAAATGTGCAAATACTTGGAGATAGAAAACCCAAAAGGAAGAACACACTTAGCATTTCTCAAGTTGAAAGACCAGAAGGAAAAAAATTCAAGCCTTGATTTGCAATATTGAAGGACTCCATGGGCAAAATATTGAATAATGCAAAAAGAATTAGAAGATGTAAGAAATACACAGAATCACTGTACCAAAAAGAGTTGGTTGTTGCTCAACCATTTCAAGAAGAAGCATATGATCAATAACTGATGGAAATGAAGGAAGAATTCCAGTGCACTGAAAGTATTTGTAAAAAACAAGGCTCCTGGAATTCATAGAATATGAATTGAAAATTTCAACAAACTAAGGTAGCACTGGACTTGCTCATTCATCCATGCCAAGGTTTTTAGAAAGCAGCTACCCAGCCATCCAATTGGAAGAAATCCATATTTATGCCCATTCCAAAGAAAGGTGACCCAGCAGAATGTCAAAATCATTGAACAATACCATTAACATCACATGCAGGTAAAATTTGGCTGAAAATAATTTAAAAATGATTTCAGAAGTACAGTGACAGGGAACTGCCTGAAATTCAGGCTAGATTCGGAAAAGGACATGGAATGAGGGATATCACTGCTGAGATCACATGGATCTTGCCTCAAAACAGAAAATATCAGAAAGATGTTTACATGTGATTTATTGACTATGCAAAGTCTTAGTGTCTGGTTCATAACAAACTATGAAAAAGATTGCAAAAAATGGGCATTCCAGAATGCTTAATTGTTCTCATAAGGAACCTGTACATAGACCGAGAGGCAGTCATTAGAACAAAACAAGGGATACTGAATGGTTTAAAATCAGGAAAGATATGCAGTAAGGTTGTTTATTTTCACCATAGTTATTCAATGTGTATGCTGAGCAAATAATCTGAGAAGTTGGATTATATAAATAAGAATGTGGTATCAGTATTGGAGGAAGTCTCATTCACAACCTGGGGAATGCAAATGGTACAATCTTGTTTACTTAAAATACTAATTGATAAAGATTTAAGGCCTTCAATATGGACTACACTTCAATTTAAAGAAAACAAAAATCCTCACAGCTGGACCAGTAAGTAACATCATGATAAATGGATAAAAGATTGAAATTGTCAAATACTTCATTTTGCTTGGATCCACCATCAACACTCATGGAAGCAACAGTCAAGAAAGTAAATGACTATTGCATTGAGAATATCTGCTGCAATAGACTTCTTTAGAGTGTTAAAGATCAAAGATATCACTTTTAACACTAAGGTGTGCCTGACCCAAGCAATGGTACTTCAGTTGCCTCGTGTACATGTGAAAGTTGGTCAATGAATCCACCAGACTGGAGAAAAATTGATCTATTTGAATTATGGTGTTGGAGAAGATTAAAAGTGCCATGGACTTCCAGAAGAACAAACAAATCTGTGATGGAAGATGTACAGCCAGAGGCTCCTTAGAAACCAGGATAGTGAAACTTTGCCTATCTTACTTAGGACATGTTTTCAGGAGGGACCAGTCCCTAGGGAAGGATATCATGATTGTAAATTGGATGGTCAGTGAAAAAGAGAAAGACTTCCCCTCCCCCCCCTCCCCCCCGCCCTCATGCTATGGATTGACACACTGACAGCACCAATGATCTCAAGCATAACAATTGTGAGGACAGCGAAGACCTGGCAGTGTTTTGTTCTCTTGTGCATGGGGTCACTATGAGATGAAAACAACTGAATGGCACCTAACAGCAAACTATCTACACCTCCTTATGTTTAGGTATGTCTATCTATCTCCTTTTTCACCTCCACACTTTTCCTCTTCTAAGTTGATTCAACATTGTTAACATTTTCTTTTCAAGTTTATTATCTATTTGCCAACAGTCTTTTATGTCTGATGCCCAAGCCTAGGTCCACTGCCATAAAGTTGATTTTGTCTCTAGGATCCTGTAAGAGAGAGTAGAACTGCCCTGTAGAGTTTTGAAGATTATAAATATTCACATATGTGGCCAACTGCCACTTCATTCTCCTTCAGATCAATTGGGGAGTTCAAATTGACAACCTTTTGGCTAGCTTTTTAACCATTGTGCCAAATTAGTGTAATTTCTAGAAATGGTTCCAAACATATTCTTTTTTTGAAACACTGGTGAGACTAGGGATTTTACTCTGATATGTGACAAATATAAACTGTACTTATTGATTTAATTATTGTAAAGAATTTAGTGCTAGAAGAAATTTACTACTGAAGTTCCTGAAGCAAAACTGTCAAGTTGCTAAAATATGGCATAAATGATAAAATGATCCAGATGCTTAAAATAAACATTTTTCTCTTATGCAATTAATAATCCTACAGCAGGGTTGATTGTAAAATATTGAAAGAAAAGAAACAACAAGGGGTACATAAAACACGACAATTGGTTAATGATGCTTGAGTTCTTAGGAGAAATGAAGACAAAGAAAGGAAGGGAAAAGGAAAAAGTAAGGAGATAGAGAAGTAAAATATTTTTAGTCATCTACTTGACTACACTTTTGACTTGTCACTAAAATAATCCATTCTTATCAAAACTATCACTGAAACTCCCATAAATGACTTGGATTTTTGCTTAGCCCATTCATTTTAGCTCCATAAGTAAAACCTATTGATTCTATTAACCTGCCTCATTGGTTACATTTTGCAAATGTGTTGCTTCAAAATCTTCCTTCCCTGGAGAACTTGTGACATATCAAAATTGTCCCAAGAGAATTGGACTACTAGTTTATTTTATAGTGAAATTTAGCCATTCTGACAAGGGCTTAATTATTATATGTTCATCCATAAAGGTTGTCCCTGACAATATGTGTAAATCAAATAAATGAAAGCATTATAACCTATTAGTTTTTCATTCTGGTTGACATCTGTGCCATTCATTAATAAATAATTTAGTACATTTATAAATAATGGTGAAGAGACCATCATTACTGCTGGGATTATTTTCTCCCAAAGGTGACACTAAGCAGCTGTGTTACCTCTAATAAAGTTAATCTAAGGCCATGAGTTTTGAACTTTTTCCTACTATTAAAATAGTCTAAACTTCCCATGTTACACTATAAACATGCACATGATATTACTCTGCAATGTGGTATAGAAGACCATTATAGTCATTGGAACTCACATATTTATATCCCTACTTCCTCAGTAACAAGTTCTCCAGCATCTTTTAAATTGTCTCTCCTATTCAAATCTTAAGGAGCTCTGGTAGTGTAGTGGTTATAAATCGGGCTGCGAACCACAAGGTCAGCAGTTCGAAACTATCAGTGGTTCCACGGGAGAAAGATGAGGTATTCTGCTCCTGTAAAGATTTACAGCCTTGGAAACCCTGTACAGGGTCACTATGAGTCAGAACCAACTTCACAGTACTTAACAACATATATGTATAGTCCTGCTGTGAGGCTCTGGGCTAATGGACTACAAAGTCAGTTTGAACCTCAAGGTCAGCAGTTCAAGCTCACTAGCTGCTCCTTGGAAACCCTATATAATGTTGCTATGGGTCAGGATAGACTTGAGAGCACTTAACAACAACAACAATATACACATACATACATGTATATGCATATACACATACACATGTATATGCATATATACACACATGTATATGCACACACACATACATGTACATGCATATATACAGACATACATGTACATGCATACACATACATGCATGTGCATATATACAGACACATGTATATGCATATACATGCATGTGCGCATATATACATATACATGCATGCATACACACATACATGTATATGCATATGTATATACATATATGTGCATACATATATATGCATATATATACATACATGTATATACATATATACATACATACATGTGTGTGTATATATATTGTTGTTGTTAAGAGCCATCGAGTCAGTTCCGACCCATAGCGACCCTGTACAGGGTTTCCGAGGGTGTAAATCTTTACGGGAGTAGAAAGCCTCA
>NW_006408587.1:11380404-11393437 GCF_000296735.1 Chrysochloris asiatica
TTTCTCTCATGGTACTCAGCAGCCTGGTATAGGAATGAGATAGCAGAACATTAGCATCATCTAGAGATTCTGTTATATATATATATTTAAATTTCAGAGAATGTATATTATTTGGAAAATGTTAATTGTGAGAAGTCTGAGAAAATAGTGTTATAGTTTCCTATTGGCCATGGGATGTCAGAATAGAATATACAATTTTTGTTGTTGTTAAGTGCTGTCAAGTGAGTTCCTATTCATACTGATCCTATACAGGATTTCTGAGGAGCAGCTGGTGGATTTGAACAACCAGCCTTGTAGATAGCAGTCCAGTGCTTATCCTACAGAGATACACCAGTGCCATTCCTGAAATGCCTATGCAATGGAAATGAAGCTGATTTGAGAGAAGGTGATTTGTATACATTTACCTGGGAATTAATGGTACATTTCATCTTCCCGTGTCACTCTTAGTGGTTTGGTTGAGTTAAATGCAATTATCATTAAACAATCTACAATATCACTTTTGCTCAATTAAGAAGGTCATGTAGCTGGGTCTAGAAAAGTGTTCCTCCCTGAAATAAATGATTATGATGGACAAGATTCAGAACTACTGAGTATACTATATGGTCCAGGAATTCTCGTGTGACGCTGTAGGATAACTATTGGATTGCTTACCACAAGGTCTGTAGTTCAAACTGATGAGCTACTCCTTAGAAAGCCTGTTCAGAGTCCAATGAGTTGGAACAGACTTGATGGAACTTAACAATAATAATTTATAAATCAGGAGTGAGACTTCTTTTTTTTGCTTTCTTGGCAGGTTTTTTTTGTTGTTGTTGTTGTTTTTAAATCTAGGAAAGCAGAGACCCAGAAGACCACCCAAACCACAGCGTTCCCCAGAATCCAGAGTGTGACCCCGACTGTGACAGGAGGGAGCATAGGGGTGGGCCCTCCCTAGAGGGGCTGGGGCGCAGGGCTTGGGGAGCTGCAAGGGTGGAGCCTGGACAGGGACAGAGGCCCCACATCATCATCACCGTCCTTCACCCGGCGGTACGCGCGTGGGTGAGCTGGGCAGGTTCAACTGCAGCGTTTTACACAACCAGCTTGCAAAATCCACTTCTTCCACCTCGGACCGTTTGATGAAGGTGTGCTTCATTAACATTTTCAGGTCAGCACGTTCTACTGGGTTCTTGATCAGGCGTTGATTTACGAACTCCTGGAAGTCTTGGGTGAAGACACCGCTGGGCAGCTTCGGAGGAGGCTCATTCACAATGTAGTTCAGCAGCTCAAAGATAGCCATGGCGGGCCGGTTGTCCATCCTATGACCACTGATGGGGCGTCCACGGGCCGGAAGCCGCGGCGACATACTGTGGGACTCTCCTTCGGCCCTATCGACCACGGGCCGACCAAAGATGGCCTCCAGCTCCTTGGCATCTGGCGGGGGCATGGGGTACCACCAACGACAGGCCCATGCTCTAGATGTCTGACTGCACTGAATAGTGGGTGCCCTGCAAGCGCTCCGGCGATATGTAGGAGCACGTCCCCCCAAAGGAGTTGGCCATGGAGTCGATGAGCTACCCGCTCACCCCAAAGTCACATAGCTTGACCTCCCCTCGGGAGTTGACCAGACTGTTGGAGAGCTTCACATCTCGATGCATAATCTGGTGCTTTTCTCGGAGGTACGCCAAGCCCTGGAGGACCGCAAGACTGACCTTCCCCAGGATCTCTTCCGGGATCCGCTTGGCTTCTTTTAACACCTGGTCCAATGAGCCTCCGTCCATGTGCTCCATACAGATGCTGATCTTCCCGTCGCTGTCGAAGGCTCCGTAGAAGCCCACGATGTACAGGGAGTTGCTCCCGTGTAGGACTTGCAGCTCCCGGATGATCTGGTTCCGGATGGCCGGCTTGATCTACAAGTGAATCAGTCGGAGGTGTCCTCGCTGGTGGGAGACGGGCCTTCGGTGATGCCGGGGTTGATGGTAAGTGCTGGCAGCACTGGCTTCCTCTGGGTCAGCATCAGGACTGCGCGGGCCGGCTGCGGGGCACCTCTAGCCGGGGCCCATAGGGGGCGGGCCAGGAGCAGCTGGTTTCGACACGAGCCTGGCGCTGTGGCCTAGGCCGATGCCGGGACAGGCTGGGGCTAGGGGTACTGGGGATGAGATGAAGGAGTTCAAGAGTGGGACTTCTTTAAGGCTATATAAACAGAAGAGAAACAAAGTGATGCCAATGATTTGGTGTGGCACTGTTATCTGCACTGCTAACTGCAAGGTCATGGGTTCAAACCCACCAGTAGTTCTTTGGAAACCCTTTAAGTGTTGTTATGATTTGGAACTCCCTTTCATCAGTGGGTTTGTTGTAGTGTGGTGACTTTCATGTTGTTGTGATGCTGGAAGCTATACCTCTTATATTTTAAATATCAGCAAGGTCACTCTGTTGGAAAGCCTTGTGCATAGCTTCCAGAATAAGACAGACTAGGAAGAAGGAGAGGTAGACCACTTCTGAATGGTTATCCACCTTATGATTAGCAGAGGAACATGGTCAGATATAGTGCCAAAAGATGAAAGTATTATGTACAGCAGAAGAACATTGTCAGATATAATGCCAGAAGAGAAGCCCCTTAGGTTGGGAAACACTGAAAAAACAACTAGGAAAGATCTGCCTCCTCAAAATAGAGTTGGCCATAATGAAATGAATGGAGCAAAGGTTTCAGGACCTGAATTTACTGATGGGACCCAACTCCAAATGAGGAGAAACAGCTGCAAATATCCACTTATAATCAGAACATGGAATGTATGAAATGTGAATCTAGGAAAATTGTACGTTATCAAAAATGAAATGGGACCCATAAAGATTGGTATCTTAGGCATAACTGATCTGAAACGATCTGATACTGGCCACTATGAATCAGACAATCATATGATTTACTATGGTGGGAACATCAAATTGAAGAAAAATGGCATCAGAACTATTTTCATAAAGAATATTTCAAGATCTTGAAATACAATGCTCTGTTGTAGGATATTATTCTTATGCCTACAAAGGAAACAAATTAATATCAATATTATTTTAATTTATGTAGCAACCACTTTACAAGTAGCCTAGGATTCTTATTTACTAAGATTAGTATTAAGAGAAAACTAAATATTTTAATTGAAAGGTTTTGGATTTTCATCCAGATATTCAAAATCCCTCATGAGATCACCAAAATCAAGGTATAAATTGATTAGTTGCATCTAAAAATTCACAGCAAGTAGATGGAATTACTTTTGAATGCTGATGTGGCACTGCAGGATAATGCACTGGACTGCAAGGTTGGTTTGAAACACAAGGTTGGCAGTTCAGACCTCACCAGTCACTTCTTAGAAATCTTATACAGGGTTGCTGTGAGTCAGAACAGATTCGATGGCATTTAACAACAACCAAGTTCTTCGGTCTGAATTTGATTAAACATGGAATCGAGATGCATTGATAATTGCTGGTGATTGAATGTAAAACTTGTAAGTAAAGAAGAAGGATAACTAGTTTGAAAATACAGTTTTGGTGAAAGAAATGATGCTGGATATCACATGATAGAATTTTGTAAGATCAATGATTTATTCATTGTGAGTAACTTTTATAAACACCATAAAAGGAAACTATACACATGGGATTCATCATGTGCAATATTCAGGAAACAAATTGACTACATCTGTGAGAAGATACTGTTGTTGTTATGTGCCATTGTGTTGGTACTGACTCATAGCAATCCTATGTACAACAGAATGAAACATTGCCTCACAATCATTGCTACATTTAAGTCCATTGCTGCTGCCACGGTGTCAATCCATATCATTTGGGGTCTTCCTCTTTTTCTCTGACCCTTCACTTTAGCAAACATGTTATCTTTCTCCAGGGACTGGTCCCTCCAGATAATATGTGAAAGTATGAGAGACAAAGTCTGGCCATCCTGGGTTTCCAGGAGCATTCAGGCTGTACTTCTTCGAACACAGATTGGTTTGTTCTTTTGGCAGTCAGGCCATGGTGCTTCTAATATTCTCCTACAGCACCATAACTCAAATACATCAATTCTTCTATGGTCTTCCTTATTCACTGTCCTTATTCACTTTCACATGCAGATGAGTTTATTGAAAATACCATGTCTTGGGTCAGGAGTACCTTAGTCCTCAAACTGACATCTTTGCTCTTGAAAGAAGAGATGGTGAAGAAGCTCAATATCAACAGCCAAAACAAGGCCAGGTCAGTCTTTGGAACACATCATCAGCTGCTCATATGCAAGGTTAGGATGAAACTGAGGAAAATTAAAACAAGTTCATGAGAGTCAAAATTTGACCTTGACTATATCCCACCTGAATTTAGAAACCATCTCAGAAACTGAATTAAAGCATTAAAAAGACAGGAAAGAGAAAAGACAAAAATGGATATCAGTAGAGACTCTGAAACTTGTTCTTGAGTGCAGAGATCTAAAGAAAACAGAAAAATAGAAAAAATGAGGAAAAATAAAAGAGTGGAACAGAAAAATTTAAAGGACTGCTTGAGAAGAGGAAATAAAGTATTATAATGCAAAGACCTGGAATTAAAAACCAATAGGGAAGAACATTATTCTCAAACTGAAAGACCTGAAGAAACTGAAGACGGTTGACGATAAAGAAGAATACCTCCAATGAGATGGATTAGCACATTGGCAGAAATGGCTGGCTGAAACTTAATCATTGTTAGGTTGGTGCAGTACTGGCAAGCATTTCATTCCCTTGTGCATAGGGTCACTATGATTCAGAACTGACTTGACCACACTTAACAAGAAGAACACGAGTTGAAACCAACTTGATGGCCATTAACAACAACAATCAGAATACTGTAATACCATTTCTTTCTCGATTTAGTAACATAGTTTCTCAACAAATACAACTTTTTTTTAGATAATGTGTGTCTCCATTGTAGACTGTCTCTCACATACCTTGGATCTCCCTTCACCTGCCTCCCAAATAGAAAATGTATCAGTCTCTGATAACTTCACATTCATTCCTAGAATTATACTTTCCTTCGAGTGTTTTCATCCTCCTAAATCAAAATAAGCCTTAAATGTGATTGTCTACAAAGAATCTATTCTGATTATGAAGATGAAAATAATTGTCTTTACATACCACTTTCTTATTCATTAAACATATCTGTTACTTGCATTTCAATGTCAAGAAAACAAAAATCCTCACCACTGGACCAATAAACAACATTCTTATCAATGGAGAAAAGATTGAAGTTGTCAAGGACTTCATTCTTCTTGGATCAACCATCAACACTCGCGGAAGCAGCAGTCAAGAGATCAGATGACGTATTGCATTGGGCAAATCTGCTGCACAGGAACTTTTTAAAGTATTGAAGAGCAGAGATGTCAACTTGAGGACTAAGGTGCGCCTGACCCAAGCCATGGTATTTTCAATAGCCTCATATGGATGTGAAAGCTGGACAGTGAATAAGGAAGATCGTAGAAGAATTGATGCCTTTGAGTTGTGATGTTGGAGAAGAATACTGAAAGTGCCATGGACTGCCAAAAGAACCAATAGATCTGTTTTGGAATAAGTGCAGCCAGAGTGCTCCTTGGAGGCCAAGATGGCTAAGCTTCGTCTCTCATACTTTGGACATATTGTCTGGAGAGAAGAGTCTCTGGAGAAGGATGTCATGCTGGGTAAGGTGGAGGGTCAGAGAAAAAGGGGAAGATCCCCAACGAGACGGATTGGCCAGGTGCCATCATTGATGGCGTCAAGTGTGGCAGCGGTAGTGAGGTTGGCCCAGGATCGGACATTGTTTCGTTCTGCTGTGCATGGGGTCGCTATGAGTCGGTTCTGACTCAATGACACCTGACAACAACAACAGCAACATTACAATGGAAGACCATATTATACAAAATAGGAAGTTATTATTAGAAAAAGAATGAATTAGGATTATTTTTAAGCAATTATTATACACTTTCAAAATCTTTAAATTATTTTAGATTTAAACTTTGTATTTATGAGATGCTAAGTTTGAACACATATTATGCGTTGGCTCACTAAATGAAATTGGTTACAATTACTATGATGCTTAGATGTTACAGAGGCAGTTACAATTCATAAAGACCTTATACATAACAGAACCAAACACTGTGTGGTCCTGCACCATCTTCACAATCGTAATGTTGGAGCCCATTGTGCAATCCCTATGTCAATCTATTTCAATGGGGGTCTTCCTATTGTAGATTACTCTCTACTTCAGCAAGCATGATGTCCTCTTCCAGGGACTGGTCCCTTCTGATAACATGTCCAAAGTATGTTAGCAAAGCTTAGTCATCCTTGCTTCTAAGGTGCATTCTGGCTGTACTGTTTCCAACACAAATTTGTTTGTCCTTCTAGCAGTCCATGGCACTTTCAGTATTCTTCACCAGCACCACAATTCCAGTTCATCAATTCTTCTCTGGTCTTCCTTATTCATTGTCCAGTTTTTACTTGCATATCAAGCCATTGAAATACCCTGACTTGGGTCAGGCACACTTGAGACCTCAAACTGACACTTTGGGTCTTAAACATTTTAAAGAGATCTTTTGAAACAGATTCACCCAATTCAATAAATCCTTTGATTTCTTCACTGCTGCTTCCATGAACAATGTGTGTCCAAGAAATATGAAACTTTTGATGACTTCAATCTTGTCTTCCTTTATCATGACATTATTTCCTGGTCCAATTGTGTATATTTTGTTTTCTGTACGTTGTGTTAGAATCCATACTGAATGCTGTATTCTTGATCTTCATCATCAAATATTTCAAGTTCTCTTTGCTTTCCTCAAGTAAAGTTGTATTATCTGCATATCTCAGGTTGTTAATGAGCTTTGCTCCAGTCTTGATGCTATGATCTTCTTCTTATAGTCTAGCCTTTCAAATTATTTGCTCTGTTGACAGCTTGCGTAAATGCAGTGAAATGATACAACCCTGGTACAAACCTTTCCAGATTTTTAAACCACACATAACCCCTAGTACTGTTCAAACTGCCTCTTGGTCTATGCATACATTACACGTAAATAGAATTAAATGTTCTGGAATTCCCATTCTTCACACTTCTATCAGTAGTTTGTTATGATACACACTTGGATATCTTTGCATAGTCAATAAACTGGTGCTGTGGAATAAAGCACTGGATCACAAGGTCCGTTTGAACCACAATGTTGACAGTTCAAACTCACCAGTCACTCGCTGGAAACACTATACAGGGTTGCCATAAGTTGGAACTGGCTTGATGGCACTTAACAACAACAACAACAACAACAAACATCTTTCTGGCATTCTCTGATTTCAGCCAAGATCTATTTGAAATTAGTAATAATACCTCTCGTTCCACGTCCTTTCCTGAATCCAGCATGAATTTCTGGCAGCTCCCTGTCAGTGTACTGCTGCAACTGCAAAATTTTACTTGCATGTGATATTAATGACATTGTTCTATAGTTTCCACATTCTGTTGGGTCACCTTTGCTATTACTGTTGTTAAGTGTTGTCAAGTCAATTCCCACCCATAACAACCCTGTAGAGGGCTTCTAAGGAGCAGCTGGTGACCTTGAACCACTGACCTAACAGTTCAAATGACTTTACAGTCTGACACAGAGCCACACCAGGACTCGGGGTCACCTTTGGGATGGACACAAATATGGATCTCTTCCAGTTTGTTTGCTATGTAGCTGTCTTCTAAATTTCTTGGCATAGACTAGTGAGTTCTTTCAGTGCTGCATCAGTTTGTTGAAACATTTCCATTTATATTCTGTCACTTCCTGGAGTCATGTTTGTCATTGATGCCTTCAGTGCAGCTTGGACTTCTGCCTTCAATACCATTGATTCTCGATTATACAGTATATCCTAAAGTAGTTGTATATTGGTTATACAATCAATTCTCTTTTGGTACGGTGACTTTACATATTCCTTCTGTCTTTTCAGCTTCCTGTATTGTTCATATTTTGTTCATGTTGTTGTTAAGTGTTGATGAGTCATTTCTGATGTACAGAGACCCTGTATAAGGTTTCTGAGCTTATGGGTTTGAACTGCTGACCTTGAAGTTATAATTCCAGTAATTATCCTACAGCATCACACCAGGACCCTTCAATATTGCAACCAGAAGTTTGAATATGTTTTTCAGTTGTTATAGCTTGAGAAATGCTGAGCTTGATCGTCCTTTTTGGTTTTCTGACTCCAGGTCATTGCACATTTCATAATACTTGACTTTGTCTTTTAGTCATTTGAAATTTTCCGTTCAGCTCTTTTACTTCATTGTTTCTTTCACTAGCTTTAGCTCATGTATATTCAAGAGCAAGTTTCAGTCTCTTCAGATACCCACTTTGAACTTCACTTTCTTTTCTGTCTTTTCACTTTCACTTTCTTTATATCTGGTGTTCTTGATGTCATCACACAACTCCTCTGGTCTTCCATCATTAGTGTTCAGTGTGTCAAATCTGTTCTTGAGACGGTCTCTAAGCTCAGGTGGGATATATCCAAGGTCATATTTTGGCTCTTGTGGACTTGTTTTAATTTTCTTCAGCTTCAGCCTGAAGTTGCATATGAGCAATTGGTGGTTGGTTCCACAGTCTGCTTGTGGACTTGTTTTGGCTGATGATACTGAGCTTTTCCATAATCTGTTTTCACAGATTTAGTCAGTTTGATTCCTGTGTATTCTATTTGTTGAGATCCATATGTCTAGTTGCCATTTATGTTGTTGAAAAAGTTATTTGCAATGAATAAGTTGTTTATATTGCAATATTCTATCATGTTATCTCTGGCATCATTTCTATCATCAAGGTCATGTTTCCTAATAACCAATTCCTCCTCTTTGTTTCCAACTTTAATATTCCAATCACCAGTAATTATCAACACATATTTGATCAATTTCAGACTAAAGAAGTTGGTAAAATTCTTCAATTCCCTCATCACTGTATTGATGGTATATACATTTAAATAATAGTTGCATTTACTGGTATTCCTTGTATATTAAGGGGGCAATGAAATGCTTTGGGGGAATTCTCACAAATTTCAGACACCCTAAGGTATAGTCTTATCCATATTCATTAAAATATTTGCCCTGCTTTCCACCTCCCAGCCATAGTTTCTAGAAGTTCAATTTATTTACTAATCCTCTGCTGAATTATGATCACAGTGCTTAACATCTTGGCATTTGATTTATTCATGAACTCAGGTACCTCCAGCAGGTATACCATGACTCCAAACTCTTCTCCCATGGATATTCATTTGCTGATTTTCATTTGAGAATACGTATCTCCTAGTCTAAGGTAATTACCCATGACTTTGTTTCATATTCTTCTTCAACATCATTATGTTAAATGTTTCTGCTATCTTCCCTGGGTGATTTGGTTCATATTCACTTAGGGAAACGAGATTCATGATCTCATATTTAATATCCCAGTTGTGTATCAACTTTTTACATGCCTCTGAGGGTCAATATCTTCTGTTGATTCATTAGTGTACTGAATCCCTATATGCTGTAACTAGAGAATGGTAAGACAAACTATAAATTACTGTACTTTTTTCTCCATACTGAATTATAAAATATTACATTAAAAATTAATGTAATTTCATATTCATTCTGGAATATTTATTTCACATACTTAGTACAATGGGATGGGCAAGACTCATCTAGACTTAAGTACTTTATAATTTAATGTATAGATTATAATGTAATCATTTATAATCTATATAATAACATATATAGACAGTAAAAGGAGCTCTGGTAGAATAGTGGTTACAAATCGGGCTGCTAACCTCAGGGTCAGCAGTTCGAAACCAACAGCTGTTCTATGGGAGAAAGATGAGGCGTTCTGTTCCCGTAAAGATTTACAGCCTCGGAAACAGGGTCACTATGAGTTGGAAACAACTCCACGGACATTTCCACCACCATAGACAGTAAGAACAAGAAGCTCCCTGAGAAAAGGTTGAACAAATGTTATAGAACATATAGTGATTATTTCTCATATGTAGGATTAGGACAAATCTAATATACTACTGTGAATAAATTTTCACTTCTACATAACAAAATTATTTTTCAAAGAAGCTTTCCTCTTATATTAACACTGAATATATTTTTTCCCCTGACATCATAAGATATTGGAAATACCATTCCCCTCAAAGATACCATTAACGGTACTAGATAATTCAAAATCTAAGTTTTTCATATTGAGTCATTACTATTTATCAGATGAAATTAAAGGAAATGCCAGATATTCCTCTGGAAATATAGAAAAGGTGAAAATGAAAAATATGATATGAGATTTTAATTTGTAAGTTTGAATATAATAAAACAGAGTACATTTCAATAACTTATCAGAAAAGTTAGACTTTAGTTTCCCTACTGCTTCTTTTTCTTAAGATATTTAAGCTTTACTTTTTCTAGCTTACATAAAATCATCCTGTCAAAGGATTCTGATTAGACAACTTTATGGCTAAGGGTTTGAAGAAGTAAAGAAATTATTTTAGCTTGTTTTTTTTCACCCTTGTTATTTTTGCTACCAAGTAGTATATTTTAAAATCAATAGAGCCATAACAATTCTAGAAGATGTTAACATTTTTAGTACATACATGCTAGAAAAGTGTGTTTATGACAGATGAGTGTTTTATTGAAATGATCTTCCTCCTATCCTTACTTGTCTAGATGACCAACTTTTTTTTGTTGTTTCATTTTATTTTTATTGCTTTCTCATTTTTTATTCTTATCTTGAAAATGATCTAGGTTTTTTTACTCCTGAGATCAGTAGGAAGGGAAAAATAAGACCCTAGTCTTGAACCACAAGCCACTGTAATCCTCAAAGATCTTTAGTCTGACGTTCTATGTTCTGGTGTCTTTCAGGGTGAAAGTGGGCTGAGGATGGAGGCAGGGGGGATCTATTCTTCAAAACAGGATAGCATCAAAGTTCCAGATGTAATTTTTGGGGGGTCAGGTTTTAACTTCCCAATTCCATATATCAATAGTCATTACTGATATAAATTTTATCATAACTGCTATAAACTCCATGTATATAATATAATCTATAATGTATCCATTGTGGCACTGTGGGTTAATGCTTTGATCTGAAAAGTCAGTTTGAACTGAAAGGTCAGTGGTAAAAGCTCACCAGTCGCTCACTGGAAACCCAATACAGGGTTGCTATGGGTTGGAACCAACTTGAAGGCATTTAACATAATAACATTAATGTAAGAGTTAAACACTCAGCTGTTGATAGTTTGAACTCACCTGGTGGTTCTGTGATCTGTTCCAATAAAGAGAACGTCCTAGAAAATCACATGGAGCAGTTCTATTGTCTGCTGTGGTTGCTACAAGTCTAAATGGATTCAGTATCTAACAATAACAATCCATTTTATTGTTGTTGTTATTTGCGGTCAAGTAGGTTTCCACTCATAGAGACTCTGTGTAGTGTTTCGAGGCTTTTAAAAAAATTTAAAGGGAACAGAAAGCCTCATCTTTGTGCCAAATCCATTTTATAACTGAGCGAACATCAAAGAGGTGTGTGCTCAACTAGATAGTGGTAAAATTTGGACATGTCTTTGTCTTCTATATTCTCTAGTCTGCATTCTTTCAACTTCTATATGATCCTCTTTCATCTAATCTAGCTTTCATGTTACCCAAATGTTGATGATGACTTACTTTCACCATATTTAGAACATTCTGGATACTCTTGGTGAATTTAAAAATTTCTATTGATAAAAATAATGAGTTATCCCTGGGCAATACAAATAGTTAATGCACTCAGCTACTAACTAAAAGATAGGTGATTCCAATCTACTCAGAGGCACTGTGAAAGAATAACCTTGTTATTACGTCCAAAAAAATCTGCCATTGAAACCCTACGTAGCACAATTTCACTCTGACACATAGGGCATCACCATGAGTTAGCATCGACTTGACAGCAACTGGTGGCAAAAACATTGGAAATTTTGTGTGTATTGTTTTTTTTGTGTCAAATATTGAATTAAGTTCTTTCTGCATTAGGATAGTCTTTCCATTACTTTTGTAACATTTTCTGCAAACCCCAAGAAATATTGATCTCTTTTTGATGAAGCACACATTTCTGGAATTTACGAAAAAGAAGAGTAACCCCCACTTTCATGAAGCATTGATTTTTACTTTGGCTTATTCATTCCAAATAACAGGTACCAGTTCATGTATGATATCAGTTCATATATTTCCATATTTAATCATTTTCTTAAGTCTCTAGTCTGTACACACAGTCTATTAAACCCAGCCGACTATTTGCTTTCTCTAATCATTCATATTGGCTTTTATTTTCCAGATATTAATGTGACATCTGCTATACCTAACTCCAGTAAATATTCAGAACTTTTATGCATACAGTTTGTCATGTGGATGCCAGCAATTGTTCAGAAACATGTCACTTGTGCAAATAGCCTAGGACTTTGATTTACTAAGATTTGCATCTAGTGAAAACTAAAGGTTTTAATTCAATGATCTTTTTTACTTTTTATCCAGTTGCTTATAATTCCTCATGTTAATCATTGATCTCGCCAATATTGGGGTATAAATGAATTAGCTGCATCTATAAATCCTACTGCTTATCTGTCAGTTTGCCATACTGTGGTAGCTTGCATGTTGCTATGATTTTAGAAGCTATGCCGATGGTATTTTAAAAACAAACAGGGTCATCCATGGTTAACAGGTTTCAGCTGAGCTTGCAGACCAAGACAGACTAGGAAGAAGGAGAAATGGACTACCTTAGACTATTTGGTCACTGAAAACTTTATAAATAGAAGTGGAACATTGTCAGATAGCACCTGAATATTGAATATTGAAACCTGATAAATAGCACCAGAATATTGTCAGATACACTATTGGAAAATGAGCCCCTCACGATAGAAAGCACTTAAAATACAAATGGGGAAGAGTTGTTTCCTCAAAGTAGAATTGATCATGTTGAGAGAAATGAAGTAAAACTTCGGGGACCTTTATCTGATAATGGGGTACAACTCAAAATGATGAGAAAAAGCAATTGACATCCATTAATATTTGAAACATGTAATGTACTACATAT
>NW_006408587.1:11394152-11395214 GCF_000296735.1 Chrysochloris asiatica
AAAGTCTTTCAATTGTGTGGATCATAACAAGCTGTGGACAACATTGCTGAGAATGAGTATTCCGGAACACGTAATTGTGCTCATGAGGAGCATGTATATACATCAAAAGGCAGTTGTTTGAACAGAACAAGGGGACAGCGAATGGTATAAAATTAGGAAAGGTGTGTGCCAGGGTTGTATTCTTTTACCACACTAATTTAATCTTTATAGTCTGTAAATTATCTGAGATACTTGATTATATGAAGAAAAATGTGGTATCAGGATTTGGGAAAGACTTACTGACAACCTGTGATATGCAGATGATACAACCTTGCTTGCTGAAAGTGAAAGAACTTAACATATTTACTGATGAAGTTCAAAGACACCAGCCTTCTGTATGGCTTGCATCTCAATGTAAAGAAATAAAAAATCTTCACCACTGGGCCAATAAACAACAGCCATATAAATAGAGAAAAGTTTGAATTTGTAAAACACTTCATTTTGCTTGGATCAACCATCAACACTCACATAAGCAGCATTCAAGAAATCAAATGACATATTATATTGGGCAAATCTGCTGCACAAGGCCTCTTTAAAGTGTTTAAGAGCAAAGATATTAGTTTGAGGACTAAGGTGCGCCTGACCCAAGCCATGGTATTTTCAATTATCTCATATGCATGTGAAAGAATGAGAGTGAATAAGGAAGACAGCTGAAGAATTGAGGTATTTGAGTTATGGTATTGAAAGAGAATATTAAATGTACTATGGACTGCCTTGGTGATAGAAATGATTCTGGAGAACGCATGATAGAATTCTGCAAAATCAATGATTTGTAAATTTCTAGTACCATCTTTAGACAGCATAAGAGATGACTACACACATGGACTTCACCAGATGGAATATAGAAATCAAATTGACTACATCTGCAGAAAGAGATGATGGAAAAGCTCCATATCATCAGCAAAAAGAAGGCCAGGCGCTGACTGTGAAACAGATCATCAATTACTCATATGCAACTTCAAACTGAAGCTGAAGAAAATGAAAACAAGTCCACAAAAGCCAAAATATGACCTTGAATATATC
>NW_006408587.1:11397094-11398805 GCF_000296735.1 Chrysochloris asiatica
GTGGCATCATTGATGAACTCAATTGTGGCAACAATAGTGATGTTGGCCCAGGATCAGGCAGTGTTTTGTTCTGTTGTGCATAAGGTCTCTATGAGTTGGTACGGACTCGATGTCACCTAACAACAACAACATGGACTGCCAAAAGAACAAACTAATCTGTGTTGAAAGTAGTACAGCCAGAACACTCCTTAGAAACCAGGATGACCAAACTTTGTCTTTCATATTTTGATTATCAGGAGAGACCAATCCCTGGAGAAGGCTATCATGTTTGGTAAAGTGGAAGGTTGGAGAAACTGAGGTAGATCTCCAACTAGATGGATTTGCAAAGTGTCAACACCAACGGACTCAGGTTTCACAATGATTGTAAGGTTGGGGCGGGGCTAGGCAGTGTTTCTTTCTGTTGTGCATAGGGTTGTTATAAGTCAGTGCCAACTCAATGGCAGCTATCAACAACAACAATATATTTGTTTTCTGTAAATACACAAAGATAAATGATGTATAGTAGATAGATAAAGAGATAGATTATTTTTGTTGTGTATCATTGTTATTTTTTTGTGTGTATCAATTTGGTCTCAAAGCAACCATTTAAGTAAGATATATAGATAGACCACAGATGCAGATGATGACTGCAAATCCTGACAAATGACAGATATTGTGAAGGCAGGGATCAGGGGATTGAGAGTAGTGTGCATGTCACACTCTGATCAGAATTCTCATCAGAGATTTATGTTGGTAATTGCGTGTCCTTCTAAAGAACAGTCATACCACTTTTGACTAATATTGTTCAAATCCTTATCCCAAAGCAGTTATCACAGACTCAATTCTGATTCCTGGTCACTCCATGCATAGCAGAGTAGAACTGTGCTCTACAAGGCTTTCGGTGGTTAATTTTTCAGAAAAAATCACTAGACCTTTCTTCTAAGGTACATCTGCATAGATCAGAACCTTTATAATTTGGGAATCCTGGTGTGGTGCTGCAGTATCAGCACTGAATCACAATGTCATTTTGAACCACAAGGTCGGCAGTTCAAACTCACCAGATGCAACTCAGAAACCCTATACAGGGTTCCTATGAGTCAGAACCAACTCAACGGCAGTGAACAACAAGCAAAGCATTGACTGTTTGTGATACTTAAAACCCAAATCCACTCTTGTTATCTAATAGATTCTAAGCCCTGGCAATCTTATGTGTTACAAAGTAGAATTGCTCCAGAGGGTTTTCGCTGTTGTCACCAGGCCTTTTTTCAGATAAGTAGCACAGCACAAGCCATTTGAACCACCAGATTAAGTGTATCACTGTTGGACCCCCCTTTGCAGCCCTGGTGACTCTGTGGGTTAAGTGTTAAACTTCAAACTGAGAGATCGGTGGTACAAACCCACCAATTGAACCACCAACCAGTTTGTGGGAGAAAATGAAGCAATCTGGTTCATAAAAATGTATAAGCTTCTAAAATGAGCTCTGGTAACATAGTGGTTGCCAATTGGGCCATGAACCATAAGGTTAGAAGTTCGAAACTACCAGCTGTTCCACAGGAGAAAGGTGAGGCTTTCTGGTCCCATAAAGATGTACAACTTCGGAAACTCTGTACATGGTCGCTATGAGTTGGAACCGACTCCATGGCACATAATAACAACAACACTGTACTAGCAAAGGAGCTCTGGTGGCGTAGTGGTTACAAATTCTGCTGCTAACCTCAAGGTCGGCAATGTG
>NW_006408587.1:11399391-11403688 GCF_000296735.1 Chrysochloris asiatica
CAGTCCATGGTACTTTTAACATTATCCTCCAACACCATAACTCAAATGCATCAATCCATCTACAGTCTTCCTTATTCATGATCCAATTTTCGCATGCATATGAGATTACTGAAAATACCATGGCTTGTGTGAGGCTCACCTTAGTTCTCAAACTGACATCTTTGTTCTTCAACTTAGAGTGTTCAAAGTTAAAATCGAGGAAACATTCAAATTATTATCAATTCATCTGAATATAACCAAGATGAACTAATTCCATGTTAACATATTTACATTTTCATGAAAAATAACTATTTTGCAACTAAAAAATGTTATGAACAGAGTATCATTTTGACCAATCTCTTAAAAGTCTGCCTTGATAAAGAGAAGCTAGTTTCTACAATCAGTATTTTTGTAATGTCACTAGTCATGTGCTTCTAGTACAATGGTCTTTTTATACTATTTTACAAAGGGTTAAAAAGTTGTCTTTTTATACTATTTTACAAAGGGTTAAAAAGTCAAATATCCCGAGCTATAATGAGAATGTTGTTGTTAAGTGCCGTCGAGTTGGTTCCGACCCATAGTGACCCTGAACAGGGTTTCTGAGGCTGTAAATCTTTATGGGAGCAGAAAGCCTCATCTTTCTCCCGCAGAACAGCTGGTAGTTTTGAACTGCTGACCTTACGGTTTGCAGCCCGATTTGTAACCACTACGCTACCAGAGCTCCTTATAATGAGAATAGTGTTGCCCATATAGACTCACTGAGAGAGAATGTTATTTTAAAGTGCCTGCTTATTCTAGAATATATTTTAAAAGCACAATGAAGAACAATTTGTAAATTAATTCTGTTTGCTTTAGTTTAGAATATCTGAGTGTGCAACAAAGCCACAAAATGTATAAAAATTTTAGAAAAGATTGCTCAATTTTGATGGTTGATGATTTTCTTTGTTTACTTATCAAAGTGCTCAACTATAATAAGTGAGCACTTTTGTAAAATTGTAAAATTGTCTCAGATGGGAAATATTTTTTACCAGAATAATCTACTCTGCTTTATATCATGTAGCTATTATTCCTTGATAGTTCCAAAAGAAAAAAACAAAACAAAACATAATTTACAAAGAACTAAGAGTTTTCATGTATGGAAGAGCTATTATGCTCTTCCGTGTTTATTTTAAATGCTTTATTGTCACGTTGTAAAAAGGTAACCAGATAGTTTCTCAGTTACCTACAATCTCTAATTAACCAAATGCTCAAATCTCCTGTGATTCTACCTTCGATGTCATTTTCTCAAAATAAAGTTCTAATATTAGAAAAAAAAAAATCTCAGACTATGTTTTCATATAAAGCCATCATTGTGATTTCCCAGAATGCTCCTGGACACTCACAAAGATTTGTTTCTTTTTCCCTTCACAAAAAGTGCTACTATCATAAGAAACACATTGAAAAAATCCTTTGATCAGAAGAAACCCTCAGTTTTCCATGGCTAAACTGGTTTAGGTAAAAATGTTATTAATGTAAAACATTTTAGAAACTATATCTTACGGGAAATTTCTAGGAATTTATCAATTTGTCTCTGTGTATGTTTTTATTCTCAGCAAAACACTCATCAAATCTCTTATGAAATAGCTACAGACAATATTTCAATAGCGAATATACATTGGGTTGCTAACTGCAAGATCAGCTGTTTGAATCCACCAGCTGCTCCGCAGTGAAAAATGAGGCTTTCTGCTCCTGTAAAGATTTACAGCCTCAGAAACGCTATAGAGGGTTGCTTGAGTGGGAACTGACTCAATGGCACACCACCACTACCACCAACCACTCTATTCTGAGTAGAGTCCAGGTGGGATAATCACTGGACTGCTAACCACAAGGTAGCCTTGTCAGCCAGTCTTCGGAAACCCTATGTAGAATTACTATGAGTTGAACACACTCGAGGACACTTAACAACAACAGCATTCTGATATTAGAATCCTGGTGTAGCACTATAGGATAAGCATTGGACTGCTAACTGAATGTTCAATAGTTCAAACCCACCAGCTGCTTTTAGGAAACCCTATACAGCATTGCTATGAGTCGCAACCAACTCAAAGGCACTTAACAGCAACACATTCTGATATTATTGGCGACAAGAATAAATTAGCCATATCCATTGCATCTCTGTAATGTATACATTTATTTTTGTAATTGCTTTAGTTTAATGCTTGCTGAATAAGACTGCTATAAGGAGCTCTGTTAGCATAGTGGTTACAATCGGGCTGCTAAACTCAAGGTCGGCAGTTCGAAACTACCAGCTGTTCCGCAGGAGAAAGATGAGGCTTTCTGCTCCCTTAAAGACTTGTAGCCTTGGAAACCCTGTGCAGGGTCACTCTGAGTCAGAACCGACTCGGGTACTTAACAACAACAACATGCTACAGGAATAGGAGAAAGATGAGGCTTTCCACTCACTTAGAGATTTACAGCCTGCAAAACCCTATACAGGTCTCTATAAGTTGTAATCAATTCAATGACAGTGTGGTATATGCTACAATAAGGAAACTTTAGTGTTGTAGGATAAGCACTGGACTGTGAACCACAAGGTTGGGAGGTCAAACCCATTAGTTGCTCCAGGAGAGAAAAATGAGGCAGTCTACTACTATGGAGCACAGTAGCTTCATATGATAAGCACTGGACTGTGAACCACAAGGTCCATAGTTCAAGCCCACCAGCTGCTCAAAGATGAGGCTTTCTACTCCCTTGCAGGTCTAAAGCCTTGGGAGCACGATACGGTGTCACTATGAATCAGAACTGACGCTATAGCACTAATAACAATTCCTGTAAGGATTTATAGTCCGGGAAAGCCTATGTAGGGTTCCTATGAGTTAGTATTGACTCAATGGCATGCTATAGTACATAATTTGTCCACAACATAATAGTTCTATAGAAGAGTGAAAGTATCACCCACTTTTCAAAAGTTCTCTTAATGCCACTTTGCTTTTACAAATGAATCTATATTAGTACCTGGTTTCACTAAGTAATGGAAATTCAAAAAGGATTTTAAATTTCCATTGCTCCTGTAAAGATTTGTTTTACAAACAAAAGGCAAAAAATAAAAATAGCATTCCAGCAGGATAATCACACTGCTCTCATTTCTAACAAGGAAACTAGATGTTCGGTAAGGTGTCTGCTTCAATGCATTGGCTGCCCATTTTACACAGCTTGACCAAGCTCCCCCTTGCAATTGCCTCTGCACTTATTAAATGACCCACCACATCCAATCAAATGCCTGGTGACCTATAAATGCACCATGAATCATGAGATCCCATCCTCAAGTGGTCATACCCTGTATATTTCTTTAACCGTAGGACTCAGACCTACACATTTAGCATGTATGTGGGATTTGAACACTGACTGTTCAGATCAGATCCATGTGCCAGGACCAGCTAAAGGGGAAGATGGCATCATCAACACTGCTATCTCTCAGACTTCCAGTGTGCTCTCTGTCTTCCCAAATGCAGGCAGTGAAATGACACTGTACATATGTTATTTCTACTTTATGTCGGCTGTATATTTATCATATCATACATGCTTTTATTATATGGTACTGTTGTTTTAGGTTTTGTGTGTTATTTGGTATGTCTTAGTAGGTTTGTTTGTTTGTTTGTTTGTTGCTGTTTGAGTCTGAAAATACTCAAAAATTATTCCTGTATAAATTAAGTTTATTACAAAAAGTTTCATAGACACACTTTAATTTGACAGCAAGAGAAACTTGTACTTTGTCCGGTACTTTTAATCCATTGGTACTTAGACATTTTGGTTAGGTTTCTGAACCTATATTGCTTAGATAACTTTAAGAACAATGAGCAAAGTCAAGATATTCAGATCAGAAGAAGGAGTTTCATAACAGTAGACTACTAATCCAAAATTAAGGGGAATAAAAATTAGTTACAGAGGACCGAATGAACTAATAAGGAAGGTTTTATTGTGATTATTTGTTTGAAACATTGCTGATGATGGTTTAATGTTCCAATTTTCTAGCTATATGAGATAGCTATCTCTTCTCAAGTGATCCATAACCTATTATTATTTAGTAAATTCTATTTTGGTAAACCGAATTAAAATATTTTTAAATAATGACTGAACCCTTCCCACAAATTTAGAATTTTATGACATTATAGATATTTTTATAGTTCCGTTGAGAATTTGTCTTGTTAAAATTATATAAATTTTATAGCCAAGGCATTGCCTAGAGAGTCATATTTTTGTAAAAAACTCACTCAAGTGTGAAAACTCATTCTTATGGAGAAAACCTTCAAGCTTTACATATGAGGAAAGTTCCAAAACA
>NW_006408587.1:11403913-11405559 GCF_000296735.1 Chrysochloris asiatica
GACCCGACTCGACGGCACTTAACAACAACAACAACATGAGATAAATATGATTATAAAATGGAGAGATTGTCAGAAAGAAATACTAAAAGGGTATGAAATGAGCAATAAATAAATAAATAAGCACAGAGATAACTGGCTGCTTTTGCAATAAAAAGCTGTCTATTACACGTTTTCAGAGTATGAGGATA
The DNA here is from genome assembly GCF_000296735.1 of Chrysochloris asiatica. Lineage (NCBI taxonomy): Eukaryota > Metazoa > Chordata > Mammalia > Afrosoricida > Chrysochloridae > Chrysochloris > Chrysochloris asiatica. The sequence goes on from NW_006408587.1 coordinate 11,404,102, forward strand.
TGAGTCTTTCATTGTCTTAAACTATTTTGTACCTAGAAATTATAAAATGTTATAATAATGCATGTGAAATTTAGTCATTTAGAAGTGCAATTAATCCTCCACTAAAAGAGAACAGTTTTTCCTTTAGCCTTCCTGCTTGTCTTTGTAAGCATCTACTCATTAGGTTTTTGTTTGAACATGCTTTTACAACACAATGGTTCCTTTAAAATTAATAATTTAAAAAGATTATTTCAGAAGTGTTCATTTATATTTATATAAAAGTCATAGTTTTACTTTAAAAACCCTTGTAGAAGTTTCTTTATCATTTGAGGTTTTTCTATTAGAAAAGGTAAAAATATTATCTGCAGTTCTTTTTCTTTACTCCTCCTTGTGGTTGGTTTGATGCTATTCTTCTATCCCCTTTCTCTCCAAATACAGTAAGACCGTTGATATACTAATTGCACTATACAAAGGCTGGATCTGCCAACACTGTTTCCTGTTTGTAGTAGGATAAAAAGTTTACAGGTTTTGAGATTCATGCTGAACGCTGTAGGATTCTATCAGGTTTGGCAATAATTTGTTTATTTATTTAATTACATAAAATTTGTTGAGAACCTACTATTATCCTACAATATCTGGATTCAGTGATGGACAAACACAGGACTTCTTTTTGCATTATCCTACAATATCTGGATTCAGTGATGGACAAACACAGGACTTCTTTTTGTGTACCTGCATTCTAGTGTTGCCAATCCTTCCCATTTCTGGTCATGTAGCTGCTTTAGAGGTCTATATATTAGTTAGACAAAGACTTCTATTAATCTTCCCAAGCTGGGAAGACCTTTATTTAAAGGCGTTACTCTAATGAGTAACTACAGACCGAAGAACAGAAGAGTTGTGCAATGACATCAAGAATATCATACATGAAGAAAGCAAAAAAAGTCATTGAGAAAACAAGAAAGAAGGAAAAGGTCAAAGTGGATATCAGAATAGACACTGAAACTTGCTCTCCAGCATAGAGATGCTAAGCAAATGGAAGAAATGAGGAGGTACAAGAGCTGAACAGAAAATTTCAAAGATCATCTCAAGAAGATAAAGCCAAATATCACAACAAAATGTGCAAAGATCTGGAGTCAGAAAACCAAAAAGGAAAAACACGGTCAGCATTTATCAAGCTGAGGAAAGTGAAGAAAAAATTGAAGCCTTGACTTTCGTTATTGAAAGATTATCTGGCAAATTATTGAATGATACAGAAAGCATCAAGAGAAGATGAAATGAATACACAGAGTCACTGTACCAAAAGAAATGGTTAATGTTTAACCATTTCAAGAGTTAGCATATGATCAAGAGCCAGTGATACTGAAGGAGCACGTCCAAGGTGCTTTGAAGGAATTGGCAAAGAACAAGGCACCACGAATCAATGGAATAAAAATTGAAATCTTTCAAGAAAGTGAGGTGGCACAGGAGACACTCCCTCGT
>NW_006408587.1:11406839-11408257 GCF_000296735.1 Chrysochloris asiatica
GGCAATGTTTCGTTCTGCTGTGCATAAGTTTGCTATGGGTTGGTACTGACTCGATGGCACCTAACAACAACTACAATACTCTAATGAGTTTTCTTTGAACACACACATGCACCCTCAAAAACATTCACAACTGAAATAAAGGTTTTAAGAAATAATGCCGATCCTTACTCTATAGGATTTATTTCTATTCTAGTTCAGTCTATTTGATTTGCTTTAGAGTCTAAAGTCAGAAGCACTTGGTTTGTATAAATAGAACATTCTGAAAGTGGAGCCTTAAATCCATTTTTAAATCTTGACAAGAATCTAGAATCCATAGTGAATTTTATAGTTGCCTTTTCTAACCACATTTCCTCTAATGTTGGTGTTGACATGTACTCTAATGAAAATGTTCTTTTTTTCTGAGACCTGGCAGGTACTGGGTTTCACAATCTATTAACAGAAAATTTTACTGTATCATCAAACAGATGCAACATATGATAGCTCATGTTCCAAGGGTCTCAAAGCACAGCAGTGTTGATAAATCTTTGCAATGGACCCCCCGAAACAGACATGATTATGTAAGGGAGCAATTCTAATAGTAAATCTTTTATTTATCTAGTGTTATTATAACAGAAACACCCCTAATTGGATGACTTTACAAACAAGTTTATTTTTTCACAGTTTAGGAGGCTAGAAGTCCAAATTCACAGAGCTAGCTCTGCAGAAAGTCCCTCGTCTCCTTTGTGCGTCTGTAAGCCGATCATTAATTGGAGTTTTTTATGTGTCTTGGCATCAATCTTTCTCTGGATCTAGGACTGTCACAGTGCAGGAATCCACATTCCCAAGGACACTTCACTACCCCAAGTGCTTCTTTCTTGGCAGTAAGTCCCTCCATCTCTGCTCATTTCTCTCTCCTTTTAGCTGTCATAAGCATTGCCGGCCACACCCTTGAGCATGTGGCACTAAGACTGGAGGAAGACTAGCAACCTGCTATACACAGATGACACAAATGTGTTCACTGTAAGCAAAGAGGCCTTGAAATATGATGAAGGTCAAAAACTACAGCCTTCAGTATGGATTGCATCTCAATGTAAAGAAAACAAAAAACCTCACCAGTGGATTAATAAATAACACTATGATAAATGAGGAAAGGATTAAAGTTGTTAAAACTTCATTTTGCTTTGATCGATAGTCAAGGCTTATGGAAGCAGCAGTTAAGAAATCAAATGATTTGTATCGAGAAAATCTGTTGTGAAATTCCCCTTTAAAATGTTCAAGAGCAAAGATGTCACTTTGAGAACTAAGGTGTGTCTGACCCAAGACATATTATATTCAATCACCTTATATGCATGTGAAAGTTGGACAGTGAATATGGAAAGTCATAGAAGAATCAGTACCTTTGAGTTATAGTATTGGTGAAGAATACTGAAAATACCATG
>NW_006408587.1:11410272-11411934 GCF_000296735.1 Chrysochloris asiatica
TCAAGGGACTTGTTTCCTTGGTACAAAATCCTTAGTGTCAGGTTCCCTGTGTTATATCAGACAATTGGCCTAATGATGCTGTTAGTTTTTCTGTTTCACCTCATATTTGGCTGTCTAGGCCTTTGTCCTAGGTATCTTTTTGAACTTTAGTCTTAGAAAAACTGACATTCTGAAAGTCATGATTGATTCAAACAATGGTCCAGATAAATTAGTGAGACCATTTTGCTCTGGGCGTATGTTCCTTTGGAAAATTCATCTGTTTCAAAAACAGACTCCAGGAATCAGACTGACAGCTGTTTAGAATAAGTTAGTAATTATTTTAGTCTTTAAGACACTGTTGTATAAATGTTTGAATTCTTAGATTGGTGTTATTGTTAAGTGCTAGCCAGTTGGTTTTGACTTACAGCGACCCTTATAGGGTTTATGAGGAATGGCTGGTAGGTTTGAACTGCCAACCTTGTAATTCAAATTGACCTTGTGGTCCAGTGAATTATCTTGCAGCACCACACGAGGACTCCAATTCTTAGATTACTGTCAAGAATAGACACATACGCTAGATCCCTGTTACAAGGGGTTGTTATTGTTAAGTGCAATTGAGTTCATTCCCACCCATAGTGACCCTGTATAGGGTTTCCAAGGAACTACTGGTAAGCTTGAACTGCTGACCTTGTGGTTCAAACCAACTTTGCAGTCCAGTTCATTAACTCACAGTTCCACACCAGGACATCCATTATAAGGGGCAGTAATAATTTATTGTCTACATATAAAAACCAAGTGTTTTCCTTTATGATTCCTTTAATAGTTCAGATCTGTATTTCAGTGGTGTAATCATTGAACTTCTATTTTTATATCTAAAATAGAATAAGAAAATGTGTAAAGTACACATCAAAATTTTAAACTACATGTATTCAGAATGTTTAAAAATGATTCTGCCATGGACCCTAGGAACCAAATAGTGAAATGACTATGAGAAAATAAAGTAATTCCTCAATTTCTTCATCTTTGACATTAGTAGTTGGTGGAAAATTTAAATATTCATTCTATTAACTAGTCTTCATTGTAGGTGTATTGCTGTTATCCTGTCACTGGAAGCATTGTATGTAAGGATAGATTTTGAAATATTATTTTGCACAATGAATGTGATGCCATTCCTCTTCAATCTGTCACTCCTGGCATAGTATACTATATGATTGTCTTTTTCAAAATGGCCAATATTGGGTGATTTCAGTTCACAAATGCCTAGGATATTGAGTTCCATTTAATTTTTGACGACTTCCGATTTTCCAATGTATAGATTCATAGTCTATACATTCAATGTCCCAATCATTAATGGATGCTTGCAAATGTTTCTTCTCATTTTGAATGATGACACATCAGCTAATGAAGGTCCCCAAACCCTGGCTCCAACCAGGTCATTAGGGTCAACTCTACTTTGATGAGTTTGCATGGATAATTTCTTTCATAAAAATTAAATAAGGCTGGTCCCTATGAGTTGGAGGTTAAAGATAATCCCAACTGTTCAACTTTTCTGGCATGTTATACCCCTCCATAGTCCTTGATATCAATTAACACACCTCCTTTACCTCAAGTCCCAGGGTTTTGCAACATGCTGCAACATCTCACAGAACTTATAATTATCTAAAGAAATGGCCCATGCAATTG
>NW_006408587.1:11412944-11414441 GCF_000296735.1 Chrysochloris asiatica
CTATCTATCTATCTATCTATCTATCTATCTATCAAGTTTGTTATCAAGGAAATGGCTTACAATTGTAGAGTCCAAGGTCCCCAGTGGAAAAGAGAGTCTTTCCTATGAGTCCATTATATTGGGAGCAGGCCACACCCCCAAGGAAACATTCTTTTAGTTGATTGGCTGCTCATAGCCACTCTCTATGACTGTGTTAGGTTTATCACCATGGGAATAAGCGCATCTCAACTGCTAAACCTCTGGAAATCCTGGCCTAGACAAGTTGGCATAGAACCCTAACCATTACAAAAGATAAGAAAAAAAAAAAACTAAAATGGATGTCAGAATAAACTCTGAAACTGGCACTTGAATGCAGCGAAGCTGATGTGAAAGAAAGAAATGAATTAACAGATTGAACAGAAGATTTTTGTTGTTGTTTTAGAGAACACAAGTGAAGTATTATAATTAAAAATTCAGAGTTAAAAAAACAGAAAGGAAGAGCACTCTCAGTATGTCTCAAGCTGAAGCAACTGAAGAAAAATTAAACTTGAGTTGCAATATTGAACAATTCTATTTGCAACATATTGAATGACCCAGGAAGCATCAAAAGAAGATGTAAAGGATACACAGAGTATCAAAAATAATTGGTCAAAGTGCTACCATTTCAGAAAGTGGTGCCTAATCAAGACACAATGGTACTGAAGGAAGGAGTCTAAACTGCACTAAAGACATTGTAGAAAAACAAGCCTCCAGAAATTGATGCAATACCAAGTTAAATGTTTCAGCAAATGGAGTACTAGAGGTATTCACTTATCTAGCCTAAGAAATATCCGGCCAACTGACTGGCGGAGATCCATATTCATGCCCATGCTAAAAAAAAAAAGCAGAATGTAGAATTTTATTAAACAATATAATTAATATGACACTCAAGTAAAATTTTGCTTAAGATAATTCCCAAATGGTTGCAACAATGTATCAACAAGCAACTGCCAGTGATTCCAGCTGGATTCAGAAAAGGGCATGAAAGGAGGGATATTATTGCTATCATCAGCTAGATCTTAGGTAAAAGCAAAGAATACCAAAAAGATGCTTACCTGTGTTTTTTGACTATGAAAAAGCATTCAACCATGTGGATCATAACAAATTGTGGATAGCATTGCAAAGAATGGGAATTCTAAAATACTTAATTGTGTGGATGAAAACCCTGTACATAGAGCAAAAGACTATTGTTTGAAAGGCCAAAAGGGTACTGCATAACTTAAATCAGGAATGGTGCGCATCAAGATAATATCTTTTCACCATACTTATTCAATCTGTATGCTGAACAAATAATCCAATATGCTTTACTATATGAAGAAGAACATGACATCAGGAGTGGAAGAAGACTCATTAACAATCTGTGATATGCAGATGACACAATTTCTTACTGAAAGCACAGAGAACTTAATGATAAAAATCAAATACGACAATCACCAATATGTATTAGACCTCAACATGAAGAAAACAGAGACAACTGAA
>NW_006408587.1:11415451-11421619 GCF_000296735.1 Chrysochloris asiatica
AGCCACTCCTTGGAAACCATTTAGAGGGTCTGTATGAGTCGGAATCGACTCAGCAGCACTTAACTACAACAACAAGGACTACATATTAACATGTGGAGAATCAATGTACACATAATGTATAACCCAAACCTAAATCCAGGAGCTTATGCTTTGCTGTGTTTAAATAGTTTCGAAACGATAGGCCAGTCTACTTTAATCAATTTAGGTGTCCCACTAGAAGTACCGGAGTCCTGGTGTGGCGTTGTGGGCTAATGTACCAGACTGCAAAGCCGTTTGAACTGCAAGGTTGGTGGTTCAAGCTCATCAGCTGCTCCTCAGACACCCTATATAGGGTCGCTATAGGTCGGAACCGACTCGACAGCACTTCACAACAACAACAACAATGAGAAGTAACTAGAAGTATAAGGAATTCTGGTAGTACAGTGGTTATGAGTTGGGCTGCTAACCTCAAGATCAGCAGTTCGAAACTTCCAGCTGTTCCACCGGAGAAAGATGAAGCTTTCTATTCCCATAAAGATTTACAGACTTGGAAACCCTATGCAGGGTCACTATGAGTCAGTTACAGAGAATGCCATTTGGAAAATATCTTCCATGATAGAAGGAATAACTGATAACTTTGACAATACTTATAATTATTGTCATTATAACTAGAACAATTAAATATATACAATTATAACCAATTCTTTAACCCAGAGAACTATCTTGTTACCAATGAAGCAGCTCATATATATTAATGATGCTTATTCTTTCAATGGACTTAAGCTCCCACTTTAAGTGCATCCTAATAGGGTAAGCACTGAACTGGTAACCACAATGTTGGCAGTTCAAACCCACAGTTGCACCTTGGAAACCCTGCTCCTTGGAAACCTTGTACAGGGTTGTTGTGAATTGTAACTAACTTGATTAACAACAATAAGAACACATTATATAGTAAACACGTAGGTTTTCTAATGTTGTCCTATTTTATAACGTTGTTGTTGTTTTAAGTACCATGGAGTCGCTTCCAACTTATAGTGACCCTGCCCAGGGTTTCCAAGGGTGTAAATCTTTACGGGAGCAGAAAGCCTCATCTTTCTCCCACAGAACAGCTGGTAGATTCGAACTACCGACCTTGAGGTTCGCACCCGATTCGTAACCACCACACTACCAGAATTGTTCCCAAAAGAATCATTATTAAAGGTTGACTACTAAAGTTAGACATGGTGAAGACAGTGAGTGATGCTTAACACCATAATAGTGTCCAGGTTCTAAATGAATGAATGAATGAATAAATAAATCCCCAAACAAAAATCTTGCATTAAGACAGGCAGCCGTGTAAGAGGTAATCAAAATAGAGAAATTCATACAGAAGAGAGAACACCATTCTATTTGTGATGAAGGATTTCATGAAATTCCATAGTCAAGGGTATGTGAACATGGAAGGAATGTGTGAGCCTAATGTTGGGCTTCTAACTGGTAGGTAAGCAGTCTGAATCTGCCAGTAGCTCTGTGGGAGAAAGAGGAGGCTTTCTGTTACCTTAAAGATTTAAAGTCTCGGAAATCCTATACAGAGTCACTATGAGTTGGAACCAACTCCATGGTACAACACCGCTACCATCATCAGATGCAATTGGTGTGTGTAAATAGAGCAGTCTGAAAGCAGAGTCTTAACTCCATTTTAAAAGCTTGATATGAGTCTATAATTCATTTTGAATTTTAAAGATGTCTTTTTAAACAATAGTTCCTTTAACTCTGATATTTGACCTAGCTATATGCCCTGGTGTCCTGGTGTGGAGTTCTGGTATGGCGCTGTATGATAAACACTGGACCACAATGTCTGTTTGAAACACTAGTTCAGTGGTTCCACTCTGCAGAAACCTTATATAAGGTCACTATGAGTCAGAGTTGATTCCACAGCACTTAACAATAACTTAGGCCCTAAAGGAGACATCCATTTTCTCCGAGGCCTGACAGGTGCAAGATATTATAGTCTATTCCCAGGAAGCTCTTTCCTGTATCATCAAACAAATACAAGATGTGATAACTGACTTCTGGCAAGATGGTGGGCTAGGCAGACACACTACAAAGACTTTCAACAGCAAAGACCTGGGAGACCAAATGAAGCAGATACAGATGATAATCGTGGAACCTTGAGTTTCAGAGGAAAGAGAGAAGTGGGTTGAAATTTTGCTAGGAGAAGAAACTGAACAATTATTTATTTTTTTAAGACAAAAATTCCAGTTGCACTAAACTGCTTGCACATTTCATTATTGGGTTGTAAACTTTAGTTTGAAAGATACTTCCCTAAAAAGTAGACATTTTTCATAGATCTCCTTAACTTTTACAGCTATGAACAATTTTCATATTATTTTTGTTTTCATGAACAATGAAAGGGTGGGGAGAGCACCCTTTATTGCGCCATTGTTACAGCTTGGTGATAGAAGCAACCATATGATCAACCATGAGAAAATGCCTCTTAAGATGTGGATGCAATTGAAGACTGCATTGAGAAGCTATTTACTTTCTCTTTTGCTCTCGGAAACTCATAGTAAAAAGGAAGTGATATGCTAAACTGATTTCAGACTGCCCAGTTCTCTTGCAAATGAACCCACTAAAATCTAGGGAACACCTGCTGACCTGTACACATTCCTAGTCAGTATTTTCAGGGAGAGAATAATAATTGGTATTTTAATAATATATACTGATAATTTGTCCTAGCAGCTGTTTCATTTTTGCTGACACGGTAGCGAAAACAGCATCTCATTCTTGGAAGTGTAAGCTACTGTTGGGGACTTACGAAATTCTGTGTTCCTAAATTTAGAGCATTTCTCAGGGCAAGCCAAAGCAAGCATAGGTTTTTTCCCCTAAAGTTACAAGTTCCATTTCCTATTTCTGTCTTCCTTCTTAATTTATGCCAGTATTTTCTGTGTCATATAATATCATCAAAACTAAGTGGTAAAAAGGTTTATAATAAAAAAAAATTTCCTGGGAAGATAAACAGGACACAACAAATTAAAAATATAAGCATGACAATATGACAGTTTAAATACTTTTATCCGTTCTTAAAGTCACCATTCTAGGTCTGTTAAAGAACACGGAAAGAATATAAATGGAAGTCCCTGGGTGGGACAAACATGCTTGGCTCCTAACCTAATGGCTGGAGGTTTGAGTTCACCCAGAACTTTGAAAGAAAGGCCTGTAAAAATCTACTTCGGATCAATCAATCATTGAAAACCCTACGGAGCACAGTTCTATTCTGACAAACATGGGGTTGCCATGAGGTGGAATTGAATTGATGGCAACTGGTTAGTTATATTATTGACGTACTTATCCTGCCTGATGGTTCTCTGAGCTTACTGGATCTGTGGTTTACTTTTATTTATTCATAACTTGAATTTTTCTTCCTTCTTCTCTCTCTCTCTCTCCAAGTAAATGTTTCTTAATCCAGTTGACATTATCCTATAACTTTTAGATTTTCTGTTCTGCTTTTTTCTAAACTCTTTATTTTTCCTTTGCATTTAAGTTTAATTTCTATTGCCCTCTTTTTATATTTATGGATTCTTTCTAGTCTATGACTAGTTGACTGAAGAATTCCTTCATCAAGGCATTTGTTTGTTTTTTTGTCTCTCTTAACATATCTTTTTTTATTTTTAAGATACTCAGTTTTTGCTTCTTCTGGGTTCCCTATTTCTACTTAAACTCAAGATCTGTTCACATACTTTTGAGTAGTCTGAGCGACACAATGGTCAAAGTGCTCGGCTACGAACTAAAAGTTAGTGTTGTGAACTACCAGCTGGTCTAGGAAGAAAGATGTTAACAGTCTGCTTCTGTAAAGATTGACAGCATTGGACATGGTATGGGACAAAGTTATGCCCTGCCTGTCGGGTCACTATGAGTTTGAACCAACTCATTGGCAATGGGTTTGTATTTTGTTATTATTTTTTAAACATGTTTTCCTCACCAATGGTTTTGATAGCTGGGTCATTTTTGAGTCTGATTCTGTTGATTTCTTTGCTTTTCCAAAGTTGGCTGTTTTCCCTTGTATGTTTTTCTTGTGACTTTTATTGAATGTCAGTCATTGAGTATAAAACAGTAGAGATCAAAACAGTATTTATGGCTGGGAATGGGCACACTACTCCTTTTGCTTTTTTGTGTATGTGCAGATTGAGTCAATCTAGTTAGGTTTGGAGTTGGGTTTGTTTTTGTTGCTACTATCTGATAGCATGGTGCTTACAAATTGGGCTGCTAACCTTAAGGTCAGCAGTTTGAAACTACCAGCTGTTCCGCAGGAGAAAGATGAGGCTTTCTGCTCCCGTAAAGATTTACGGCCTTGGAAACCCTGTGCAGGGTCACTATGAGTTGGAACCGAATCCAAGGTACTTAACAACAACAACATAGCTACTTTTAGAGTTCTACTGTAGTCCTGTAGGTTAATGCACTGGATGCAAGGTCTGTGTGAATTGCAAGGTTGGAGATTTGAGCTCACAGCTGCTCCTCAGAAACCCTACACAGGGTTGCTATGTGTCACTAACTTGACAGCACTTAGCAACAAAAACAACATAGCTACTTTCAAATGGACCCCCTGGTGGGGTTCAATTGCTATCCAAAAGGTTGATGGTTTGAACCTACCCTGAGGCTACACTGTAGGACAAAATCTGGTACTCTCCTCCCTTAAAGATGACAGTCTAGAAACTCCTATGGGGCAATATGGATCATGTCATATGGGTTCACTCTGAGTCAGCATCAACTTGCAGTCACCTAGCAACCACAGCCACCTGTTCTTGGAGGAATTTTCTCAATGGTCCTGACCAGCCTCTTCTATAAACACAAGTTAGCTTTTTCTCCTTCTTCAAAGATAAAGGATTTTTCTTTCAACCTTCTATCAGCCACAATGTCTCTTCATCTATGCCCTGTGAATAAAAGAACTTGCTGTTTGTCTTGGATGATTTTCTCTTAAGAATAATTAAATACAATCTTGCCAGTTAGTCATGTACACACTCAATTAATTTATTGCAAGGTGATCATGTCAAAGCGCACAAGTAAGACCTCAAGACATTCATTTAGCACTGGAGAAGCAGAGTTCACAATTATCATGTAAGTTTAAATGTTAGTGCCTGAATCTTTACGTTTCAGACTTTCATCTTTAATGAGTGGCCTCAGGAAGACTTGACTACCCCTTGGTCTCAGAGGAGGTCCTTGTAGCTGGTTTCTGAGGTCAGTTGTCATGAGCAGTATCTCCATCGATTTCTCAGTCTTCAGACAGAGTCAGAGAGAATTTTTGCCTGTCTCCTTGGAAAATGAGCTGAAGTTCACTGGCTTATATACCTTGTGTGAAGTCATGAAGAAGCCTTGTTGGCACAGTGAGTTAAGCATAAGGCCACTAAGCGAAAGGTTGGTAGTTTGAACTCACCAACTGTGTTTAGGGAGTAAAGGCAGCCTGCTTTTGTAAAGATAGAAAATCAAACCAAACCCCTTGCACCTAACCAATTCCTAGACTGTAAAGTCTTTGTGGGAGTAGGTAGTCTCATCTTTATCCCATGGAGCGGCTGATGAGTTCAAACCTTCAACCTTGTGATAAACACACCAGTGTCTAAATTACAGCATCACCTAGGCTCACAAACCCTATGGAACAAGACCCACCATATTCTAAAGGATCACTAAAAGTCAGAATCAGCTTGGTGACAATGTTTTTGGTTTTGTTGCTGTCATGTTTAACTATAATTGGTATGTTTTATTGCTAATTACATAATTGTTGTATGATATATTTATGATTTGTTAGTTTATATTGTGTTTTACTGCCAATTAGGGAATTTTTTTGTATGACGTATTTATACTTTTGTTTATTACAGGGTTCAAGGCCAAATTAATTAATTAAAAATATTGAGAGTTGTTTAGTGACATATTTATGTTCTAGTAATTTATGGAGATTTGATTAATGTTACATTCTATTATCACAGAGGGCAAGTATACAGCCTAATTTCATAAAGTTGTTTATGACTTACTTCGCATACTTCTATTATCTTATTTTTAAGGTTAGAATAACTTCCTAAAAACATAGTTAATTATTAAAGTAACTAATTCTAAGATCAGAAATTCTCTATTTAGAAAGTCACAACATAAATAACATATGTAGGTATATGACAACGTTATAAAAATCATGATAGTGTTAAAGAATTATAGAAGCATACA
>NW_006408587.1:11422213-11431468 GCF_000296735.1 Chrysochloris asiatica
ATGGAAATCTTGTACTATGCCGAGAATGACAGAAAACAAGTTTTATTGAGGAATAGAACAGTTATAGCTGGGCAGGACTAGGTAAAAATGAAAAGTGCTCCATCATTCCATTATAGAAAGGGGAGCCTTTATATAGAGAGAACAACAAAAAAAGGTAGAGATTAATGATTGATTGTAGATAAGATCAGCTTCAGCTTGAAGTTTTTTGAAATGCAGAGGTTGATCACTTTTTAAGGAAGGAATGAGTTATCATTTATGTGTGAGACATCAGTTGGTTCTTATACTTGATTATAGAACTGTAGTCAGCTGTTCATGATTGTAGTCTGCTCTGGGGTCAAATTGTTTACCAGTTCTTCCCAAATGTTTTACAACTTGAGTGGTTCAGTTAGTTGTGAACATAGTCTTAAGAGAATAATTGTTTACAACTTGACAAACTTTTCCTAAATGGCTTACATCGTGGTGACCTTTTATTTCTGAAGAATGCATGTTGGTTCCATCACTCTTGGTCTGATGTGAACACCTCTAGTTTGAAACCTTTTATTTACATTTCTCTTTTGATCACGACTCTATTAGGAATACCTGGCTAATCACCCACAATGCAGTAGCCTTTTTACTGCAAAGGACTTTGTTTTCTTGAGGACCTCTGGTTATTTATTTTCTTCATTTTAACAAGTTAATAAACCTCATCTTCAGAGTGAGCAGGGTTTGGGGGGATGAATTTTAATAGGCAAGGGCACATCTGAGAAATATTTTTTAGCCAGGACTAAATGAAAGAGATCAAGATGGGAGGAAGACAAAAAAGAGATGATTAAACAGCATGGTCATTGGTGAAAGCATGTGAAACTAGCATGATTTTATTTGAAGGGTAAAACGGTTTTGAAGAACAGAATCTCAGGAATAAAATGAATTGTACTAAAGTGAAATAGCGTTTTATAATTATAGAAACAGTGAAGAATATAAAAGTTCCAAAATCAAGCAAAAATTTGTTTTCATTAGTACTCCAAGGGGAAAACCAGTTATTTACAGTATATATTAAGGGAGGAACTGGGTTGTTGAGATTCAAAACTGTGCATTGCATATGGGAAACACAATGATTGCTATTAGCACAATAATGGATATAAACATAACAATCACTTTTAATAGTGGTAGACCTGCTGTCTTAGACTGGATTCTCTAGAGGAGCAAAACCAGTAAAGTACAGAACTGTGTTGCCAGGGACTTTGTCTTCTTGTTAAGTACCGTTGAGTTGGTTCCAACTCATAGCAAACCAATATTGGGGTTCCGAGACTTCTTAAGATCTTTGCTGGGGGAAAGCCCCATCTTTCTCCTGCAGAGTGACTGGTGGTTCACCATCCTTATGGCTCACAGTCCAGTGCTTAGCCTATGAAGTAAAAAAATTCGAAATAGCACTCTGTCTTTGAAAAGGGAAAAAGTGAAAGATGCAATTGTCTTTATGGAATGTACAGCTTTAAACATAATTGGAACTAATTGTAATGACATAAATGGGGAGGTTGAATCACTTAAATTCATATGTTTAAAATATATAGGAGGGTGAATCAAAAATTATCCTCATTCTGGTTATATTAAAACACTTGTCAATGTCCACAGCTGACAACATTGAATGTGCATGTGAAATGACTCTGTCGAATAGACGAGTGACAGTGGATTATGTGACAAATCAGCCACGACTCCGCCTGTGAAAAAATCCATAACAGATAGGGGTTTAAAAAAGTTTGTGCAAGATAGGTACCAAAACAACTCATGTAAGAGCATAAACAAAAGTGTTTGGACATATGCAAGCAAAATTTAGACCAGTACTCAAAGGAAGATAAAAGGCTTGCTTGTTTTGTTTTGTATTGTTTTAAGTTTTACTGGTGATGAGACATGGATTCATCACTATAATCCTGAGAGTAAATGGCAGAGTACAAAACAGAAACATCCTCAACTGCTGACCAAGAACAAGCTCAAAAGTCAACCATCAACTGGAAAATTGATGCTGACAGTTTTCTGGTTTTCTGAAGGGACAGAATTTGAACACTATCAGGAAGAAGTTCAACAATGAAGAGCTGAAGTCTAAATTTTGGATTAAAAGCAAAGGACTACTGTCCAAGAGTTTTGTGATCTTGCATGACAATGCAAGTCCTCACACCTCTCCCCACAGTGTTGACACTCAGCAAAAAGGTAGTTTTCAAGTGTTAGAGCATCCTCCCTATAGTCCTGATTTTGTTCCATCAGACTTTTAGCTATTTGGTCCCCTGAAAGCAGCCCTTGGAAGATGAAGATTCATCTCTGATGAAGAAGTGAAGACAGCTATGCATTCATGTTTTGCAGCTCAACCTACAACATTTTTTAGTAAGGGAATATGGAAGTTTGTTGACAGATGGCCAAAGTGTATTGATAAGCAAAGATATTATGTTAAAAAATGATGTATTTGTCTTTTCTGAAAGTTGACTAAAATAAATTCTACAGCCAGGAGGTAGATATTTTTTTTTACTTACCCTCGAATTTCTTAATTGGGTCATTTGAATCATTTCCCTTGGTTTCTTTGACCTGATTCTATTTAACTCCACCCTTTAATTTAAAGTAAAGAAAAAAAGTTTCCCTGTTGTCATACAGTAAAATTAGGTCAGGGAATTAGAATTAAATATCTGGGTTCAATAGATACTACATAAAGCTAAAAGTCTGGAGTCTTAGATTCAAATTTCATTTCTACAATATTTGCAGTTAGGTGCCATCAAGCCAGTACCAACCTATGGTGACAATGGAACAAACACTGCCCTGCCCTGCACTAACCTCTCAATCTTTGCTACACTTGAGCCCATGTCTGCTGCCATTGTGCCAATACATCTCATTGGGGGTCTTCCTCTTTTTTTCTTACCCTCCACTTTACAAAACATGATGTTCTGCTCCAGGGATTGGTCCCTCCTGATAATATGTTCAAAGTATGAGAGATAAAGTCTGGCCATCCTGGCTGTACTTCATCCAACACATATTTATTTGTTCTTTTCATAGTCCATGGTACTTTTAATACTCTCCAAAACAACAACTCAAAATGCATCAATTCTTCTACAGTCATCCCTATTTATTGTCCAACTTTCACATGCATATGTAGATACTGAAAATACCATGGCTAAAATATTTAGTTGTTGGGAAAACATGTTACTGAAATGAATTTCACCAATTCCCCACATAGGTAAAAATAAAGATGGACTCTAAATACATTATATTAATCTTTTTCATCAAATCTTTAACATCTTTAATGATTTCTTAATTTTTTTTTTTTACTCTAGGAGTATGTTTTAGTTTGTAATACATAAGATTGCCATTAGTTGGACTTCATGACAACTAACAACAGTCATCAATCCAGGTAAATATATTCGGATGCCCAATTCATTTAGGACTCATGGTACAGTACTGTAGAATGAACATTGAACTTCAAACCACAAGGTCAGCAGTTGAAACCCATCAGCTGCTCCTTGGAAAGCCTATCCAGGGTCCCCTATGAGTTGGAATCACCTCGATGGCACGTAACAGCAGCAATAACAACCGTAATTCATTGAAGGGTTTCATACTATGTGATGAATTTTCTAGACAGAGTAGCAAACAAAGGTTCACATTAAAATATGTATTTCTGACAAGAACAACATTATGCATAAAGGTACTTTTAAAGGGCTAGATGCTTATAGATTTTTTTTTTTTTTAAGAAAATAAATGTAGTTTTGCTCACTAAGGCTTGGCCTATTGCTTATATGTTGCTTCAGGACTTCTTAGTAAATGTAAAAAGTGGCAGAAAAATATAGGGACTCCAATGAGAAAGAGCTGGCAGGAAACAAGGTGAGGACAGTGGCACTCTGCAGAGATTTACACTTTCTAAGATGTTGGGGAGTGAAATTAAAGCTGTGAAACACAAAACCATTTACCAATGCCCCAAAGTTCTGCCACCTAAAGATACAAAAATGAGACATATCAGGCATATTTCTGGTGACAGAATACAGGAGTAGGTAATGCTTGTGGATAACTGCAAACCCATAGTTTTATGTTCCCCAGAAAAAACTACAGCACCAAAGCAGTAGACTTTTATTACCAACTTGCACTTTGTATGCTTCACGTCAACAGCCCTGCTGGGATCATTGATCTTTACCAGCACTCCTGGATAACTCTGTTATGTTGCTTCAGACAGCCCACATTTCCACTTTCCTTTTTTCCCCATCATTTTCTTTCTTTTTTTTTTTTCAAAGTATTCACATTTCTTTCATTCCTCTGGCAATTCAGGAGGCTTGAGACTACACATTTAAGGCAGAAAATCTTTTGCATTTATGGCAGAAAGCATCAACTTATTTTGCAGTGATCAACAGACTCACTTGTTTGCCCATGCTGCCATCATTATTGGATAATATGGTAATGTGTAGTTATTTTTACAAGGAGACATCATTGTAGAGTAGGAGTGTGGGGAGGTATTCAGAAATACTTTTCTTTGTATCCTGGATCTGCATCTTATTGTTGTCAGATACCTTCCAGTTAATTCTGACTCATAATGACCTTACATGACAAAATAGAACTAACCCCTGTACTTTCCTAGGGTGTAATATTTATGGGAGATTTATCTAATCTTACATAAGTCAGTGGGTAGATTTAAATGAGCAACCTTTCAGTTACCAGCCAAGTACTTAATCATAATGCCAGCAGGGCTCCTTTGTATTGTATTGTTGTAGCTATCTCTGTTGTTGTTGTTAAGTACCTTGGAGTCAGTTCTGAGTCATAGTGACTCTGTACAGGGTTTCCAAGGCTGTTAATCTTTATGGGAGCAGAACGCCTCATCTTTCTCCCATGGAACCACTGGTAGTTTCGAACTGCTGACCTTGAGGTTAGCAGCCTGTTTCGTAACCACTATGCTACCAGGTGCTATAAATTCAGTTCTGACTCTTAGGGACCTTATGTAAGCACAATAGAATAAAACACTATCCTGTCCTATGCAATCATCACAATTGTTCCTATGTTTGAGTCCACTGTTGCTGCCACTGTGTCAATCCCTCACTGGAGGCCTTCCTCTTTTTTCACTGATCCTCCACGTTACCAAACATGAAGTCTTTCTTCAGGGGTTGGTCCTTCGCCACAATGTGTATGAAATAAAAGAGATGAAGCCTCGCCTTCTTAAGGAACATTCTGGTTAATGTAATTCTTCCAAGTCAGATTTGTTTGCGCTTCTGCAGTCCATGGTACTTTCAACACAACTGCTGCTTTCATGAGTGTTAATTGTGTATCCAAGCAAAATGAAGTGTTCGATAGATTTAATCTTTTCTTATTTATCACGATGTTATTTACTGGTCCAGTTGGGAAATTTTTTGTTTGCTTTATATTAATGTGCAATCCGTAGTGAAGTCTTTGATCTTAATCAGTAAATCTTTTAAGTCCTCTTCAATTCTAGCATTCGAGATTGTGTCATCTGCATATCACAGGTTATTAATGAGTCTTTCTCCAATCCTGATGTCATGTTTTTCTTCATATAATCCAGCATCTCAGGTTGTTTGCTTAGCACACAGATTGAATAAGTATGGTAAATGGATACAACCTTGGTGCACAACTCCCCTCATTTTAAACCATTTAATATCCCCTTGTTTTATTTGTTTGACTGCTTTTTGGTCTATGGTCACATTCCTCATCAACACAATTAAGTGTTCTAGAACACCCATACTTCTCATTGTTGTCCATAGTTTGTTATGATACACACAGTTCAAATGCCTTTCCATACTCAATAAAAGGCAAGTAAAGAATTTTCTGGTATTCTCTGCTTTTAGCCAAGATCCATCTGACGTCCTCTTCTGAGTCCTGCTTGAATTTCTGGAAGCTCCCTGTCAATGGGCTATTGCAATTGTCTTTGAATAATTATCTTCAGCAAAATTTACTAGCGTGTCATATTAATGCCATTGTTCAATGCTTTCACCATTTCTTTGCGTCACCTTTCTTTGGAATAGGCAAAATGTTTATCTCTTCCAATTGATTGGCTAGGTAGCTGTCTTCCAAATTTCTTGGCATAGACATGTGAACACCTCCAGTTTGCTGAAACATTTCAATTTATATTCCATCAATACCTGGTGGTGGTAGTGGTGTGTCATGGAGTTGGTTCCGACTCATAGCAGCCATGCATAGGTTTCTGAGGTTGTAAATGTTTATGGGAGCAGAAAGTCTCATCTTTCTCCCATAGAATCGCTGGTAGTTTTGAGCTGTTGACCTTGAGGTTAGCAGCCCGATTCATAACCACTATGCTGCCAGAACTCCTTTTATCAATATCTAGAACCTTGTTTTTCAACATGCCTTCAATGAAGATTGGATCTCTTCCTTCCATATCATTGGTTCTTGATCACATGGTACCTCTTGAAATGGTTGGATACCAACCAATTATTTTTGATACAGAGGCTCTATGTATTCTTTCAGCCTTCTTTTGATTACTCCTGTGTCATTCAATATTTTCCCTATGTTGTTGTACTTAAAGTGCTGTTAACTTGGATTCAACTCAGAGTGACCCTGTATAGGGTTGCCAAAAGTGGCTGGTAGATGTGAACTGCCAACCTTTTGGTTATCCATCCAGTACTAGCGCCACACCAGGACTCCATTTTGCCTATAAAATCCTTGAATATTGTAAACTGAGGCTTAGATTTTTTTTTCTCAACTTGAGACATGCTAAGTGTATTATTTTCTTTTGATTTTCTAATTTCAGGTTTTTGCACATTTCATTATAATACTTGCATTTGGTTTCTCAAGCTGCCCTTTGAAATTCATTGCTCAGCTATTTCAGTTCACCATTTCTTCACCTTGCTTTAACACTCTAAACATTCAAGAGCAAGTTTCAGTCTCTTCTGACATATATTTTGGTCTTTTATCTCTTTTCTGTTGTTTTAATGACATTATTGCTTTCTTCCTGTATGATATTCTTGATGTATTCCACAGCTCTTCTGGTCTTTGGTCATTATGTCTAAGCCATTAAATCTGTGCTTGAGATGGATGCTAAATTCAGGTGGGATACACTCAAGTTCATATTTTGGTTCTTGGACAATTGTTTTAATTTTCTTCAGCTTCAGCCTGAACCTATGTATTAGTGATTGATGGACTGCTTCACAGTCTTCCCTGACTTTGCTTTGACTGATAATATAGAGTATCTCTTTCATCTCTTCCTAAAGATATAGTCAACTTGATTTTTGTATTCTCCATCTGGTGAGGTACATGTGGCTAGGCACTTTTTATGCTGTTGAAAGAAGGTGTTTGCAATGAATAAGTTGTTGGTCTTGACAAATTCTATCATGCAATCTCCAATATCATTTCTATCACTAAGGCCACTTCTGATCCTTCTGCTTCGTTTCAGACTTTTCCATTCCAATCATCAGTAATTATCAATGCATATTAATTAGTTGTTTGTCAATTTCTGACTTAAGAAGTTGATAGAATTCTTCAATTTCATCATCTTTGGTATTAGTTGTTGGTATATAAATTTGAATAATAGTGGTATTAAGTGTTCTTCCTTGTAGGTATATGGATATTATTCCTATTATCACAGACAGCATTGTACTTCAAGATAGTTGAAATGCTCTTTTTCATTTCAGGATGCAAAACCAATCCTCCTCAATTTGTCATGACTGGCATAGTAAACCATAACATTGTCGGATTCAAAATGGCCAATACCTGTCCCTTTTAGCTCCCTAATCCCTTTATGTGTTCCAGCTCAAGTTTTATGACTCTCAATTTTCTAGATTTATAATTCATATATTCCATCTTCTGGCTATAAATGGATTATTGCAACTGCTTCTCTTCATTTTGAGCTGTTCCAAATCAGCAAATGAAAGTCGAGAAAGTTTTTCTCCACCCACATCATTTAAGGTCAACTCTCTCTAAGGAGGCAGTTCTTCCTCAGTTGTATTTTGAATGTCCTCCAATCTAAGAGGCTTATCTTCCAGCACTATAATTGATAATGTTCTACTACTATTCATAAGATTTTCAGGGGCTAATCATTCAGAAATGGTCTGCCTCTCCTTCTTAGTAAATCTTCATCTGGAAACTCTACTGAAACCTGTCCATCCTGGGTGACACTTGTTATTTAAAATACCCATGGCATAACGTCCAGCATCACAGCAATATACAAGTGACCACAGTACAACAGGCAGACAAGTGGAGGTGTACCTTATTAGTTATCACTTAGTCATTCTACCTTCATAGACTCATCTTTAAAATGCAAATATTAATCCAAATAATCTGTATGATTGGTGGAACCTAAAATGAGGGCAAATGAAAAGATTTTTTAAATGAAAAACTCAATGTAGAATTATTCTTTTGAAATACAATTTATTTTATTTTATCTAGTTCATCTTTAAAACAACCCTTATTATTAATAATTTATATTGCATAACATAATATGCTATATGTTATATCCTTTACTTTTATTTTTTTATTTATATTTTTGGTTGCCCATAAGTTTTTTTATTGACACATTTTTATTGTCACAAGTAGGTGGAATCCAAAGGGAAAGTAAGGTCTTAAGGATATCTAAAGGAAATCATGCAGATAAGGGGACACAGTGTCACCTTAAATCTCAGGATTCAGTGAGCATCTGATGGGCCTTCAGGGACTCAAAGAATGGGAAATTCCCAATACAGAGAAAAGCAAACTTGAAAGAGAAAAAATAGCTGAAAGGCAGTATCTTTCTGGGACTGTAGTCAAACCCCCAAACCCACTGCCATCAAGTCCATTCTGACTCATGGCAATAGTATAGGTCAGAGGAGAAGTTCTCCTTAGGTTTGCAAGACTGTTCATCTTTACTATGGGAGCAGACACCTTCATCTTTCTCCCAGGAACCTCCCGGTGGGTTTTGAACTGCTGACTTTGTGATTAGCAGCCCAGAGCTTAACCCAATCTGCCACCAGGGCTTCTTGGAACCAGAGTTTTTCAGTGATCATAAAGTCTCTGGGGAAAGGGAGGCGGGAACAAGCAATGCTTCAGAAAATTACTAAGATCACAGAATGAATTACTGGCATCAAAGAGCCATTTGCAAAATCAAGGAAATAGCTCTATCTGGGTTTGGCAGGTAGACAGGGAGTAATATTAATATCATAAGATTTCCATTAATGGAATCATAACTACCACACTCCAGGAACCACAGTAGGCTCTACAGAATGATTCCTAATCATTACAGCAACCCAGCAAGGTTGTTGTTGTTGTCAGGTGCCATCGAGTCGGAACCAACTCATAGCGACCCCATGCACAGCAGAA
>NW_006408587.1:11432688-11451557 GCF_000296735.1 Chrysochloris asiatica
AAACATTGATCTCTTCCAATCAGTTGGCCAGACAGTTGTCTTCCAAATTTCTTGGCAGAGATGAGTGAGTGCCTCCTGTGCCGCCTCACTTTCCTGAAAGATTTCAATTTTTATTCCATCAGTTCCTGGTGCCTTGTTCTTATTATTAATATTCCAGTTTCATAGATAGGGACATGGAACGTGTGTGGGTGTGTGGAGAGCAGGGGATTTCACATCATCATGTGGCAAGGTGCGTAGGGGAATGTCCCACAGGCTCTGAAGTCAGGGTGTTCCCCACATCCCTACTTCTCCATGCTACAAGATTCACATAGAGATTGGGTGAAGGTGACAAGGTCTCAGGGAGCATTAAAGAACAAGGGGATTCAAATTTAAATAGAGTAATTGTAAGGTTTATTGGAGAATTATTGGATTCTGTCTCCTAGAATTATCAGGGAATGGAAAGGAGAAGAAGACTATGATGGGAGGTAATTTTGGTTTGGGGAGTGTTTTTTCCCTTTGAAGGAGGGGACTGGCAGGGGAGTCAGGCCATTTTAGGCAACAATCCAGTAGTTGGGGTGGACTTGGGGCCTGACTTCACAGCCATGCCAAGATGCCGGGCCAGGATGCCTTCTTGCTTTCTCTGCTGGGAGCTCTGCATACCCTGGACTTGGCTCCTTGTGGCCTGCTCCACCTCAGCCCACGGGTTCCCCTGGGAGCCCATGGCAGCTTGCTGCTTGCTCTGGAATTCCTGCCTTCACACTCTGAGGTACTGCTCCACCTCCATCTGGGCTTCCTCCTTTGCCTGCTTCAGACACCAGGCCTTCTTCCTCTTCTTGGCATCTTAGTTCTCAGCTTGCAGGAGCTGCTAGATGCCCTGGGATTGACTGGCCATTGCTGTAGTAATCTCTGATGCTATTGCAAAGGTACCATGGTACTAGATCTATAGCCTTAACTTTTAAGACTAATCCAAATACAGTCAAATTATTTTGAATCATGTAAGGAAAGTGTTTTATGCACCCAGCTCAGACACATGCATATGAAACATGATCTTCCAATACCAAGACTTTTGTTTCCACGGAGAACATTGCATTTTCCAGGGGTGCATTTTTACATGTTGTTTTAGAGAGGACTGGAACCAAAGTCAAGGTTAAGCTCAACATCTTATTAGTATCCAGATGCAGAAATAGGACAAACCAGTTAGAAATTTTAGTTCTTTGGGATAAGGGTGGGAAATGACCTAATTTGATGGGCGACTTCAACCAGACTTGTTCCGATAACTGAGGGATAAGGCAAAAATTTCCCACATGGACTTATAAAAACCTGCAGTAAGAAACAGGGGTGACGTTACCTCTGAAGCAAAGTCAAGGTGGCCACAGCACTCTAACTACTGAAATGGACCAATAATGCTAACCCTGGTTTATTATTAATGCGTTCTGGAGACAATATCAAACCCAAATGCCACTTTCACCTAGGACTTCAAACACTAAAAATAGTGTTTCTCTTACTTTAATAGACAGAAAAAGTTACATTATCTACAAATTCATAACTATTCTTAAATTAAACATAAGAGCTGAGCTATAAATACAACCAAATATTCTAAAATCTGAGAGACCTAACCCTCCAAAGACACAGGATGCAGCAATGACTTCACTATAGAAAGCTATAGGAGGAAGAGATGTCAAGTGTCTTACAGAAGGACAAGATTTCAGCTAAAATTTTAAACAAGTTGCTACAGGTTGTATGTGGGTTCATGTACAGAAACCCAGGGTGCTATAGATGCTAGATTAGTTTGCACCCACTTGGAGGCTGTTCCCCACAGACCCCCACTGGGTGCTCACAAGAGAGGTTGGGGGAAAGAAGAGATTAAGAAAAAGCCTTCCACATGGAGTAGGCCTACAGGAAGAGTGAGTGACCATCACTGTTATAAAGACTCAAAACTCTGCCTGAGCTTTCTTCATCAAAAAACAAAACAAACTAAAGCAAATAAAGGAAACCAACTGTAAATGAAAAAGATTAAAACTGCATGCGTTCATGTCAGACTAAAAATCATGAAACCAACTTGTATTCTTAAGAAACAAAAGGTCACGATGTAAACAATTTAGGAAGAGTGTGTCAAGATGTAACAGTTGTTTTTCTGAATGATATATTCGGAACTAACTGAACCACTTCTGAAGTAATCCATTTGGGAAGATTGCGTAAACAATTTGACCCCAGAAATGACTAAAACCATGAACAGCTGGCTACAATTCTACAATCAATTATAAAAACCTGCTGATATTGCATATATAAGTGATGACTCATTCCTTCCTAACAAGTAACTGACTTTCACGTTTTAAAGGACTTCAGACTGAAGCTGATCTTATTAACAATCAATTATGAACCCCTTACCTTTCTTTTATTCTCTCCATATAAAGACCCTCCTCTTCTTTGCTTGTTCCCTGTTGACACTGTGAGTTAGGCATTGGGCTGATAACCACATTTCCTGAAGAGGAGAGATAAGCCTGTTAGCTCCCATAAATATTTATTCTCAAAAACTCTATATAAGGTCACTACAAATTGGAATCAAATCAATGGCAGTGGATTTGGTTTTATAGCTGTTCTTGTTGTTAAGTGCTGTGGAGTTGGTGCCAACTCATTGCGACACAGTATAGGGTTTTTGAGATACAGCTGATGGGTTTAATTCACCGACATTATGGTTAACGGTCCAGTACTTATCCTATAGTGCCACACAAGAACTCTAAAGCTGTTCTAATCCTCAATAGAACTCTTTTGCTTTCATTTCTAACAAAGTATGAGATTTTCTTCATTGATACATCTAGTTTCACTGAAGACATAGAGTGAGATTTCATAGGTGCATTATCTTTTTCAGATAAAGTCTTGATACCATTGAACTACTTTGGGTTCTCTGTCTACATGAATCCTCTGGAATCTTTAAGGTGGAAATCCTCTTGTATCTGAGCTCCACTTCTTTGCATTTGTACATCTTCCAGTTTTATTGTGGATTTGGTTGGGCTCTTGCAAGTACATATGAGATGGTTTTGAACATGATTTGAAAATGGAGAATGTTGTATCTAATAGGGATTAGGAGTTATATTCTGAGAATCTGGTTCACTACATAAACACACATTTTGATCACTTAATATACACATTCTTGTCTGTCTGGCAAAACCTCTCTCAGAATGGTTTGGAAAATTAGTGACTGTTTTGGGGTATTTTCACATGGGAAAGGCTGCTGCTGCTGCTACGTGTGGAGTCAGTCCCGACTCATAGCCGCCATGTATAGGGTTCCTGAGGCTGTTAATCTTTACAGCATCAGAAAGCCTCATCTTTCTCCAATGGAGCAGCTGGTGGATTCAAACTGCTGACTTTGCAATTAGTAGCCCAACACAAAATCCACTACACTACAAATTGGAGAGACTGTTGTTGTTAAGTTAGTTCCACCTCATAGTGACCCTGTTTGTATTTCCAAGGAGTGGATGGTAGGTTTAAACTTCTAACCCTGCAGTCAGCAGTTTAGTGCTTATCCTACAGCACCATACCAGGACTCCAATTGGAGAGACTAGTAAGTTTGAAATCAGAAACAAAGTCTCTAGCCAGCAGAAGGAGTAAAACCGGAAGTTGTATAGCTGTTATGAAGGAATCCCAGAGTTTTTAAAGCACACACACATATGTGAACATAGGTTCTAATGTTAAAGGGCATCTTAAAGGCCTCCATGATACTCACCACTAGCAGAAAGACACCCATGAAATGATAAGCTGGGGCATGAGGTTAGCCAGAACATTGGGCTCTTACCAAACACAGCAAAACTCATTGCCATACAGCTACACTGTAAAGCAAAACACTGACCAAATCCTGTGGTGGACTTCCTGCTCGGAATGGTATTTAATTCTAGGAGGCTAAGACCAAGATTCCAAACTATTCTTTACATCCTTGATAAATAAACTTAGATTTCCACCCTCCCAGGATGCTGGTTTGGGTTCACATTCAGATACAGTATAAGATGAATATATTTGAAATCATTTTAGAATTTAAGAGATCACTTTAAGAAAATGAGTTTAATCTGTTCTTTTTTTCCTTCCATGTTGAGAAAATGAATTCCCATTTCTGTTGTCCTTTCTTTCCTCTGGAGAACTTTTGTTTAGGTTTTCTAAGAGGGTCTGATATCCCTCCATTTGGCACTCTGGAAAATTTATCTAAGACCTGTTTTCTTGCTAATTTAAGTCAATATTACTAAAGAATTGTTGTATACATTTTTAAAAACTGGGGTGCTAGTGTTGTGTAATATTATATAAGCCTGGCTTTAGAGTTGGCCATCCAGATTGGTGAGTGTGTGTAATTTATCTTTGTAATTTTTGTTCTGAGAGTTTGCCTTTAGTATATAGCACTGTATCTTGCATAAGATTCAAGACCATGGCTAGCAGTTTCTCTTTTTCATAAGACTATCTTAAATTTAATGTCTTTTCTCTCCCAAGAAAAATTGCTTTTTGTACATTATGATGTGGTCTTTTAGTAGCCACTCTAAGAAATTTTTATATAAATCGGTCTATTTGAAAAATGCACTGAAGAGGGATGAATTGTTTATTTTTATTGAAATAACAAGGTTACTATCTTACAATGAGGAAAATATTATGAAAGATTTAATATTATTCAAGTTAAAATGTGTTGTCAAATCAGAAGTTCAAATTTTCCTTCGGTTAAAATTTATATGTCAATGATGGTAACCTGCTATTAGACAAGAAGCACAAAATATTGGATCATAATTTCATTATTTCAATTGCTAACTTGACTAGAACTCTTGAATCTAGCATCGTCAAAGTTAACAGTTTAAACAGGAAAAGTTACATTATTTACCTATGGAGTTTTAAATACTATACAACTGTTTAGAGAATTGATAATTATAGCATTTGATGTTGTTGTTGTTGTTAGGTGCCATCGAGGCAGTTACAACTTATAGGACCCTGTGCACAACAAAATGAAACACTGCCCAGTGGTGTGCAATCCTTACAATTGTTATGTGCTACTACCCATTGCTGCTGCCACCCATGGCAATCCATCTCATTGGGGGTCTTCCTGCTTTTGGCCGACCTTCAACTGTACCATGCATGATGTACTTCTATAGGGACTGATCCCTCCTGAAAATACGTTGGAAACATGAGAGGTGAAGTCTGGCCATCCTGGCTTTTAGGGAGCAATCTTCGAACACAGATTTGTTTATTCTTCTGAAAGTCCATGGTACTTTTAATATTCTACTTCAACTCTGTAACTCAAAGGCGTCCATTCTTCTACAATCTTCCTTTTTCTTTATACAATTTTCACATGCACATGAGACTTTGGTCAAGTATATTTTAGTCCTCAAACTGAGAGCTTTGCTCTTGAACACTGAGAAGAGGTCTTGTGTAGCAGATTTGCCTAATGCAATATGTTGTTTGAGTCTGTGACTACTATTTTCATGAGTGTTAGTGGATCCAAGCAAAATGAAGTCTTTGACAACTTCAATCTTTTACCCATTTATCATGATGTTATTAATTGTTACAATTCTAAAGATTTTTGGTTTCTTTACATTGAGGTGAAACCCATACTGAAGACTGTGGTCTTTGGATCTTCATCAGTGTTTCAAGTCCTTTTTCACTTTGAGTAAGCAAGGTTGTATCATCTGTATATCACAGGTTGTTAATGAGTCTTCCTCCAATCCTGATGCCACATTCTTCTTCATATAATCCAGTTTCTTATATTATTTACTCAGTATACAGACTGAATAAGTATAATGAAAGAATACAACCTTGGTGCACACCTTTCCTGATTTTAAACCATTCATGATTCCCTTGTTCTGTTTGAAAAACTGCCTTTTGGTCTATGGGCAGGTTTCTCATAAGCATAATTAAGTGTTCTGGAATACCTATTTTTCACGATGTTATCCACAGTTTTCATCCACACAGTCTAAATATTTTGCATAGTCAATAAACCTTTCTGTTATTGTCTACTTTCAACCAAAATCCACCTGACATAAGCAATCATATCCCTCATTCCTTGTACCTTGTCCATATCTGTTTGGAACTCTGGCAGTTTCTTGTCAGTGTATTGTTTCAGTCATTTTTTGTTTATCTTTAACAAAACTTTATGCATGATATGAATGATTTTGTTTGATGATTTCTGCAAACTGTTGAGTTACCTCTCTTTGTAATGGGCACAAATAGGCATTTTTTCCAATCAGTTGGTCAAGTAGCTGCCTTCCAAATTTCTTGGCATAGTTGAGTGAGTGCCTCCAGTGCTGCATCAATTTGTTGAAATATTTCAATTTATTATTCCCTCATTTCCCAGAGCTGTGTTCTTTGCCAATACCTTCAGTGCACCTTGATTTCTTCCTTAAGTGCCATTGATCATATACTGCCTCCTGAAATGGGTGAACATTGATCATTTCTTTTTAGCATAGTGACTCTGTGTATTCCTTCCATCTTCTTTAGATGTTTTCTGCATCATTCAATATTTTGTCTGAATATCTTTCAATGTTAGAAATTGAGGCTTGAATTTTTTCTACAGTTTTTTCAGCTTGAGATATGCTGAGAATATTTTTCCCGTTTGTTTTTCTACCTCTTAGTCTTTTGCACATTTCATTATAATACTCGACTGTCTTCTCCAATTGCCCTTTTAAATTTTCTGTTCAGCTCTTTTGCCTCCTCATTTCTTCCTTTTGGAAGAAAGAATACAACCCTGGTGCACACCTTTCACAATTTTAAACCCAAGTCTGTCATGGATTATTTCATAGCCATAACCATGGCTGATTTTCAAATGATACGCCATATAAGCCATTGTTACTTATCTACTCAACAGAACAATTTCACGTGCATGCTCAGTATTGTCATCAGTTATGGATGTGGATGGACATTTTAATATAACTGGACTGAGGATATTTTTGACTCACACTCATATATACTGTAAAAATATGAATTTAAGTGATTAAACTTCCCCACCTATGTAACTGCATACAATTTGTTCGTATATGTTTCAAGCTATTCATTCCATAAAGACAACTGCATCTTCAAGTTTTTCCTTTTTCAAGGGGAGAGTGCTATTTGTAAAAATTTTTTTACCTCATAGGCTAAGCACTGAACTATGAACCATATGGTTGGTTGTTCAAGCCCACCAGTCACTCTGTGGGAGAAAAATGGGGCTTTCTGCTCCAGCAAAGATTTTAGAAAACCTCAGCACTCCAATATTGGGTTGCTCTGAGTTGAAACCAACTTGATGGTACTTAGCAACAAGTAGAAGACAGACTCCCCGGTGGCACAGCAGTTAACTGTTAACTGAAGGTAGGTGATATGAGCTCATCAGTTGTTCATGAAAGAATGATATGGCATTCTCTTTTTGAAAATCTTTACTGTCTTGGAAACCCTATGGAGCAGTTCGACTCTGTTTTATAGGGTTGCTATGATTTGGAATCACCTTAATAGCAGTAGGTATATACTTGTAAGACATTCAAGTTTAGCAATCTTGAGTTTGATTTATCTGAAAAGCAATGAAAGCATGTCAAATACATTTTCCCTAGAGCATGCTTTACCTCCTACTACTTTACTCAGGTTAGAAATAATAGCCTTATGTAGCTCTCAAAACTTAGGTCAGACTCTTCTGACATAAGGTATATAGATGTGCCCAAAGGCAAATCATTCTGTGTGTGAAGCCAGCTATCATGCATTATGATAATAGGAAAAGTTTTATCCACAACTTCACTTTACTAGCAGGAAACATTTATATTTGTGCATAATATTTCTCATGAGATTTGCTAGGGAACATGATGAGAATAACTTTGTACATTTTTATTAATGACTTTACACTTCAGAATAACTGAAAGCAAGAAGCTCAAGCTTTCTGACCTAAAGCAGCAACAAAGCACAGCAGCTAATGTAACTGCTTTCATTAAAGGATCAAAACCTTAGAGACATCTTTGATGTCAGCTTATTCACTGAAGTAAAGATAATACTGCTTTTAGCACTTTTCATATCTCCTGTTGTGTTACTGAGGTCTACAATTCGTACTGCAAAATAATTTGCTAAATAGCTTTGATCATTTTTACATTTTACCAGGTTTGGAGAAATGCTGTGCCTTCATCATTTTTTTCCCAGAGGTTGTGTAAGGAAATTGAAAATTGAGGTAGCTGGTAAAATCTGAAATGGCTGGCTTGAGGTCTGCGTCCAATCCCTTTCATTAGTTCTGCGTTCACCTTAACAACAGTCGTCTTCTTATAGAAACCTGTAATGGAGCTAAGGGACTATTTTTCCTCTGTGATAAAGTTAAGAATATAGAAACAATGTCTCTAATAGGAGACCTTCGCATCCAACCTTACCTAAATCTTACACACAAGTACACACAGAAAAAGTTCTGTGTGAGTAGGCTGTTCTAAAGAAGTTGTTAATATTGTTGTTAGGTTCCATCAAGTCGGTACCAATGCATAGTGACCTTATGCACAGCAGAACAAAACACTGCCTGATCCGGGACCAACCTTACTACTGTTGCCACGCTTGAGTCCATCGATGCTGCCACTTGGCCAATCCATCTCGTTGGGGGTCTTCTTCTTTTTCTCTGACCTTCCACCTTACCAAAGATGAGATCCTTCTCCAGTGACTGGTCCCTCCTGACAATATGTCCGAAGTATGAGAGACGAAGTGTGGCCATCCTGGCCTCCAAGGAGCACTCTGGTTGCACTTTTTCCAAAACGGATCTATTGGTTCTTTTGGCAGCCCATGACACTTTTAATATTCTCCTCCAACACCATAACTCAAATGCATCAATTTTATGGTCTTCCTTATTCACTGTCCAGCTTTCGCATGCATATGAGGACTGAAAATACCATGGCTTGGGTCAGGTGCACCTTAGTCCCCAAGCTGACATCTTTGATTTTCAACACTTTAAAAAGGTCTTGTGCAGCAAATTTTCCTAATGCCTAAGAAGTCGTTTGATTTCTTGACTGCTGCTTCCATGAGTGTTGATAGTTGATCCAAGAAGAATGAAGTCCTTGACAACTTCAATCTTTTCTCCATTGATAAGAATGTTGTTTATTGGTCCAGAGGTGAGGATTTTTTGTTTTCTTTATTTTGAGATGTAATCCATACTGAAGGCTGTGCTCTTTGAACTTCATCAGTAAATGTTTAAAGTTCTCTTCACTTTCAGCAAGCAAGGTTGTATCATCTACATATCGCAGGTTATTAATGAGTCTTCCTCCAATCCTGATGCCATGTTTTTCTTCATATGACCCAGCTTCTCAGATTATTTGCTCAGCATACATGTTGAATAAGAATGGTGAAAGAATACAACTTTGTCACACACCTTTTTAAATTTCAAACCATTCAGTGTTCCCATGTTCTGTTCAAACAACTGATTCTTGTTTCAGATTCCTCATGAGCACAATTAAGTGTTCAGGAATACTCATACTTCACAATGTTGTCCATAGCTTGTCATGATCCACACAATCAAAAACCTTTGCATAGTCAATAAAGCACAGGTAAACATCTTTCTGATATTCTCTGCTCTCAGCCAAGATCCATAGGACATCAGCAATGATATCCCTCATTCCATTGACTCTTCTGAATCTGGCTTGAACCTCTGGAAGTTCTAAAGTAATGTCCAACAATTATGATGTAACTACCTAATGACTCCCTTCTTGTCACAACCCTCTCAAAAAAACAAAATCTCACAGCCATCAAGTCAATTTGAACTCATAGAGGCTTTATCTAGAATTTCTGAGACTTTATGGAAGCTGATATCATCATATTTCTCCTGTGGAATAGCTGGTCAATTTGAATTGCCGACCATGCTGTTAACAGTTCAATCATCAACTGACAGTATCACCAGAGCTCCTTCTTCTTGTCACATAGTCTAGCAATTACCACCTTGTAACCAATTTAAGAAAGATACATATGTACTATAAGCTAACTCCACTTTATGAGCCCCCATTTTAGGACGTCCCATTTCAGGAAAGTCCTGCTTCGCAATGAAAAAACTTTGTAGCTACCGATCAAGTTGTACATTTCACATTCTGAGTGATCTCCCAGAATGTCTATGAAACTTTATTAATTTGGAATATTCGATTTTATTTTGTGAGTTTTAGTGTCTTTCCATCTCGAGCTGTCTTTTTACTTTCAATAAATCTCTCATTTTAATTTCATGCTAATTCTAGGTTGTTACTCTATGACAAGACTTACCACTCACCATCATTAATGATTTTTTTTAAGTTGCTTTTAACTATTTAGAAATTTCCAAAATCCTCATTTCATAAAGTCTTGAAGATCTCAGCATCTTCAACATGAACAAAATGTTCCATTTTGTCACAGAAGTTTTTTTATTATTTTTATTCTCTATATGTAAGGAGCTCTGGTAGCGTAGTGGTTATGAATCAGGCTGCGAACCACAAGGTCAGCAGTTTGAAACTACCAGCTGCTCCGCGGGAGAAAGATGAGGCTTTCTACTCCCGTAAAGATTTACGGCCTCGGAAACCCTGTACAGGGTCGCTATGGGTCGGAATCGACTCGACGGCACTTAACAACAACAACAACATATGTATGATACCACAAGGTTGATAAGGTCGGCTGTTCAAACTCACCAGCAGCTCTTTGGAAACCCTATACAACGTAACTATGGGTTGAAACCAACTCCATAGTGCTTAACAATAACAACATTAGCCATGAAAAGTCGATTTGTACATTTAAACATAAAACTGCAATTATTCAATGGGAGTGCATCCAAAAATACATAAAGGTTTGATAGGCTGTTTGTACATGGATATTTATCTTTGTAGAGTCCTGGTGTTGTGCTGTAGGATATGGACTGGACTAAACCCATCAGCCACTCCTCGAAAATCCGACAGAGAATCACTGAGTCAGAATTAACTTGATGACATTTAGCAATAACATTTACCATTACTTCAAACATTTCCATGAATGTGGTGGAGAATACAGGGGACAAAGTTATGAAAACTCCCTAGACATTACATAATACCTTGAAAGGATAACTTTCTGGGCCTTGGGGCTCAGAAGAATTGTCTTGGGGGACACCATGGCATAATATAGTCCACAAAGACAATGTTCTATATCCTACATTTATGAGTAATGACTGGATATTAAAAGCTCATGAGCAGCCATATAAAGTGTAACTATTGGTCTCTCCCTATAAGAAAGAAAGAAGTGATGAAATGGAAGAACTTGGAATCAGTTAGTGAATATCAGTCTCCTCTACAACTCTGAGACAAGAAGAACTCTATGGTGCCCAGCTACCATTACCAACTGTTTTGAAAGAGATCACATGGGAAAGTCCTAGGTAAAGTGGGAGAAAATGTGGAACAAAACTTAACATTGAACTTAAAGACCAGGCCTACTGGTCAGAAAGAGATTGGAGGAACATGAGACTATGGCCCTTGATCACTCTACAGGTCTGTAACTGAAAACCAACCTTCATGGGTCAATTTTCAGCCAAACCCTAGATAGGTATATAGGGGAGACAACACACTAATGGGGTGTACACATTCATAGAATGGTCACCCAGTCAAGATCCAAAGGGCAGCATTAACCTAAGGACAATATTCAGAAAGGTTGGGAAAGAAGGTGGAATGAAAACTAGAATCACAAGGAGGAAAGTGGGATGAATGATGTTACACTGAGGGGATTGCAATCATTGAAATGAGACAAATTATATGATATATTGAACGTAAAACTGATGATCTGCTCCATGAATCTAAATCCACAATAAAAAAGGTTAAGAACATGCAAAATAGAAAAAAAGAAAAGAAAATATAAGCAGTTCTTGAACAAAACAAATATTCACACTCTTCCTTAATAAAATAAATGCAAACTAAACTTCACTGAGATACTGAAAAAGAAACAACACAAAAATTCAGTTATTCTTAACTCCATGCATGAGCATATGAAATTTAGATTCTATCATTTATGTATTTGAATTCTAAGCCATCCTACAGAGTTAACTAAGATCCAAAAATTAAAATGAATACAATAGGATGCAATAAAAAGTATGGAAAACAAACAAACAAACACTTTTAAACCACAAAGATATTTATTTGGACTTTTTTATTCGTACCTAAGAATTGAAGCTGGAGTGCGGGTGTGGTGCTGTAGGCTAGGAACAGTTAGCTTGTTCTCCAGAAACCCTCCCTATTCAGGGTCACTATAAATCAGAAGTGATTCAATAGCACTTAACAACAAAACAACAATAATAGGAATTAAAGACACTTAGGACAACTTTTTTCATAACAGAGGAAAAATTTAAGAACATTTAATGTCAATTGATCTGTTCAAGGCGAATATAGAAACATGGATTAGTATAAAATCAACATTTTACTTGACACAGAATATTCTATTCTTAAATTCAATGTTTTATTCAAAGTGCTATAACTTTTAATTTAATTTTTACTGAGTTTATTAAAATATATGATATGCAATTTGGCATAAGCCAGTACAAGACCCCACAAATATTTGACAACACATATATTGCTGCTAGTTGCTGGTGAGTTGATTTTGACTCATGGTGGCATAAACTTCCTATCATAGAAGATGGGAAAGCTATCAAAAAATTTAATACAGACAGTAAAATGCCAAGTTATATTTAAAGGACATTCTTTTTAAGACAGTTCTTTATGCTTTAGTTTTTCTACCTTCTTATCAGCAGAGCTTTAAGTAAATTAATGATATTAGCATGATAATGGACACATGCCTGTTCCAAACAAAAGTTAAGATTACACTCTAAAAATAAAATTTTTGAGAATGCAAGTGTAATGAAGGAGATCACTGGGTTGTAGAAATAACACATCCACAAGATTGTAAATGCATGATTGAAGACTTTGGAGAATACTCACATTCTAATCAAGGGTGCCCTGTCTTCACTCCCTTAGAAGGCTGACTGCAGAGTAATTTTCAAGCAAGTCTCTGTAATAACAAGGTGAGGGTCTGCATGGAATATGTAAATTCTGGGCCAAAAGAGCCGGAAAATCAGTACATCTGTACCAGTCTGCCTGGAAGAGGCTTTTCTGATGAAACTGTACAATTATTTATTTCTATGTCTTTTCTTGAGGAAGATTGGATGCATTAGGATAATGCTGTTTGAAGTAATCGCAATTAAATTAAGTTTACACCCCTAGCTATATTTCCAGTTTAATAAGATGGCCTCCTCTTTTGATAATAAATCGACATAACCTGTATGTTTCCAATGGGAAGTGAAGGACTTGTCAGGCATTTAGGTCTTTTAAACTTGTTTAGGAATGATAGTTCTCCTTATAAAATTACGAGGCATCATTATAAGATAGGAATGGAAATTCAGTGATCTAACTCTTTGACTCTAAGACTCTTATTTTAAATGAGTATTCAGTTTAAAATAGGAACAAAACAACAACAACAACAACAAAACCAGCAATAGAAACTGGGAAAGTTGCCACCAATGTGTTAGAAAATTTATTTATTTACTGCACACTTACTTACATGCCCATTAGAGGCTAGGCATATGTCTAAGTGCTTGAGATATATCAATGAGTAAAAGATGCCAAACTCATTGCCCTCATGGTGCTTACCATCTAGTCTTCTAACTGTCATAAAAGAAAAATTAGCAAACATATAAATAAATAATGTAGTATGTTAGAAAGTACTAAGTCCTTTGAAAATAAAAAAAAAATTGTACAGTGTAAAGTGGTACTTTGAGTCCTGTGATGGAATGCTTAGTAAATTTTATTGATCAAGTGAAAACTAAGCCAAGACTTAAAAATCAGAGATGACCTTAGACAGCTATCTAGGAGAAGTGCATCCAAGTGAAGCAGGGGTGTTGAGAAATTGGGGACAATGAGAAGGTTTTTTAAAAATTTATTTATTCTTTTTAAATCATAACTAAACTAAAATAGTCCTGGTATGACACTGTAGAATAAGCCCTGGTCTGCTAACTTCAAGGATGGCAGTTCAAACTCACCATCCACTCCTTGGAAAGCCTATACAGAGCTGGTATTAGTCAGGATTTATTCAATGACACAACAATGACAAAGTACAATAGAACCATGTTAGAACAGTGAAACTCTCTCCCTAGCTACATTCTGTAATCAATCATTCATTTTCAATCTCCAAAGCAGAACTTGTGCTAAAATGAAGGGGTGAGCAACTGTCCTCCCAAGAACAAAGGCAAAATCAGTAACCAGGAAAAGTTGAATCAGTCACTATGTCTAGAACATGGCCACCCCAACTACCAGCATGACTGACTCTTCCCTGTAATGTACATCTGAATCTCTGGAGGAGCTTTCTCAAGATATACATGGCCATGCTCCCTTCTGGAGACTGATTTAGCTAACCGGTGGCTGACTCTTACTCCAAGAACTATCACAGGAATGAAGAAAAATAGCTACATATCTCTTGCAAAAACCACTGAAAAAAATAAATGGTACCTGTTAGAGATCACATGTTTTGAGGGTCAGTACAATCTGAGCTGTGCAGAACAACAAAAAAATTCCTGAAATTCTTAGAACTCCTACCCTATGCCCAAGATCCCTATAAATTCTTCTTTCCGGTTTTCTTTGGGGAGGCAGATCTGGGGGATTCCCACTCCTCTGTGAATATCAGTACACAATAACAGCTTTTCTTTTTGCTCTGAATTCTGTCTCTGAATATTGTCAGGTGATGAAATATCCTTTTACAGTAACACAAGTCAAAGAGAAAAGTTAGATTGAAGCCCCTAAGCTGATTGATGTCAAGTTGATTCTAATTCATAATGACCCTATTGGGCACAATAGAGTTACCACTGGGTTGCTGGAGAGGGAACCACTTATGTTTAGGTTGGTAGCCCAGGACTTTAATTGGAAGGTTTTCTTATAAACTAATACTATGGTCCAAACTGAATGCAAACAAGAGGACAAATTGACCACGCAGCTTTCCATGCCCCAAACAAAACAGGTAAATAATTGGGAAGAACCCATGGATGTCTGCTAATGCTTCATAACTTATTGTTGTTAAGTGCCATCGAATCGGTTCTGACCCATATAAACCTTGTATAGGGTTTCCAAGGAGTGGTTGGTAGACCATGTAATAGGCAGCAAGAGTAACATCAGAGTAATATTTAGCATATTTAGTTAAAAAGAAAAACCAAAAAAATAAAAACAGAAAACCCTTCTTTGAAATAGACTTATTCAAGAAAAAGGACAGAATATAAAATGTCATATTTATATTACATTGTTGTGGTTAAGTGCCATCTTGTCAGTTCCAACTCATAGCAATCCTGTTTCTGAGGAGTGGCTGATGAGTTGGAACCACCAAACTTGCATTTCAAACCAACCTGGTAGTCCAGTCCTTCATCGTATGACACCACATCAAGACTCCACTTATATTAAGTAAGAATCCAATAATAATTGATTGTTATTGTTAAGTGCTGTTGAGTGGTTCCAACCCATAGCGACATTATATAGGGTTTCTGAGGAGTGGCTGGTGAGCTGGAACCACTGACCTTGATCAAATGACTTTGCAGTTCAGTGCATTAACCCACAGCACCACATGAGGACTCCAGTAATTGATTAGGTCCTAGATTTATTAAATTGAGCCTTTATGAACAATGAAAAAATTAAATGAGTAGAACTAAAAATGTGCTTATTTCTGTTACAAATGTAATGGTTTTATCCCACATTGCAATTTATTCCATCTTCCAAAATGTCAATACATTATCAGAGAAATATGAAGACATCTATATCAAAACAGAACTGGAACACTGGTTTAAAATCAGGAAAAATGTGCACCAGTGTTGTGTTCTTTCACCATACTTATTTAATGTTTAAACTGAGCAAATAATCTGAAAAGCTGGATTACATGAAGAAGAATGTGGATCAGGATTGGAGGAAGACTCATTAACTATCTACGAGATGCAGATGATACAACCTTACTTGCTTAAAGCAAAGAGGACTTAAAATACTTCATGATGATGATCAAAGACCACTGCCTTTAGTACAGATTACATTTCAATGTAAAGAAAATAAAAATTCAAACCACTGGGTCAATAAATAACATGATAAATGGATAAGAGATTGAAATTGTCAAAGACTTAATTTTTTTTTCTTGCAGCTGTTATCAACACTCAAGGAAATAGCAGATAAGAAATCAAACAACATACAAATTAGCTAAATCTGCCACACAAGACCTCTTTAAAGTGATCAAGAGCAAAGATGTTAGTATGAAGACTAAGGTGTGCCCTACCCAAGCCTTGGTATTTTCAGTACCTTCATATGCACCTGGAAGTTGAACAGTGAATAAGGAAAAGTGCAGAAGAATTGATATGTCTGAGTTATGGTATTGTAGACGAGTATTCAAAGTACAATGGAACGCTAAAAAACAAGATAAACAAAGCTGTGTTGGAAGAAGTACAACCAGGATGCTCCTTCGAAGTGAGGACGGTGAGACTTTGTCTCTCATACTTCACACATATTATTAGGAAGGACCAGTCCCTGGAGAAGGACATCATGCTAGGTAAAGTAGATGCAGAGCAAAAAAGAGAAAGACCCCCAATGAATGGATTGGCATAGTGCCAGCAGCAGTAAGCTCAGGTGTAGCTACAGTTGTGAGGATGGTGCAATACCAGGCAGTGTTTCATTCTGTTGTGTTTATGAGTAGGAAACTACTTAATGGCATCTTACAATAACTACATATCATTAGTATTGTCATTAACTGCTACCGAGTTGGTTCTGACTCAAAGCGAGTCTATATAGATTTTCCAAGGAGCTACTGGTGGATTTGAGCTGTTAATCTTGTGGTTTACAGCCCATTGCTCATCCTGCAGCACCACACCTGGAGCCCATCATTAATATTAATATTACATGCAAGTAAAATTTTGCTAAAGATAATTCAAAAATAGTTTCAGCAGTATAGTCACAGGGAGCTGCCAGAAATTCAAGCAGGAGTGAGAAGAGGAACATGGAACTAGGGATATCCTTGCTGACATCAGATAGGTCTTGGCTAAAATTAGAGAAAGATGTTTTCTTGTTCCTTATAGACTATGCAAAGGCATTTGTATGGATCATAACAAATTATAGATAACATTGTGAAGAACTGGTATTCCAGAACACTTAATTAGGCTCATGATGAACTTATATATAGATCAAAAGACAGTTATTTGAACAGAACAAGGGGCTACTAATTAGTTTAAAATCAAGAAAGGTATGCACCAGGGGTTGTATCCTTTCATCATACTTATTCAATGTGTATGCTGAGAAAATAATTGAAGAAGCTGGATTATATAAGAAGATCATGGCATCAGGACTGGAGGAAGACTCATTAACAACCTACAAAATACAGAAGTCCCTTGGTACACAGGGTAGACAGGGATGGGCAACTTAGACACTGGCTACCCAAAATGGGGGGTGGGGGAAGGTACAAAGGCAAGAAGTCACTGGCTTACAAGCTGTCAAGAGGGAGCCTAGTTCTGGAGGGTAGGGGGGAAGGTAGAATCTCCACTGAGTCGTTTCCAACCTGTCTGGACGGGGCTGGTGAAAGGAGATGGGGATAAGACTCTTGTGGTTCAATAGTGAATAATTGCTATCAGGACTGACTGTGAGGGTTGGAAATGTAAAGGTTGATGTTTTTTTAACAAAAGGAGGGGATGAGGTTTATTCTAAGTCTAGGAGTGGAGGTCCCTGGGACCATCAAGGGAGAAGAGCGGAGTGAGGGACCCTACCCAAAGAAGCAGTGATGCCAGAGATGGAAACAGAGATGATGATATGAAGAGAATGAGCGGCTGGGGACCCTAGACCCAGGAGGGAGAGGGGAGACAGGCTGTGTGCTGATGACCGGAGGGCAGGCTTGTGGGGTGTACCCTTTGGTTATTTGATGATGCATGGAGGGGATTGTAATCATGGCAATGAAACAACATACAATAGGATGAATGTAAAGCTAATGTTCTCCCATGTAAACTATCACATAATTCACAAGAGAAACATAAAAAAAAATACAGAAGTCGCAATCTTGCTTACTGGAAGCAAAGAGGACTTAAATACTTCTTCATGAAGATTGAAGTGTACATTCTTCAGTATGGGTTGCACCTCAATGTTAAGAAAACACAATTCATCAAAAGTGGACCAGTAAATAGCATCATGATAAATGGAGAAAAGATTGAAGTTAACAAAGATTTCATTTTGCTTGGATTCACAGTTAATACTCATGGAAGCAGCAGTCAAGAAATCAAATGACATATTGCATTAGGCAAATCTGCTGCAAAAGACCTCTGTAAAGAGTTCAAGAGCAACTATTTCCGTTTGAGGACTAAGATACACCTGCCTTAAGCCTTAGTATTTTCAATAGCCCCATATGCATGTGAAAGTTGGACAAAGAAAAAGGAAGATTTATGGAAAAAATCTATGTATTTGAACTATGGTGTTGGTAAAGAATACAGAAAGTACCAGGTACTGACAGAAGAACAAACAAATCTGTCTTGGAAGAAGTGCAGCCTGAATGTGCTTTAGAAGTGAGGATGAGGATACTTTGTCTCTCATTTTTTTGACATGTCTTCAAGGGGGACCCGCCCCTTGAGTAGAACATCATGCTTGAAAATGTGGAGAGCCAGAAAGAAGGGGAAGACCCCTGAGGAGATGGATTGATATAGGGGCACCAACAATGGGCTCAAACACAACAATTGTGAGGATGCCACCGGAGCAGGCAGCATTTCATTCTGCTGTGTACAGGGTCACTGTGAGTCAGAACTGATGCAAAGGCACCTAAGAGCAACAACAATACGTCAGTTCTGGGAATCAATGAAGGTTTTTAAAGTAACTCTGGAAGACATAGAGGACACAAAATTGATTCAATGGAAAAGTCATGCATATCATTCATTGTTGTCAGGTGCCATTGAGTTGGAACCGACTCATAGTGACCCCATGCACAGCAGA
>NW_006408587.1:11452182-11453427 GCF_000296735.1 Chrysochloris asiatica
GGTGAGGATTTTTGTTTTCTTGACATTGAGATGTAATCCATATCGAAGGCTGTGCTCTTTGATCTTCATAAGTAAATGTTTCAAGTCCTCTTCACTTGAATATCATATGAATCATCAAATGCAAAGTTATATAAGGCAAGTTGGTATATTAGTGTTATCAGTGAAATTAGCAGGTTTCAGTCTTGGAGTTGTCTGTGAGTAGCACAGCCTCAAAATGAATGCTACAGTGGTTTGGTCTCATATGTGGCATGGATAAACAGCAATTCAAACTATTCACTACGATCTAAGAGAATACATTGTTAACAGTTATTACTAGAAAATAATCGAGAATACAGATAATACAGTGAGACTCTTATCTAAAAATGGATCTCTGGTGAGCAGAAATAAATTACTCATAATCTGTGCTTTTGTGTAGCATTATAGACTAAGATCTGGACTGCTAGCTGAAAGGTTGTTCATTCAAACCTACTAGCTCCTCCTTGGAAACCCTCACAGGTTTGCAATGAGTCAGAACTGACTTGACAGCACTTAAAAAGACAACAAAAGCCTTGTTTTATGGTATACTGACAGAATTGGCCCATGTACAAATACTTTATTTATTTTAGTAATAAGATAAATTTCCTCAAACTCACTGCCCAATCTAAAAACATACACAGTAATATTCATTTACTTCTATCTAGGTTTTTGTTGTTATTAAGTGCTGTTGAGCTCATTCTGACGCACAGTGACCCTGTATAGGGCTTCTGAGGAGGGACTGGTGACCTCAAACTGCCAACCTTGCAGTTCAAACCAACTTTGCAGTTCAGCACATTAACCCAGAGCGCCACAGCAAGACTCCACTGTAGTCCCTCAATATTGTGTCTCCTTTCCTCATTCTGGAATGTAACTACCATAGTCAACGTATGGCTGCCATTCTTTTGATATATATATTTCTTTTTTCATAAGGTAATCAAACACATTAACCTTTTATTTTTAATGTTTTATTGTGAATTATATGATAGTTCACATGGGAGAACATTAATTTTACATTCATTC
This sequence comes from Chrysochloris asiatica, assembly GCF_000296735.1. Lineage (NCBI taxonomy): Eukaryota > Metazoa > Chordata > Mammalia > Afrosoricida > Chrysochloridae > Chrysochloris > Chrysochloris asiatica. The sequence continues at coordinate 11,453,218 of NW_006408587.1, forward strand.
TATCGTATATCATCTCATTCCATGGTTACTATCCCCTCCATGCATCATCAACCAACCAAAGGGTATACCCTGCAATCCTTCCCCTGTACTCCCCAGGTCTTAAGCACACAGTCGCTCTCCCTCTCTGGCTCTAAAGTCTCCAGCTGCTCCATCACTCCACGTCATCATCTCTGCCTGCATTTCAGGCATCACTGCTTCTCTGGGTAGGGT
>NW_006408587.1:11454307-11456031 GCF_000296735.1 Chrysochloris asiatica
CTGAGGGGACCCGACCACTTGCCTTGATGTTTCCTGGGCAAGCAAGTTGCTTGTTCTTGTAGTTAACAGTTGGTCTGCCTATATTGTTTTATATTTTTCCTGTAGGTCTTTCTTTCTTTTGATATTTTTGAACAGTATATAATTATCACAAATAAAATTGTGTCAACATTGTTTAGTTTAGCTGGATTTTAGAGTTCATAATAAGGACCTCATATGTATATAATTATTATTTTTTTGTTTCTTTATTGTGTTATTGGGATTCAACTATGGTTTTACATTAAGCACAGATGCGCAGCTTCTTTGAAATTCTGTAGTTGCCTCAAAATGGAACAGTTCTCTGGCACATGTGAAGCAAGCACTGGCTAATCTTTTGTGACCTCTGGGAAGCCCTGTACCCATTTCTGCTCTTGATAGACCATCCACAGCTTCTTACTTATAGTGTTCCCTTCTTAGCAGACTCCCTCTGACTCAGTGCTATAAAGATCAAGTCAGCTACCCTTAAACTCCAAAATGTTGGGAATAATCCTGCTTCCACCATTGCCTGATTCTCCTGCCTATCATGATTTAGTAGGTTTCAGTCAGGAATTTTGTGAAGAATTCCTCAGAATGGACATCTTTTCAATGATTAGGGATGAGATGACTAGTACAGGACTTCTTCATCTGATGACTTTTACTTAATGCCTCCTAGTAGAATAAGTGTGATCTTTCTTTAACCCATCAACTCAAAAGCAGAAATATCTCCGTATTTTGATTCCAGAAGAAAAGTTAGTCCTTCCCAGACTCTTAGCAAAACATAAAAGAAGAATATAAAATATTTTACTACAAAAAAAGGAAGTCAGGAATATCAGAGTAATGAGGCTATCCAAACCATTTACTCTATATGTGTGTGCTTCAGCTTGATCTTTGTGTATAAAATAATCACTAGCTTTGAAAGTTATTTAATTAAATAGATGTAAGTGATACTAGTTCTGTAAGTTGTAAAACCAGAAAATTTAAATAAATATGACTTTATTTATAAAAATTTGTCATCCATAACTTCCATATGCTTCATATAAATATTCATAGAAATCTGTTCCTGTCTATCTTTACTTTAAAAACATGCAATAGTTGGCATTGTTTTCCAGACAAAATTAATACTCTTAAGTATGATGCACAAAGTCTTTTAGACATGAAGTCTCTTTATTTTAATTTCATAATACTTGTCACATGCTCTATACATCACATCATTGAAAGATTCACTGTTCTGTGGGTTCTGAACTCATCTATGTCTGTGATCATTTTACTTAGTCTGACTGTATCTTGAAATGCTCTTCTGTCAAATTAACTCAAAATTATCCTTTTATACCCAGCCCATATATCTACTCCAAAATCTCCCTTAAAAGTCCTAGGTAGAAGTCATTCCATTCTCTTGTAAATTGTTAGTTTAGTTTACAGAAGTTGCCTCATATACTGTGATAATTTTTTACTCCGCTTTCTATCCCAAACTCTTAGGAGACTTATTAATGTAGATATGCAATATATATATATTTCAATTTTAATGTAAACATTAAGAAAATTACTCCCTGGACTTAATTGATGTACTAAAAACATTCAACAATCAAATTAAATTTTACAGTAATCCCTTAGGAAAACCAAGATCATTTTGTACTTTATTTCCCTACATGGTAAATTCTATTGTCCTAGCTAATTTCATGGGCTAATATGTATATAATTATCTAATATAT
>NW_006408587.1:11456301-11460606 GCF_000296735.1 Chrysochloris asiatica
AGTCTTGGTGTGGCGCTGTGAGTTAATGTGCCAGACTGCAAAGTCATTTGAACTGCAAGATCAGCGGTTCAAGCTCATCAAGCTGCTCCTTGGAAACCCTATACAGGGTTGTTATGAGTCAGAACTGACTCACTGGCACAAATAAATACGTATAAATATATATTTATTGTTGTTGTTGTTAAGTGCCATAAAGTCCATTTCAACTCATAGTGACCCTGTATAGGGTTCCCAAATGGCATCTGGTGGGTTTGAAGTGCTGACTTTGTGGTTTGTAGTCCAGTGCTTATCCTAAGGCACAACACCAAGATTCTATCTTGTTGTTGTTAAGTGCCGTCAAGTTGATTCCTACCCATAGCGATCCTGTATAGGGTTAGGAGGAATGATTGGTAAACTTGAACCTCTGACCTTGCCATTCAAACCAGCTTTACAGTACAGCACATTAATCTACAGTGCCACAGTAGGACTCCCATCTTGGTAGCAGTAGGTCCCTTAATTAGGGGTGGGGAACCTTTTCTCTGACAATATTATAATATCATTCATGGGTCATGCAAAGTTATCAACTTAAAAATTAGCCTGATATGTTTGGTCAAACATTTAATTAACTTACCCCTAATGTGATGGTTGGAGTCCTGGTGTGGCACTGTGAGTTAATGCACTGGACTGCAAAGTTGATTTGAACCACAAAGTCAGTGGTTCAAGTTCACCAGCTGCTCCTTGGAAACCCTATACAGGGTTGCTATGGGTGAGAACCGACTTGATGGCCCTTATCAATAACAACAACCACAACAACAATGTGATGGCTGGAGTCTTGGTGTGGCACCATAGGATAAGCACTTGACCTCAAGGTCAGTTTGATCTGCAAGATTGGTGGTTCAAACTCACCAGCCGCTCCTCAGAAACCCTATGCAGGGTCATGATGAATAGGAACTGACTTGACAGCAATTAACAACAACAGTGTGCTGGCTGGTGTCCTGGCGTGGCGCTGCAGGTTAATGTGCTGGACTGCAAGGTCGGTTTGAACTTCTAGGTGGTTCAAGCTCACCAGCTGCTCCTCAGAAACCCGATACAGGGTCACTTTGAGTCAGAACCGACTTGATGGTACACAACAACAGTAACAATGTGATGGATGAAACTGTGGTTACCTTGGCAGGGCCAGACCAAATGATTTTTTGGGCTTTATGTAGTCTGTAGGCAAGACATTCTCCATCCTCGGCCAAAATTATACCATATTCCTCCAGAAAGATAAATATGAAGTTTGAAAATGCTTTTCTCTGGAAAAACAAAAAGCAATTAAAATAATATTCTCAGCCATGTGCTCTGCTACATGACTTGCATAGCTCGTTATTTCTTGACTGCCCATCCTTTTCATGTGTGATAGGGTAGTTATCTTCATCCCATGATTGATCACATTGATTTGTGATGCACTGATTTTAGTCTTTTCTTAAGCTAGGAGTAGCTGCCTTTGCTAGGTCTTACAATGTATTATCATAGATAACTACAAAGGTGGTTGTATGTGTATGTTAGATGATTGTAGAACTCAGTTTATTATCCTGTACTGCCCATGTAACTTTATGACTAGTTAACCCAAGGTAATTATGCTCCCCCAGGTGTATTTCTTCTCTTGTCTCAGTTTCATTACGTGATGATATGATAGGGTCACCTGTTTCAGGTCAAAGAGCACATCCTGTCCTGGACTCATCAGGACACTAAAATAACACAGAGATCCAGAAAAACTACCTAGTCCCAGGTTGAGGGAGCCATGAAGTCAACTCAGCTTTCTGAAATGTGTAATGCTAAGTTCTGTGTTCTACTACCAGATGCTGTTCTAAGGCAGCTTGCCAGTTTCTTTCCACTAGGCCTGTTTGTTTCCTAGAGTTGTCTTGGTAGGTTATATAAATATTTTAAAGATGAAAAAGCATGCAGGAGGGAATTGTGAGAAAGATGGTAAAATACATTACATAACAAAAAACTAATCAAAATAACTAGTAAGAAATGAGAAGGAAAAAAAAAAAAAAAAAAACCAACCTTAACCAGAGCTGAAATTATGCAACAGTATCAACTGCATGTTCTGGATAATTCTGACTGAGCCAAATTAAAGGAAGAAAACACACATTTGTCTTCCTTTGAAAATGTACAATTTGCCTTCCTGAGAGAGTATGTGGCAGGAAATTATGAGGAGACCTTTTGGCAAACTCTAAAACATAGTCTGATTTGGAGAGATAAGAATGCTACTGATTCAGTTATGAGCCAAAACGTGTGGTTATTCCTTTCTTTAATCCTGTTGTTAATAGTTTTCTGAGATTTTGTAGGATCATCAAGCTTGCTTGAACTGCTGTTGTTGTTTTTAAGTGCCATTGAGTCAATTCCAACCCATAGCGACCCTGTATAGCGTTTCCAAGGAGAAACTGGTAAGCTTGAACTACTGACTGTGCAGTTCAAATGACTTTGCAGTCTGGCGCATTAGCCCACAGTGCCACACCAGGACTAACTGTTCAAAAATTACTGTTTTGACAGAAGAACAAGGAGAGTCAGGAACTGGAGGAAGAAATCAGATTTAGCTAGATTAGAGGAAAGGCAAAATTAAAATTAGGAACTGACATACTAATAATTTTTTTCTGTTTAATGCAAAATAGATGAGTGTGTGGAATGGTGGTTGAAATTTACAGAATCACTGCTCCTAGAAAGGCAATACATGTGGGCTTTAGGCAGGAGATAAAATTTAGTCTCCACGATAGTTCAAAGAAGAAAAAAAAAAGTCTAGGTAGTTTAAGTAACTTTTCCAAATACACAAAGTAAGTCCAGGAAACAAATTAATTGAATATCATTTCTAAATCCATAATCATTACCTCAGTAAATTTTAAACATATTTTTTATCCTGATTAAAAAAGAAAGAAAGAAAGAAAAACGCAGCCCAAGTCAATTGTGACTCATAATGGTCTTATAGAGGGTTCCTAAGACTGTAAATCTTTATGGCAGCAGACAGTACCATCTTTCTTCCTAAGAGCAGCTAATGGATTTGAACAGCTAACTTTCAAGTTAGCAGTCCGATGCTTATCCAACAGCGCCTCACAGCCCACTTCACATTTGAAAAATTTCTATCTGGACATATCAATAACACTGGTTACATTGTTTAACTTGTGTTTCCATTCTTTATCCTGTTCCAAATGATTCCACCTTAAGCCCACTGTCCTCTAAACTTTACATACAACTTTTCAAGTTGCTCTTTATCAATTTCATCTCACATAAATAATTCCTTAAAAGAGCACACTATTCAAGAAATACATATTTTAATAATTAAAATAAGCTATTTTTTTTACTGTTGTTCAAAGAAAACTTGAGAGGATAGTTTTGATTTAATATTTATACTATTAAATTTAGCTGAGACAGTGGTTTCCAGTCTTTATCCAAACTCATGGCTCTGGAAAGTCTGTATTCCACTGAGAATTTGAAATTTTGTTCCACATTTCCCATCTTTTGGTCACGATTCTTTTATAAGAATTCATTTACCAAAACATCCAGTAATAGTAGCTGGGCATCATCCAGCTCTCTTGTCTCATGGCAAATGAGCCAATTGTTCATGCATGCAGACACATATTTTATTTTCCTCCTATTCCTGACTCTCCTTCATCTTTCAGAATAAAAAAAATAATAAAAAATAATGATTAACTGTTCAAACAGAGTTGAGGATGTGGCAAATGTTGTAGTTCATAATCGTCTACACTACTGAAATTACTCCTAAGACTCCTCAGGCACAAATGCTGTGAAAGTTGTTGTTGTTGTTAAGTGCCATCGAGTCGGTTCCGACCCATAGCGACCCTGTACAGGGTTTCAGAGGCTGTAAATCTTTACGGGAGCAGAAAGCCTCATCTTTCTCCCATGGAGCGGCTGGTAGTTTCGAACTGTTGACCTTAAGGTTCGCAGCCCAATTTGTAACCACTATGCTACCAGAACTCCTTACAGTTGTGACTTTTGATATGTCCTAGAATGGATGACTTGCTGCCTATGGCTTGGTTGGAATATGGATTAAGATGGAGGAAAGTGAGCAAATTCATATTGCTGATAGAAATGTTGTCGTTGTTAGGTGCCGTTGAGTTGGTTTTCACTAATAGTGAACTTGTATAGGGTTTCTGACTGGTACAGACCTATAGCAACCATATGCACAGCAGAACAAAACACTGCCCGATCTTGGGCCAATCTCATTACTGTTGCCATGCTTGAGTCCATTGATGATGCCACTTGGTCAATCCATCTCGTTGGGGGTCTTCCTCTTTTTCTTTGACCTTCCACTTTACCAAAGATGAGATC
>NW_006408587.1:11462311-11466260 GCF_000296735.1 Chrysochloris asiatica
GAATGCAAAAATCGGGAGCAAAGAGGAAATATCATTAGTTGGAAAATATGGCCTTGGTGAGAGAAATGATGCTGGAAATTGTATGATAGAATTCTGTAAAATGAATGATTTGTTCATTTCAAATATCTTCTTTAGTGAGCATAAGAGATGACTATACACATGGACCTCACCAGATGGAATACATAGAAATCAAATTGACTACATCTACAGAAAGAGACGATGGAAAAGCTCCATATTATCAGTTGTTAAAGTAGATAGGAATAAAACAATCAAATCTACTGATGCCACATCAATTCTGACTCTATAGGATGGAACTGTTCCATAGAACTTTCAAGGCTATACATTTCTCTGGAAGCAAACTATAACATCTTTTTCTCAGAATGGCTGATGGATTTGAATCACTGATCTTTTGGTTGGTAGCCTTGTACTTAAATCACTGTGCCATCTGGGGTCCTTGTAAGATTATTCTAACATGAGAGAGTCTTCTATTGTTTATGTTGAAGGGATATAGACACAAGGTTTGACCATGAAAGTGATGGGAAACAGCCTAGAAGGAGTCTTTTTTATAGTCAGGTCCATCATCAGCAAAAGATATTGAAGTGGGAAAGGAACAGATTCATTAAATCAGTTTGTTTCTAACCCAATTCTTCAGCAATGTTGCCATTTAATTCTAAAACAAACGGGCAATCCAGAAACAGGTAATCTTCACCCATTAGGAAGAGTTTCACAATCCTTGCATTGTTGCTGTTGTTAAGTGTCATTGATTCAGTTCTGACTCTTAGTGACCCTGTATAGTGTTTCTGAAGAGCGGCTGGTGAGTTTGAACTACCAACCTGGCAGTTCTTATGCTGTTGATCTTATGGTCAAGTGCTTATCCTACAGCTCCACAACAATCCTTGTACCTCACCAAAAAATTCAGTTACACTAGTGTAGTGGTTATGAATCAGGCTGCGAACCTCAAGGTCAGCAGTTCGAAACTACCAGCTGTTCCGTGGGAGAAAGATGAGGCTTTCTGCTTCCTTAAATATTTACAGCCTTGGAAATCCTGTAGATAGTCGCTATGATTCTGAACCAACTGCACGGCACATAACCACCAACACCAAGCATAATTAAAATGAGCCAAACAAAACTACATTATCAGCTTGAACCAAAGGCCAAAGATTCAAGCTCATCAACCACTCCTTGAAAACCCTATACAGGTGGCTATGGATTGGAACCGACTTGAGGGCACTTAACAACAACAATTAATGATCCCATATATATGGGGTTCAAAAAGTTTATAGAAAAATTCCATTATCTGTTCATTCCATTATCCTATGAACTTTTTAAAGCCCTCTTATGCATGCATATATGTTGTTGTTGTTAAGTACCATTGAGTCGGTTACTACCCATAGTGACCCTGTACAGGGTTTCCGAGGGTGTAAATCTTTACGGGAGTAGAAAGCCTCATCTTTCTCCCGCGGAGTGGCTGGTAGTTTCGAACCGCTGAACTTAAGGTTCGCAGCCCAATTCGTAACCACTATGCTACCAGAGCTCCTATATATATATATATATATACATACATACTGTTCCTGAAACCAATTTTCCTTAGAAAATGTATGACTGAACATATGTGTATTGTAAGATGCCCATCTGATTGCTAACTGTGAGCTTACTGCAAGGCTGGCAATTCAAACTCACCAGCAGCTTCCTGGAAATCTTATGCAGGGTAATTATGAGTTGGAACTGATTCAAAAACACTTAACAAGAATAACAAATTAACTCTTTTACTTAAATTTCAGAAAGGGTCTACAAAGAAATTCACCTACATTACTGTTTGAGAAATAGAGAAAGATTAGGCATGCATAGGTATGTTCTTTTCTCCGGGTATGGGCAGTAGCTATTTGAGACTCAGGATTGTGGTGTATCTTCAGTTTTCATGAAGGTCACAGACACAATCATTACAAAAAGGAAAAATCAATCATATCAGAAAAAATTACACCTACATTATGTCAGAGTAACACTCTGTACTCGGATTAAAATAAAATTGAGAAATTGATTGAAAGTAAAGACACAACTCAAGCCAGGTATAGGCTGTAATCCATATGGTAAAATCTAGCAGATCCAAAAATGGCAATAATTTGAGAACATTTAACACAGTGAGAACAAAAAAATTGAAGTACACTATTTGATTGGTAGTTATAAAATTACATTATTACAAGGCATTATTTGATTGGTAAGTTGTTGTAAGACGTTATTTGATTCATAGTTATAAAACTGGGTCAGTGTAATGCAGAACTTCCTGTAGGGGGTGTGTCTTAGGCTAGGTTCTTCAGAGAAGCAAAACCAATGAAATTTATACATGTATATCTAAAGAGAGGTTTATATAAAGAAATGTCTCACACAATTGTATAGGCAGTCAGTCCCAAGTTCATGGGATAAGTATCAGTCTGGAGACTTCTGACTCATAGCTGCAGGCCTGATGAACCAAGTTCATCAGGTCATATGGCAGGCTGCTGACTACTCTTAGGATCACTAGGTAATAGAGCAGTCCACTTGCTCAAGTCCAAAGAATCAGATTTCAGAGGAAAAACCACATGCAAGAGCAGACTCAGCAGAGAGCAAGCAAGCTTTGTCTGATTGACTAACATATTAGAGGTCACACCTCCAAGGTAACTTCTTTTCAATTGATTGACTGCTCAGAGCAGACCTCATCATAGAGTTGATTACATTACATTAGATCTTTTTGGGAATAGCTACATCTCAATTGTCAAACCACTGAGAATCCTAGCCCAGTCAAGTTGACACAAAACCTTAACTATCACAGGGAGCTGGATAAGGATTGGCTTAAGAGGTCATATGTTATGTGTTAGATAGATTATAGCATGGTAATTGCAACAGTAAGTGACACGAGAGAGAGTTAAGGGGTAGTCGTGCTGACAGATTTAGATATTGCTTGGCACCTTTTGACACCTAGGTCTTTCAGAAGCATTATTTCTATGTCCTTAGTTTTATAACAGAAGGAAAACATTTTCTTAGCTTCATGATTATGTCAGCACTGAAGATGGCTATTGTTAAGGTGAAGATGAAACTAACAAAAGTGAAGCACATTCAGAAATCAAACCAGATGTTTCAGATATTATCAAGCATCTCAAATTTACATTCTTTTACACGGCTATTTAAAAGTTGAAGAAAGAAAACAACACCTATACTGAAGAAAGACAAATATCTACATATAAAGGTTCTTATGACATGTACATGTAATGAAACCAACCAAGCAGATACAGATTTTCAAAAAACTATTAAATTTTAAGGACAAAGAAAGAAACATGCAACTACCCAAGTAAAAGAAACAAGTAAAATGCAATATAAGAACCAGAATTTAAATGTGTCCATTACAATATTATAAGCCAAAACAATGTAATAATTTGTGTCTAATTTGAAAAGAAAAATTGTGATACAAGAATTCCAAATCAGTTACATAAACACATATGTGAAGGTAACAGAAATAGATCCTACAATGTACTAGGACTTAGAGTATATATCATCCAGTCATTTTCCTATGACGTTCAGAAGAAAATACAGAAACTTGGACTCAATGATCACAGTAATCAGAACCAAAAAGCACTTGAAGATACATTCTTGCTTGATTTAAAATATTGTACAAATTAAGAACTTGGAAGAAGGGAAAAATCTAAAATAAAATGACCAATATAAGATGCAACATTTCATTTATGTAAAATAAATGAAGACACCTATTAAAAGAGAATGACTCATATATTTAGGGGTAGAAAAGAAATCTCCATAATGTATATCATTTACCAGAGAGCCACCTAAAACAAACTAATTGAGAAATGATGTGTATGATAGCAAAATAATGTCACCCAAAAATAGACTCACTTTAATCAACAGAACTTGTGAATATGTTAGTTTAGATGGCAAAAGGGACTTTGCAGATGTGATTAAGGAT
>NW_006408587.1:11466805-11469191 GCF_000296735.1 Chrysochloris asiatica
TCAAGTGTGGCAGCGGTAGTGAGGTTGGCCCAGGATCGGACATTGTTTTGTTCTGCTGTGCATGGGGTCGCTATGAGTCGGTTCCGAATTGATGGCACCTGACAACAACAACAATGGGGAGGTTATTTTGGATTATCTGGGGGTGGGCAGTATTACCACATGTGTCCTTAAAATTTCAAAGCTCTGGTCAGAGAGGGAGATGTGAGATGGAAGGAAGGTTAGAGAGATGCTACATGTTGGCTTTGAAGACCAAGGAAAGTGGTCTTGAGCCAAGGAATGTGGGTGGTCTCTAGAATCTTAAAATAGGCAAGGAACATAATTCTCCCCTAAGTGCATATATTCCTTCTCTGTATTCCTGCTCAGGTTGTTCATAAGGTCCCCCAAACTACAATTACAAAGGTGGGCACCACTATTCATTCAAGATTCCAATTGTAACTAGACCCTTAATTCTGTCTCTGTATTCTTACTACGTTATCTCTCTCTCACATTTTCCCCATTGGTAGTGAATGCTGTTGACTTTGCATGCGTCCCTGAGAACATTTCCTTGATTTTCCACTAGACAATGTTTCCTCCACTTTCATTCTATCCTGTTTTCTGTATCCTGACCTACTTTAGAATACCAGTGAAGGAGACATGACCTAGTCTTGGCCATTAGTGCATTCCATATTCCTTACAGTGATTGATTTAGGAAAGAACACATGACTCAAGCTGATCTATCAAAAGTCAACCTTAATAATCTTACAGAAATGATTGGATAAAAAGCACCTCCACTTTCTGCTATAGTTGCTAGAGGCTTGTGCAATACAAATCTAGAGATTACAAAGGTCATTGCATAGTGAAAAGCAACAGGAAATTGTGACTAATCCAAAAAGGAAGGTTTATCTAACATATGAGCAAGAAAGACCTCTGAAGGCATCTTTTGTGCCTATCAAGCCAGATCTAATTTAAGCCACGTCAACTTTGTAGTTCCCAGTTAAGTTAGAAATGCATCTGTTCTGTCCTCCCCACCTCCCCGACTTAAACCTCTTTGGATAGACTTTCTTTCACTTACTGTTGAGTGTAACACCTAAAACTCCTAAAATATCTAAATATACCAACTGTAGATAGGATTCAAGAAGAATAAACACAGTTCAAGAGACATTACCACAATAAATCATATGGAATAAGGGGCTCATTAAAATGATTAGAACATTACATAATTGTGGGGCCTGGGGTAGAATACTATGGAAGGTTGTTTCCTTTAAATGTCAGCAATAGGAAGGGGAAGTAAATATGACAAGGACAAACTGTAACTCCTGGGCACAATCTCTCTCATCATTTCTATCCAGGATGACATGGGTGACATGCCAAATATCACAGAGTTAACTGAAGGAGGAGCTAGGAGATCCATTTCAAGATGAAGGAGTTGTGGGTTGAATGCTTTTCAATGACAGTGAACCAGCAAATGAGCTACAGGATACAATTGCAACAGAGCTTCATGCCTGATACCAACTTTCAGAGGCCAATGGTTATTACTTTCTAAATTGTATTCTTCTGTCACTATATGTACTAAAACAAACCTTCAAAGAAAAGTCACTGAACAAAAACTAAAAAAATGTCCTGCCATCCAACCTACAAAATCACCTACATGCAAACCCATACAAAATTTCTCCTTTCACGTTATCTGTTCTTTGCACTCCAACTTGCTTTCTGTATTTCATTTATCTTCCTAACTACTTATTCTTTTTTTAAGCTGTACCATTCCAAGAGATAATTTTATGCTATGGAATTTCATTCAATGGAGACATTAAAAATAATGAGGTAGCTTTACTATACAAAACATACGAAAGGTACCCTAGTTACACTGTGGAATGTAATAAGCAATATACATACTGTGTATACATTTGTATATGATGATCTGTTTTTTGAATCACACACACAATGTAGATATGTTTACATAAGCATAATATGGGAAATTACTGGCAGAATATACATTGTACTATTAAGTGCATTTACTCTTGGAGTTTGAGATTGGGTCAGAGTGGTACAAGTCTATAATGCTTTATATATTTTTGTACAATGATTTTAAAAAAGTGAATTTTGTGAATAAAAATGACAAAACCCTACAAAATTATTTTTAAAATCTTTAATTTTTTGCAAAGTTAGTTTAAGTTTAGAAGACAGAAGGAACTAACTGACTAAAAGCATGCAAACAACCAGAAATGAAGTATAAAAATAATATATTTTATATACACTGAAATCTGTGAGAGTCAGAATTTTGTGGCACTGCCATGGTTTTCTGTCTTACAAGTTTTCCTTCTTTGATAGGGTGCAGTCTTACCACTTTTCTATTGCTGATTTTATTGTTGTTGGGGCTCACCCATAGCAACCCTATTCACAATAGAAT
>NW_006408587.1:11471001-11479941 GCF_000296735.1 Chrysochloris asiatica
GTTTCCAAGGCTGTAAATCTTTACTAGAACAGAAAGCTTCATCTTTCTACTGCCCAGCCACTGGTAGTTTCAAACTGCTTACCTTTAGATTAGCAGCCAGATTCATAACAACTACACTAGCGACTGTATATACAACAGAATGAAACACCGCTTGTTCTTGCGCCATCCTCATAATTGCTGCTATGTATGAGCCCATTGCTTCTGCCCCGGTGTCAGTCGATCTCATTTTTTGGTTTCCTCTTTAGTTTAGGTGGTTGTTGTTGTTAAGTACCGTGGAGTCGGTTCCGACTCATAGTGACCCTGCACAGGGTTTCCAAGGCTGTAAATCTTTATGGAAGCAGAAAGCCTCATCTTTCTCCCGCGGAATGGCTGGTAGTTTCGAACTGCCGACCTTGAGGTTAGCAGCCTGATTCGTAACCACTACACTACCAGAGCTCCACTCTATATTTTGCCATGATAACTACCCCATTCAACTCTCATTGACCTTTAATCTCTGCTGTATTTGTATCACCTACTTGTCTGCTGAAAACATTTGAATTAGTAATTCCCTGATGCAAACTTTAAAGCTAAACTATTATTATTATATTGGATATGAGAGATACTTTCCAAACAGCAAGTTTACAGTACATGCAAATTATTACTGTGTAATCAGAAGTTCTCTTATAAGATTGTATGCTATTTTATCTTTCATACAGTAGCAAATACACAGTTTTATTTTGTGTTTCTCATAAAAAGACACTAAAAACATAATAATGTATAAAAGTTGAGTTTCATAATGACCTTGAGAAGACATTTTAATCACTTCTCTAATATGTAGAAATCTCATTTTAATAAAATTTTCATAAGATAATTTTGTTCCTTGGCAACAAGAATTTATCAAACCTACACTATAAAGTATAGCATTTCCAGAATGCTTAATGTGATATCATGGGGTCAAAAATATTTAAAAGTTGCTTTTTGAGGTTTTAATTTTTTTGGTAAGGAGGCAGTAAATAAGCTCTGTATCTCCAAAGATTCAACAGTGATTTGGAGAGCTATAAATCTAATGTTGCCTGGTTTTTAAGGAAAGTATTTATTTGAGCATATAGTTAAATTCCTGTACAGACAAATTTTCAGTTTTTGTTTTGTCATATATGCAAGAATTATAAATTTAATTTATATATATGTGAAATTATTGGACAAGGGTAAATTTTGTTTTATTGATTTTATTTGTAAGCTGTTGCTACTAGAGATTGCTATTTAAATCAAATTTGGTTATTAATAAAACTAGAGTGCTTTTCTTATACCTTATTTTCATAACACATTTTCAATAGATATCTAACTCCTTATTTGCCTTTTTTTTGGTTTATGAAAAAGTCATATGAACATTTAAAAAATATTCTAAATAACTGCAGATTTTATATTCAAGATATTGTGAAAACACTGTCTAATTTCAGTCATTTTAGTAGTTTTTTTATACATATGTGGTATGTTGTGCCCCACCAAAATTAAGTCATTGAAAGAGGGTACTCTCTAAGGATTTCATCTGGACCATACATTCTACAATGTTCCTTTGATAACAATGACTTAAATTAGGTGTTTAATCTATGGATTCATAGATTATTTTTTCAACAAAGGAACTAAGCCAACTGATTGCAAAAACAGAATTCTTATGCTATCATGATTTATGGAGTCCTGGTGTGGTGTTGTTAGATAGCATGGGACTGTTAACCAAAAGATCAGCAGTTCAAATCCAACAGTGGCTACTTGGAAGTCCTACTTGGAATGGTTGCTATGTGTCAGAACCAACTTGATGATACTTTAAAACAACAATGTCATTATTTATATGGTTTCCCCCCATTGGTTTTCTTTTTCTTTCTTTCTTTCTTTGTATTTTTATAAATCCCCATCACTCTGGGAGCCACTAATCTACTTTTGTCTCAATTATTTTTTTTATTCCAGATACTTCATATAATTGAGATCAAACAATTAAGATAGCATTGATTATATTTATGATATTGTACAACTATTATGATTATCTACTTCCAAATTAACGTGTCAGTGCCTCCTAAGCAAAGACTCATCATTCCTCCTCCCTATCACTCCTGGTAAAAATTAATATATTTGATATTTATACATTTTCCAATGTCATGTAAGTGGAATCATACCATATTGTCTGTTGGGGACTGACTTGTTTCACTTACCATAATGTTTCCAAGGCTCCCTTAATGTAGCATGTATCAAAACTTCATTTTTCTTTAGGACTGAGTAGTAATCCATTGTATGTATGGATATACCACATTTTCTTTACCCATTCATCTGTTGGTAGACATTTTGGTTACTTCCACCTTTTATTTATTGTGAACAGTGCTACAATGGACACTGGAATAAAAATTTCTGTTTGCCTTTTTGCATTCAATTATTTTGGGTATATTCCTGGAGTGGAATAGCAGGGTCATAAGGTTGTTGTTGTTGTTAAGTGCCATCAAGTTGTTTCTAACTCAAAGCGACCCGTATAGTGTTTCTGAGGAGCAGCTAGTGAGTTTGAACCAACTACCTTACAGTTCAAACCTACCTTGCAGTCTAGTGCTTATCCTACAGTGCCACTTCAGGATGCCACGTAGATCTGTACTTAATTTTTGAGGCACTGACTGAGTTAACCACATCTAAAATGAAAAACTGAGGAACTTGATTATAGAAAAGTCACCCTGATGGTGCTGTAGATTAGGGGTGGACTACTAACCACAAACCCAGCAGTGGCTCCATGGGAGAAAGTTGAGGCTGTCTGCTCCTGGAGAGGTTTACATTCTCAGACATTCTACTTAGCGTCCCTATGAGTCAGAATTCGACTTGATGATAGTGGGTTTGGTTTTTGGTTTTTGATGAATAGAAAGAGCTATGTCTTAGTCAAAGTCACATTCCATGTTGAAATTTAACCTAGGTTCTGCTTCAAAACTACAACCTTTCATTTCTGTAAAGTTACATGCTTTGCTGCATTCAATAGATAAGTACTTCTTATAAAAGAATGAGGAGAATTTAACCACCCTTAACAAACAGACAAACAAAACAAACAAAAACAGAAAACAAAAAAATCACGATGTAAAATCATTAGAAAGAGTAAGTCAATAAGTAAACAGCTTACCATAGCTAAGTACCAGTGAGGATGTCAGCTATTTGTGAAGGGTATGCGAACAGTCTTGTGCTGGAATGGATTACATTTATGAATAACTGATTGCAATTCCACATCTAGAATAACCAAACAGGCTAGCACACTCCCCACCTACCAGTTGAAGGACCTTTGCATTTCAAAGGACTTTAAATTGATGCTGATCTTATCTACAATCATTTATTAACTCCCTACCGAGTGAGTTGATTGTGGCTCAAAGTAAAATGAAATTCTTGACAACTTCACTTCAACTTTTCTATGTTTATCATTGTTATTGAGGGAGAAAAATGAAGCTCTCTGATCTTGCAAAAAAAAAAAGATTTATAACCTTGGGAATCCTATACAGGATCTCTGTGAGTGGAACCTGACTCCATGGCTCTTAAAAACAACATGATATATTATGGATCCAGTTGCTAGTCTTTTTGTTTTCTTAATGTGAAGGTGTAATATACTGAGGAGTTATGGTGTGGTGATGTTGGATAAGTACTTGACTGCAAGGTCAGTTTCAACTGCAAGGTTGGCCATTCAAACTCACCAGCTGCTCTTTGGAAACCCTATACAGGGTCCCTATGGATTGGAACTCACTCAGGGGCACTTAACAACAACAATCCAAACTGAAGATTATAGTCTTTGATGTTCATCAGTAGGTATTTCAAGTCCTCTCTGCTTTCAGCAATCAAGGTTGTGTTACCTATGTAGTTATATATCTATATATATCTGTAGGTCTTTGTGTCAAGATCCTCTCAGGAGTGTTCTTTCAGCAGTCTTCCTTAACCAAAGCTATATCTCTGACCATGCAGACCAAAACTCTATATTCCCATGGGTTAGGTACTTATCTACTGGGGAGCAGATGACAGCTGGTGCCTGGCTGTTTTTCTGTTTTTCCCCAAGTTTCGGCTGGAGATAAGACTCTCCTCATGCCACCTCTTTCCTTCTTTCCTGGAATATGAGGCTTATTTACCACACAGTATAAAAGAGATCCCCAAGCCACCCCCGATCTAGAATATTGACTGTCCAGTCGGCCGCCACTGGTAACAGTCATCGTTCTTGCCGCCGTCAGTAAGTTTCCCTGTTTGTAAACCATCTTTTCCTGTAATAAACTAATATCTCTTGGACAAACTCCTGGTCAGTGTTTCAGTCTCTCAGCAACCACACACACTGAAGGATTCTTCCTTCTGGATTTAAACCCGAAGAGTACTGTTGTTTTATTTGCACTGTACCGCATGGCTAGTTTGAATCGCAAGGTATGTGGTTCAAACTCACCAGGTGCTCTGCAGAAATCCTATACAGAGTTGCTATGAGTCAAAACCAACTCAGTGGCACTTAACAACAACAACCACTATTATTACTGACCCTGACAAGATTTGTCCTTGGCAAGACTTAATCAAACTCATGATTTAAGTGTCCCTATCTATATAACAGATAAATGTAACCTATATATTTATTTATTTATGCTGTAAAAGGAAGCTTTGTTGTTTTCATTAGGTCCAGGGTGTGGGAAAGACTAACTCCAGGTCGGTGGCGATGCTGCCTCTTGTGGCTAGAGGGCGAGGTTCAAGCAGAAGGTCTGAGGACCACAGGTTGCTGGACTCTACAGGATCCTAATTGTGCTTGAGGTTGAACCTCTCAAAGAGATATTCCCCCAGCCCTCTCTGGGGGCCAGCCAGCCTATAGAGGTTGGTCAGGTGGTCACCCATCTTCTTGATAATTTTCATCTCCTCATCAAGGAAATGGTTGTCCAGAATGTCGCAGAGGTAAAGATCTGTGTGGATAGCACCCACAACATGTATATCCAGAAGGAACTGTAGGTTTTCCTCCAAGGCCAGAGTAGCTTCCAAGGCATCCAGAGGCCTTCCCCAGTCATCTTGGGACAGCTGTTGCACATCCTGGAAGCGAGCTTGACTACCAAACTGGTTTTACAGGTTCAAGAGACAATCACTACCCTCACACTTCTCCTTTACCAACTCATGAAAGATGTGTCCCACACCTTCCAAGACTGCAGAGTTGTGATCAAAATAGAAACCCAGAATGTTAGGTATAAGAGGCCTGCAGATGCAGCTTGGCTAGATGTTTGACTCTGGCCTCTGCTTCAGTGGAATAATCTGATAGATCTGAAAGCTCATGGTTGGTCAGGGATTTGGAGCTAACCAAACACAAAAAAAGTGGTGTGTAGCTTTCCCTGAAAGCAGGGAATGGCCAAGAAGATTGTCCTAGAGAAGAAACTGTGCTTAAAGAGGAAAGAGAAGATTAGAGGTAGTCTGAGAATGGAGGTGGGGAATTCCTGGATCTGTTCCATCCAAATATGGGTTGAAACGAGACAGATCCACAAGACCGCAGGACCGGGCAAGCATCCACATACATTTATTTTGTTTTAGAAGAGAATGCTCTAGAGGAAAAATGATGGCTGGATGCTCTTATAGCACTTGAACCTGCTTTAAGACATATAATCTGAAGGCCTTTTACATGTGAACAACTCCAGTCAGGTAGAACTTAGTTCATTTTGTGACTAGGTTTAGGTGTTGAGATTCCAATTTTTACTTCAGTACCTCAGCTGAACTGCCAAAGTTAAAAGCAGAGTACATTTAAAAGTGGATTTTGGGCCAATTCCCATAGTTGACCCTTGCAGGAACTTTCTTGAGCATGCTCCTTAATGGTCACCTGACTGTGATGTCAATAACTCCCCACCACACCCAAGCCCCCATCCTGGAGCCTTTGAAACAGTCTATAGGTTTTCCTATGTGTAATAGGCCTTACTTCTGTTGACCCAGCACGTGTATTTAACAAATTGCTGCCTTCAGTACTGGTTGTGGAAGGAGATTCCTTTGTTCCTTTGTTCTCTGTGCCATGTGGAGGTAGAACTTTGGAAAACTCAACATGGCATCATATGGATGACTTGCCTCACCCATATGATCTATGTTTGTCTTCCTTTTACTCCTGTTTAAGATTTGATAAAGGGTGTCTAATATTTATATAAGTGAAGATGGGGTCTGTTTCCTACCCTACAACATCCCTGAGTAGTAGGTTGCTACTCTTGGTCTTATCTAAGCATACTGTACAAGAGGACTTTAAAAAGTTCTTGAATATGTAGAATAGAAAAATAAGAAATCTTTCCATGCACTTAAAAAAACAAAACAAAAACAACCCAACTTTTTATTGATAATTGAGTGAAATTTTACAGAGCAGATAATCAGTTTTATATTCAACAAATCAAATATTTCATTTGGTTTCAATGATTGCAATCCCTTCAATGTAACATAAATTGTCCTACTTCCTTCTTGTGATTCTAATTTCTATTCCATCTTCTTTCCCAACCCTTCTGAATTTCGTCTTTAGTTAAAAGTTGCCCTTTTGATCTTGTTCATTCCATGGTGTGTATACTTCACTAATGTTCTCCTCCCGCCCCCCATATAATTATCTACTGCTCACTTGAAAATTGTAAGTTCAGCTCCAGGTCTGAAAAATGACTGATGATCATAGTTTTGAATTCTTCTAGTCTCTTTCTGACTAGTAAGCCTGATCTTTCTTATAATTTTCCCAAATGTTTTTGAAGCCCTCCCTCTTATCTATAGTGCTACCAATCTCTTCAAAAAGAGCTAATAGCAGATTGACATTCCTCCTTCTGTCTATGAATTCCAGCTATAGCCACTGTTTTATCATATACATAGTCATTATAGTTCAGGATTGTCAGGGTTACTGAAAAACTCACTCATTTGATTTGGCAGAAACAACATGATTTTGCTATCTTAAAAAATTTTTAATTTCTCAATGTTGTACATGAGCCTGAACCGATATAGAAATTTCCCCTAATTATTTTCAGTTTCAGCTTAGTGAAGGTAATAATGCAAATGCGTAAAAAAGTGAAGCAGCAACACATTTCACCTGACCCTATTTCTTCAGTCAGTCTCCTCTAGCTGACAACATGAAGGCAATGTTTTTCCCAACTGAGTAACTTAAAGGGAGTTGCTTGAAATGCTTTCTATAAGGTAGTAAAATTTGACATTTTATGTTTTGATTGCTAAGTTTACTAAAGACCTACTTTAAATTTTTTGCTTTTCAAGTATACTCCATTTAACCACTTAGGAGAATAATTACTCGTTCTGACTCCTGACCCTTGTACTTTCCACCAATTGTAGTGCCTTAAGAGAATAAGTCTTCAGAAGATATTCTTCAAAAACAGTAGACAAGTTTCCATATTCCTGTACCCATGAAAGTGTGTTACACAATATATTTCTTATATAGATCTTCTATCTTTGCATATATTAATAAGTCATATTGCACTCTGGCTATTATCTTAATGAGCCAACAAATATATTGATGATGGGTATATTTAGAAAATTAGAACAGTTTTCACATATCAAATATTACTAGGGAACATATTATACTACAAAGCATAGAGCACATCACCATACTTAATATTATCTTTCAGTCATCTTGGATGTATTTCTTTGTAGAACTAGATAGCATATACTTAATTCTCTAGTCTTCTTCCAAGTCTATTTTACATAGCAATTCATTTTAAGACATGTGATCAGTTCTTTAAAACATAAATTTTTTGGAGGTAAGGATTTTTTTATGAGTCCCCAGAATCTTTATTCAACACGCAGGGCTATCCAGATAGAACAAACTATTCAGAGGGGGTGGGAGAAATCACCCTATTTGGGAAAAATAAAATGAAAAGGTCCATACGAATGGAGTCAACTTAAAAACAGGACAAATAATGGAAACAGAAACTGGAAACTTGGAGAAAGAGCAGTAAATTGGAACTATATATAATAAAGAATGTAATAGAGATTCCATATATAATAGAGACTAAAGCACACAAAAACCAGAACGTTTACCCAATGTAATATGGAATAAGGAAGCACAAAGAAGAATTGATGCATTTTAATTATGGCATTGGCAAATAATATCAAATATACTATGAGCAAATCTGTCTTGGAAGAAGTATAATAGACTACTACTTACAAGTGAGGATAGCAAAACATCATCTCGTTTACTTTGGACATGTTAGCAGAAGGGACCATTCCCTGGAGAAGGACATTATGCTTGGTAAAACAAAGTGTCAGCAAAAAAGGGTAAGACCTTTAACAAGATGGACTGACACAGTGGCTGTAAGAACAGGCTCAAACTTAGGAATGATTGTGAGGATGGCATAGAACCACACAGTTTTTCATTCTATTGTACATAGGGTCTGTATGAGTAGGAACTGACTTGATAGCACCTAATAACAAATGTAATTTAAATCATATTGGATAATTTTGGATCAAGATGGCTGATTAAAAACACATACAATATTCCCTCATTACATACAAGTTATAATTACTCTTTATTTAAATAAACACATATATAGTAAAGTTTGAAATCAAGAAAGGCCAATCATCATGTAACAGAAAGATGGAACAGTAAATGAGAACTGGGTGTACATAACTCATAGGGAGCTGGGAATAGGTAGAATAGGTCTTTCAAGCTACAGTCTTGAAACACAAGAGGAGCAGGACCTTAAACTAAGAACCACATCATATATGCTTGAAGCTGTAGTTGTACTCCTAACTTGAAGAAGAAAACCAGGCAAATGGTGTCACTATGGTTGGTGTCACCCAATTCGGTAAATCTGGATGCCAATCTCCACTCTCACCTCCACTCCCTGGACATCCAGACCATACAAAATCCTTAAAAGATTTTCCATTTTAATTATGTTTCCATTATTATTATGTGTTATGGTTGTAAATTGTTTAAATGTAAAAATTTTCTTAGATTATATGAATGTTGTTAACTGCTGTTGAGTCAGTTCTGAC
>NW_006408587.1:11480584-11481672 GCF_000296735.1 Chrysochloris asiatica
TGATTGAGTATTAGTGATGGCTCTGACTAGAGTGCATCGGAAGGTTCAAAAAGTAAATTAACACAGAATTTTAGCCTGGAAGGTAGCCATATTGATAGATAAGCTAGATCATACTACGAGGTTGAGTCAAAAGCTAACCGCACTCCAATTATCTTAAAATGCCCATCCACATCCATGACTGATGTCAACATTGAGCATGCACGTGAAATGATTGTTGAATAAACAAGTGAGAGTGGATTGTGGCAAATAGTTTGCAAATCAGCCATGGCTCTGCCTATGATACAATCCATGACAGATTTGGATTTTGAAAGGTTTGTGTGAGATGTGTACCAAATTAACTCACAGAAAAACATAAGCAAAAGTGTTTGAACATCTGCAAACAAAATTTAGACCGATATTCGAAGAAAAGTAAAAGTTTCCTTAAAAAACTTGTTACTGTGAGTGGAAGTGGGGGAAAGCAGCAATAAAGATGTGGGGTGAGTTCAACTACATTCCATAGCTTCCCATTGACCTGGAGATGAGAGGGAGAAGAGGAAGGGTTTTTTTGGTCCTAAGTATGGTGAGACCTGGGGTCTCCTGGGTCCATGGACAAGAATATAGCCATGGAGGACCAGAGCTGAGAATGAAGCATCCAGCTGATATGAAGTGAGGGGAGATACACAAGATTGCCCAAACTTACAGATAGTACCCATTTGCCTAGCCTTGATGGCTGAACAATCAGAACTTGACTAGAGGAAGATAAAACATTTTTGATAAAGGAAACAAGTGTAAATAACTAGTATTTGATGAACTTGACCTATACTTATGGAAGTAGTAGCTTAAAATAACAACTGAGAGGGAAGGAATCTTCATGTCAAGGATCATTCTCATCCCTCTGTACACAAGGTTGATAGGGATAGGCAGCTTAGACACTGGCTACCTAAAATGGGGTTGGGAGAGGGTGATAAAAGCATGAAGTGACTGACTTACAAGTTTTCAAGAGAGAGTTTAGCGTCAGAGTATGCAGAGGAAGGTAGAATCCCCACTGAATATTCTTCATCTTGTCTAGATGAGTCTGGTAAAAGGAGATGGGGATAAGATTCTTATCA
>NW_006408587.1:11482392-11483628 GCF_000296735.1 Chrysochloris asiatica
TGCTGATCAAGAAGAACTTCAAAAGTCAACCATCACCAGGAAAATGATGCTTACACTTTTCTAGGGTTCTCCAGGGAAAAGGTTAGACAACCAGCAGTGGTGATTACAGTGAGATGCTCAGTAAAGAACTGAAGCCTCAGCTTAGGTTTAAATGCAGAGGACTGTTATCCTAGAGCATTGTGATCTTATAGACAATGCAAGTCCACACACCTCTGCAGACGCTGTTGACACTCCACTGAAACTTCATTCTGAGGTGTTAAAGCACCCTCCCTATAGTCCTAATGTTGCTCCATTGGAATTTCACTTGTTTGGTTCCCTGAAAGCTGTCCTTCAAGGATGAAAATACTCCTCTGGTGAAAAAGTAAAGAAAGTGTACATATGTGGCTTACAGTTCAGCCTAAAACATTTCAAGATAAGGGAATATGAAAGCTTGTTGACAGATGGACAAAGTATATTGAAAAGCAAGAGTATGTCAAAAAGCGATGTATTTGCCTTTTCTAAAAGTTGATTAAAATAAATCCTACAGCCAGAATGTGGATAATTTTTGACTCACCCTTGTAAAAATGTTTTGTTTAGCTGCTAACTGCAGCTATACTTTTATTTAAAAATAACAAGTTTCTGCAGAAATACTGCCCCAGATTTTTATAGACAGTCATTTTGCTTCTGCCCTGTGTGAGAGTGTCATCTGGTGCCATTCACTGCAGCACTTTCTGTTGATGCCACTGAGCCAGACTGCAATGAATGGCGCCAAAATATGTTTCAACCCACCTGGATACATGCCAGAAATGAGCTATTCATTCTCGTGAGAGAGGGAATGGATTTACCACTTTGAATTACAAAGTGAATCTGAGTACAGTTACACTATATTTTTGTTGCTGTGCACATTTTACTTTATTAATTTTAAAACATTCTTTAATAAGAAAGATAGAAGACATTTGCCTTTCACAGTTTATTTATTTTTTATTTCAACTTTTGCTGCTTCTGAAAAATCCTCCCTCATACTCTTATCATTCTGCTTGATGTAACCTCCTAGATTTCTGTTTTCTTAGACCAGGATAATAATTCCTTATATAATTTCTACCATCTTTTCTCATGCTGTTAATAGATCTTCTCTTGCCACTTAGGAGAAACTACCACAGCCATCATAACAAGGCTTGTTTGAGGATATGAACTCAGTTCTTATATTAATCAGTTCAGAAATTCTTAGATTTTATATTCTGTAGCGTAGCAGTTACG
>NW_006408587.1:11483948-11490349 GCF_000296735.1 Chrysochloris asiatica
TTCAGTCCATATTATGTAGAATAAACATTCTTCACAGTTTCTAGAATTTGGATAGGAACTTCCACAGCTTTCAGTAGTAATGCATGTTTCTCTTTTTGTGTTTCCAGGCACATTTCCATCTTCCATCGTGATTAATGAGGATAATGTGGGAGGGGAGATGGGAAGAATGTAACACCTATAATTCTTTGATATCTTTATCTTGAAAAGTTTATATTTCATAAAAAGTATATTTACAAAGCTTACTAACTATAGAATTATTCAGAACATGTAAACAATTAAGTAGGAGACACAATTTAAAATTACTAATGACTTTCACACCTTGAATAAAAAATATTTTAAAAAATGCTTATTCAATTATAAACACATTGAAATCAACTTTAATTTCCATAAGTTCCTGATTATATTTGTGGATAGTCACAACAGACACTTTTCTAAAAGGTTCAAACTATGTTTTAGGCTATTTTTTTACTACACATTAGAAATTGTCTTTATAATGAACTATGGTATTCATTGCATTGTTTGCTTTTCCTTCATGTGGGAGGATTATAGATCAATGTCCCATTGATGTCAGGATGGACCATACAGCCTGCCATGAACTGCTTCATGTTAGATGTCCCCTATCATACCCCTACAGCAGGCTTTGGTAACATGATTTGCTTTAACTAATGCATTGGAAATATTAGAATCAGCGGGAGGTTCATTATTTCTTTTTTCCTTCGATCATGAGACTACCAGTGCTCCAGACAGAGGTAGTTTCATTAACCTAGGACCTAAAATGATGGCAGTATAGAACAAAGCTGTAGACAATTCATAAAGCAGGAATATGCAAGGAATATTACATTTGCCAGTTTCTGAGGTAATTCTAACTCATTTGTTACCATGGCATGACCTAACCTTAGCCAGCAGAAGCAGTTAACATTAAGTTTTACTCTCAAAGGCAGAACATAATTATCTTAAAGAGTGGATTTTATTCAAAACTATGTTCTGAATTGATGCAAAGAAATGTATATGGAAATATATACTAAAGAAAAATTGACAACACTGAAAAAGCAGTTAAAGTAACAAATTCATTTAAACAATTTCAGCTATTGTTAATATTGTGTGTATTACCCCTTCCGTAGAGATTTAAAGCCTTGGAAACCATATGGGGCAATTATACTCTGTCTGGTAGGGTTGTTATGAGTCAGAATCATCTTGGTAACAATGGGGTGTGTTTTTTTTTTTTTTTCCTGTTTTATTATCCATTCCAGAGCATAAGCAAATAAAAAATGATCTAGTGATTTTATAGTGATAATGCAAAGTAGATTAGATACAAGAATCTTAACAACAGCAACAATAAAAACCTCTCAAAATTAAACTATAGATGATTGCCCAATAAGATTAGTGGTTGTGGTTGTGTGCTGTGGAGTTGGTTCAGACTCATAGTGACCCTGTATAGGGTGTATGAGGCTGTAAATCTTTACAGGAGCAGTAAACCTCATCTTTTTCCCTCGGAGAGGCTGGTGGATTCCAATTGCTGAACCTTGCAGTTGACAGCCTAACTCATAATCCACTGAGCTATCAAGGCTTCTGTCCAATAATTTGAATGGGAAAAGTCTATTAGAGCTATCCCATCCAAAACTATGGTGGTGGTTGTGTGCTACAGAATTGGTTCTAACTCTTAGTGATCCTGTACAGGGTTTCCCAGAGTCCTGATGTGGTGCTCAAGATAAGCACTGGATCACAAGGTCAGTTTGAACTGCAAGGTCAGCAGTTCAAACTCACAAATTACTCCTCAGAAACCCTATGCAGAGTCACTATGAGCTAAAAACACTAAAAACAACATAGGGTTTTCCAGGCTGTAAATCTTTATGGGAGAAGAAAATCTTAGAGCAACTGGTAGATTTGAACTACTGACCAGTTTGTAATCCACTATGCTAACAGGGCTCCAAAACTATAGCTAAATGATTTATTTAGTGGTGTTAGTTTACCTCAAGAATAGAAAGAAGTTTGAGTATCAAGAAAATGACATTTTTAGACTCTCCTTTCTTTCTTCACTGTTGTGGAAAATTTTCATTGTCTTATTCTTGTCTCTATCTCAACCTTGATTTCCCAATATACAGGTTCAGTAACATTCACACCAAGGCCTTTGAGTCTCATTCTTTGCAGTGAGGTCATTCTGCCTTACTTTTGCATAGAATTGTCTATCCTAAGGCAAGAAAAGAAAGCAGGACATATTTTTCAGGCAACTGGACTAATTAGTACTGCATATGTATGTCTTGGAGTCCTGGTGTGGTGCTAGACCACAAGGTCAGTTTGAACCACAAGGTTCAAGGTTTAACTTAACCAGTTACTCCTCAGAAACCCTACACAAGTTCACTGTGAGTCAGAACTGAATCAATAGTACTTAATAACAACAACAACATGTATTTCTTAGGGTTTTGGATAAATTAACTGATCTTCATCATTTTGCCTAGAACAATCCTTATACATTTTCACTGAGAACAAGTGTAGTCTATCTGTTTCAGTGACTTTTTCTCACAGGGCCTTCATCACAGTGTAATATATAAAACTATTTGTCTCCTGTCCTCCAGATGTAAACCTGGCCACGATGATTACAGTTAGAATTGTAAGCAAGATCAATGTGCCTACTTGTATGACTCCATATAGCCTTAAGAAAAACACATCCAAAGGATAATTTCTTATTTTGAGAACTCCATAGTAGTCATGATGATGATAATAATAATATCATGAGAACTACACTTAATATTTATTTGTTGTTGTTAAGTGTCTTCAAGTCAGTTCCAATCCATAACAACCCTGTGTAGGGTTCTTAAGGGGCAGATGGTGGGTTTGAACCACCAACCTTGTGTAATGCTTATCTACAGCATCACCCCAGTACCCCATGTTTTACATATATTAATGCATTTAATTCTTAGAATAATTCTGCCTATGAGGAAGGTATCATTGCTATCTCCATTTTACATGCAAAGAAATCAAGGTGCAGAGATGTTAGAAAAAGAGGAAGACCCTCAGTGAGTTGGATTGGCAAAGTGTCAGAATCAATGGGTTCAAGCATGGCAACAATTGTGAGGTTGGCCCAGGACCAGACAGTGTTTCATTCTGTTGTATATAGGGTTGCTATGAGTCGGTACTGACTCGATGGCACCTAAACACAACAAAATACAATTTAAATAAACGTATTATTATAATACTTAATAGAACAGAAAGGTCAGGAATCCAAATGCCTGTCTTGTAAAGATTTTATCTACATATATAGAGAGACATATGTATATATCTATATCTATATATATGTAGGTATATATCTCTATCTATCTATATATATGTAATAATGAAATATTTTATCTTTATTCCTTATATATATTAATTTATTATGGTAAGTATAGAAGACATAACACAACACTTGTCATTTTAACATTTTTGCTTATGCAATTAAGTGACATAAATGATATTCATCTTGTTGTGCAACCATTATTACCACCTGTTTCCAAATTTTCCCATCAGCCCTACAGAATCATTGGACTCCTGGTGTGGTCTTGTAGGATCAGCACTGGACTTCGAATCTCCAGGTAGGCAGTTTAAATCCACCAGCTGTTCCTCAGAAATCCTATACAGAGACTCTATGAGTTGGAACCAATTCAACAGCACTTAACAATGTACAACAACAGAATCTTTAACATAAGCATTGTATGTTGTGAACATATATGTGTGTGTGTGTGTGTATGTGGGTTTATTGTTGCTTTCTTCTTTACAATCTTTGCTTCTGCATGGATTACACTATGAGAAAACGATTTCATTGAAACTGATTTGAGTACAGAATAAGAACCATATGTCTACTGCAGTGTGATAATTAGGGTACTATTTTGCACCTACCCTTTCAGTATTTCCTCTTTTGTTCTCTGAATAAAAGTGAGTGTAGTATGTACAGATTCCCTATGTTAGAAGAATGTCACAGTGCTTAGCAACTGTGGTCTCTGATGAGTATTCTGTTAATCATCTGCTTTGTTTTTGATATACTTAGCTCTGTGAATTTTCTTTGTTGAGCAAATCTTCATGCAATACATTGACAGATATAGAGACAAAGCTTCATCAAATTCAACAAAAACTCTACAGGAGCTTAAGTATTTTTGCATTTTTACTTTCAGACTGACCTGCTATTAAATATGGATAGTTACGGAGCCCACATTTCCTGATGTCTTGGTGTGGTGCTATAGGATAAGTGCTAGACCACAGGTTTGGCAATTCAAACCTGCCACCTACTCATTGGAAATGTTACACGGGGTTGCTATCAGTCAGAACTGACTTGATGGCACTTAACACCAACAAAAGTGTAGCTAATGACCTGACAGAAAAGTGCTTCTGATTTGCAAATTAAATTTTTATATAATTATTTTAAAACTCATGCTTAGCAATACTCTTAGCTAGTAACTGTCATTAAAATGTATAAAATGATATAAAACTGAGAAAAACGTGTCAAAATATAGCAAAATAAAACTCACTGTCAGAAGCTAAATTTCACACATTACTGAGAAATCCCCCAGAGGGAATGGGTTCAGAGTCCCACAATGGAACAGACAGATCTAGAATAAAAATTCCTGTCTTGTAAACATTTTACCTCATGTTATTCATTTGCAAGCATTGTATTCTCAATTTAACATTTCTGAAGATTAGTATCCTTATCTACAAAAAGGGGACAACAGTCGTACTGCAGTTGGAAAAATTCAATAGTAACTGTAGACTCAAAACTTCAACTAATATCATGGACAGTGGTAAGAAACTGTGGAGACAGTAGATGATGTATGTTAGATCCTGTGAAGCACTGTTAAGCCCCACTTGGATGGTAATTCTCTGAGGAGCTTGAGAGGCAGTTTAATATATTTGACATGCCTCAGAAGATAAACTGGGTACCCTAGATGAATTTTAAGATCTATAACAATGTTTCCACTTTCCTATTTGCTTGAAATTCTCAATTTAATTTAAAAAATCGGATGCATCACATCCATTGAGATTGCACAAATAGTCCCCTATAAGATATGCATTAGCTGTAGATAGTAATATAATGTTGAAGGACTATAAGTACTATGAGCCAATACAAATGAAAAATCTATGACTTGTAAGAGTTTGAAATCTTCCATACCAGACAGAACCAAATTACAAAAATATATGAGAAGCACCTTTATGGAGTTGCTGCATGCTTCCATTAATCGATGGCTTTTATTTTTCTCATTTTTTTACTCTTTGAAATGGTGAAAAGAAGTCAGAAACTGTTAATTATTTTTCAAATTTAAAAATAGTGAAATAGGGAATTGCAGAAAGAAAGGAGATGACAAAGAATTATTTAGGTCTATATCTTGGTGTGGCGCTGCAGGATAACCACGGGATTGCTCAGAACAAGATCAATAGTTCAAACCCACTTCCTTGGAAACCCTGTAGGATTGTTATGAGTCAGAACCCACTCAACGGCACTTCACAACAACAACATTCCTTAGACATTTCTATGATGTCATACGAAGCATCTTTGAAGTTTGAGAAGTCCATAGGTTAGCAGAGATTTATTTGTTGTTGTTAAGTGCCCTCGAGTCAGTTTCAACCCATAGAGACCCTGTATAGGGTTTAAAAGGAGCAGCTGGTGAGCTTGAACCACCGACCTTGTGGTTCAAAATAACTTTGCAGTCTAGAGCATTGACCCACAGCACCACACCAGGGATTTATTTAGCAATGAGTTATTCATTGAGCTTAACTCTTTAAGTCTTCCTATAATTCATTTATCTTACTTTAACTAACACCATTCTTAGATTTCTTTGTGTTTCCAAGGAGTCCATTAGTAACAATCTAAATATATTTCCTTTTGTAAATATGAAATAACAGCCTTAATATAATCTCAGTAAATAATAATAAATTAATTAATCTATCAGTAGTAAGTCCTTGGCAATTTTCATTTTTGCCAACCTTAATATTTCCTCAGAGAAATGTATTTCATAGAAAAGTTTGGGTAGGTATTCTCACTCTTTCCTAATGATATATTTTAAGAACTAAAAGTATTACAAATTAAACATTTACACACACACACACACACACACACATATATATATATATATATATGCATGTTGTTGTTGTTAATTGCCCTCTAGTAGGTTACAATTCATAGCGACCCCATATAGGGTCTCTGAGGAGAAACTGGTGGGTTTGAACCAGGTACCTGTCTTCCAAATTTCTTAACACAGACGAGCATTTCTAGTACTTATTTTTTTTGTTTTCCATCAATTCCTGGAGACTTGATTTTCTCCAATTCATTCCATATTGCTTGGCTTCTTCATACAATACATCAGTTCTAGATCAAATGGTACCTCTTGAAATGACTGAACATCAACTATCAACTGATTCTTTTTTTTTTTTTTTTT
>NW_006408587.1:11497517-11518242 GCF_000296735.1 Chrysochloris asiatica
ACCAGAGCTCCTTAATAGGTGCATTTAATCCATTTACACTCAGTGTAATTATCGATAGGTATGGATTAATTGCTGCCATTATGTTTGTTTTTTTGGGTGTTGCTGCTTTCTTGGTTCTTTGTACCTTCCTTTGTTTAGTTCATGCTTTTTGTGTTCTTTCTTGTGAGTTTACTCATAGTTTTAATATTTCCATATTCTTCTTGGATTTTCATTTTCTTGGTATATTGTGAATATTCAAAAGTATGCTGTTTATTACTTCTGCTTCAAATTCTACTAGCTATAGGCTTTCAAACTTTTTAAATGCTCAGTACCTATGTGGTTCTGAGTTTTGGAGCTCTTCCCTAGATCTGGTTTGCCTGGTATACTGTGGTATTGGTGACGGAGAACCTCACTGCACCTCCACTCTAGCCACCATCAAGCCCTGCCTCCAACCGATTTTGTTTTGTACAGTGACCACTTCAGATTATTTTAGTATTTCCAGCATCATTTAACATTTTTCCCATTGAATCCTTCATTGTTGCAAGAAGAAGCTTGCATTTTTGGTCCAATTATTTCAGCTTCAGAAATGCTGAGTATGTTCTTCCCTCTTGGTTTTCTAACTCCACGTCTTTGTACAGTTCATTATAATATTTGACTTTGTCTTCTCAAGCTTCCCTTTGAAAATTTCTGTTCAACTCTTTTACTTCATCATTTCTTTTCAAAAGTAAGTTTCAGAGATTCTTCTGACATCAGCTTTGGTCTTTCTTCTTTTTTTACCCCTGTCTTTTTAATGACCTTTTGTTTTCTTGAGGCATAATGTTTTGATGGCATCCCAGAACTCTTCTAGCTTTAAGTCATTAATGTCTAATGTATGAAATTTATACTTAAGATGGTCTCTAAATTCAGGTGGAGTACATTTAATGTCATATTTTGACTTTCGTGGACTTGTTTTAATATTCTTCTATTTCAGCCAGTACATGCATATGAGCAATTGATGGCCTGTTCCATCATTACCCCTGGCCTTATTTTGTCTGATCATATTGAGCTTTTCCACGGTCTCTTTCTAAAGAGGTTGTAAATTTAATTCCTGTGTATTCCATCTGGTGATGTTCAGGTATAGAGTTGCCTTTTATAGCATTGAAAAAGTACTTGAAATGTATAAGTCATTGCTCTTGCAAAATTTTATCATGTGATTTTTCAGTATCCTTTCTATCACCAAGGCCATATTTTACATCTATAGATTCTTTCTCTTTGTTTTTAAATTTTGAAGTCCAATAACCAGTAATTATCAATGCATCTTGCCTGTATGCTTGATCAATTTCAGACTGAAGAAGTTGGTCAACTTCATTAATTTCAACATCACTAGCTTTAGTTGGCACATACATTTTAATCACATTAGTATTAACTGTTTTTTCTTATAGGTGTATTTATATTATCCTATCATATACACACTGTACTCAAGATAGACCTTGAGTGTTCTTTTACCATTCCTCTTCAATTGTTGTACTGGCATGGTAAACCATATAATTGTCAGATTAAAAATGACCAATACCAGTTTGTTTCAGCTCTTTAATGCCTAGGATATCAATCTTTATACATTCCATCTTTTTTTTGACAGCTTCCAATTTTCCTAGATTCATACTTTGTACATCTCATATTCTGATTGCTAATGGGTGTTTGCAGCTTTTTCTTCTTATTTTGAGTTATGCCGTATCAGAAAATGAAGGTCCTGAAAGCTTAACTCCATCCATGCCATCAAGGTGACCTCTACTCTTAGGAGGCAGTTTTCATCCAGTCATGTACTGAGTGTCTTCCAATTTGAAGCACTCTATATCTGGCACTATATCTGACAATGTTCTGCTTATAATCACTAAGTTTTCATTGCCTAATTATTCAGGAATGTTCTGCCTCTCTTTCTTCCTAGTCTGTCTTAGTCTGGAAGTTCTGCTGAAACCTGTGCACCATGGTGACCTGTTGGTGCTTAAAATACCACTGGCATTGCTTTCAGCATCACAGTAACACACAAACCACCACAGCAACTCAAACTGACAGACAAATGGTGGTATAGACATGGAACTCTCTGAAATTCAAGCCAGATTCAGAAGAGGATATGGAGCTAAGGATATTATTGTTAGCATCAGATGGATCTTGACTGAAGGCAGAGAACACCAGAAAGATCTTTACTTGTTCTTTATTGACTATGCAAATCCATTCAAGTTTGTGGATCATAAGAAACTATAGACAACATTGCAAAGAAGTGATATTCCTGAATATTTAATTAAACTCATGAGGAACCTGTATATAGAACAGAGGCAGTCATTAGAACATATAGAACAAGATGACACTGCCTGGTTTAAAACCAGGCAA
This sequence comes from Chrysochloris asiatica, assembly GCF_000296735.1. NCBI lineage: Eukaryota > Metazoa > Chordata > Mammalia > Afrosoricida > Chrysochloridae > Chrysochloris > Chrysochloris asiatica. The sequence continues at coordinate 11,499,864 of NW_006408587.1, forward strand.
GGTGAGCTCCAGAGTTGTATCCTTTCATTATAGTTATTTGATCTGTATGCTGAGTAAATAACCGGAGAAGCTGAATTATATATATAAGAATGTGGCATCAACTACCTGTGATATGCAGATGATACAACCTTGCTTACTGTAAGCGGAGAAGACAAGAAATATTTACTGATGAAGATTAAAGACTATAACCTTCATTATGGACTGCATTGAATGTGAAGAAAACAAAAATTCTCACAACTGGACCAGTAAATAACATCATGATAAGTGGAGAAAAAAATTGAAGTTGTTACAAGAAATATTCAGGAAGCAGCAGTCAGGAAACCAAATGATGTATTGTATTGGCAACTCTGCTGCAAAAGACCTCTTTAAAGTGGTAAAGAGCTGTCAATTTGAGAACTAAGGTCCATTTGACTCAAGCAATGCTATATATATAAATATATGTGAAAATTGACTAATGAGTAAGGAAGACTCTAGTAGAACTAACGTATTTATATAATGGTGTTGGCAAAGAATATTCAAAGTATCATGGTCTACAAGTAGAACAAACAAATATGTCTTGGGTAGGTACAGTCCCTGGAGAAGGACATCATGCTTGGTAAAATGGAAGGACAGCAAATAAGAGGAAGACCACCAAAGAGATAGATTGACACAGTGGCAGCAGCAATGGACTCAAAGAAAACTCAAAGTGTGAAAGTGGTGGAAGATCAGGCAGTGCTTTGCTCTGTTTGCATAGGGTCTAAGTAGTGTCTCAGTTCCAGAGAATGTGTCTGGGTAGCACACAACCACATGCTTCCCTTTACCTACCATTCAATGTCCTGGTGTGGCATGGATGCCTAACCACAACCCACCAACCACTCATTGGAAACCTATGTAGGGTCACTGTGAGTCAGAACCAACTTGTCTGCACTTTAACAACAACCATTTGGGTTGCTCCTTACAATACTGTGCATTACTGCTCCTAAACACTCATACAGTTTATAGCTGTTTTGCTTATTGTAATTAATTGGAAGCTATCTGGGCCATTGCTGTCATCTACACCAGACTATCAGTCATGGAGGTGCTAGGTAAATACTATTTCATTTATAAAATGGATGAATGTAGTAACACGAGTAGAGACTGTAAGATGAATAGGAGAAGTTTGAAGAGGAAGTTTACCAGGTGAGCAAGACAAAGAGAATATATCAGGCAAAGGAGACAGCAAAGAAGTCCAGAAACAGGACAGCAAGGCATGCTGACAAAACTATTAACAAAACAGATCAGTGTGGCTGAGATCAAATGAGAAATGAGGAAATAGCAGATGTCAAGGTTGAAGAGTCAGGCAAGGGTAAGAACATTAATGGCTTAGTAAACTAGGTAAAAAGATTTTTATTTGTCCTGTGGTATCTTCATTGAAAATAGCTGTTTAAAAACATACTGATATGGTGGGAGGATATTTTAATATGGCCTTTCTTGATATTTCGACCAAATATTTGTGTGGTATTATTGTTTGCACAGTCCTTACGCATCTCTTGCCCTTGGCTGACTCTTCAATGTTGTCATCTGCTGTTTCCTCATTTCTCATTTGAATATGCAAAGAAGGAGTCCTGGTGTGGTGCCATAAGATAAACACTCAACCTCAAAGTCAGCTGCTCTTTGAAAACCCTACACAGGGTTGCTATGAGTTGGAACTGACTCCATGGCACTTAACAACAGCAACAACAAATACAGAAAAGGTTCATGTAGCACAGTGGTTAATGTGCTCAGTTGCTAACCAAAAGAAGTTGGCGGTTTGAACCTAGAAATCTTCCTGTGGGAGAAAGATGTGGTAGTTTAATGTCTTAAAGATTGAAAACCTTGGAAACATGATGGGGCATTTCTGCTCTTGTCCTTTAAGGTCACTAATAATCAGACTCAATTCAATCTTAGTGAGTCTGATTTTGTGTTTGGCCCACAAAGGGGATGGACTATGCAAATATAGTGTTTAAGACTATAATGAAGGGATTGGTCAGTTTGCCATCCTGCTAGGCTTAAAATGAGCTATCCAAGAGTTGGAATAAAGGAACATCACTGTCACCAGGAAGAAGAAATGTGAGCAGAGAATGTCCTCTTTATCCAGGGTTCTTGCACTGGAAGCTTCCTAGATCCAAGAGTCAGAGTAATAACATCAGAGATGTGGAGACACAACAAGAAGCAACACAAGAGAAATGGTGACAGAAGAGGAAGCAGGAGGGGCCTAGCAGGAGTGAGAAAGTTGAATGCCTTTAGGCAGAAAACTTGAGGATAGAATGTTGTGCCCTTGGGATTTGGAAAAACTGAGTATTCCAGGGTAGAGAAAGAGAGAGAGAGAGAGAGAGAGAGAGAGAGAGAGAGAGAGAGAGAGAGAGAAGGAGAAAGAAAGAAACAGTTGAGTTCCTTCAGGCAGGAGGCTTCCTGTTGGAGTGGGGTATCTCAGGGAAAGTTTTAGGCAGTACTAGGCTTGCTAACCCACAGAGTGAGAGAGCCTCTGGGCATGTATTGGCAGAGCTGAAGGGCTTTGTAGTTAGTACTTGCCCTCATAAGGCTCAACCTAAGAGGCCCAAGGGACCTGAAGGAATGAGCATCAGATAAAGGGTAAACGTCTCCCTATGTGCATGACTGATAAGAATTGTATCCTAAGTCATTTCTGATATTGAATTGTAACCTGTTACTTCTGTAATAAACACCTTTATTGAGAGTATGGTCGCGAGTTCTGTGTGACCATTGCAAATAATTATTGAACTCATCAGGGAAATAGAGGAATGGGGGAAGGGCCAGCTTGGTGTCGGAATTGGTAAGAAGGTTGGAGAGAGGAGGCATGTTTTACCTCTGCCTCCCAGGAATCAGCTGTGGACTGATGCTGCTGATGGTGATTCTCTCCCCTCACAAAGTTAGAGGAGGTCAGACCCCTCTACTATGCCATTTTTAAAACCAGTAACCTTCTCGCTATAAATTATATAACACTGCTTCCTTTCCTCCCTTTGCCTTTGCTTTTTCTCTGTTCTCTCTGTGCTTAATATTCAGCATATGCACACACACACACACACACACACACACACAGAAGGCTGATGTAGACCAACCCAACACTACTCTGTTTTAGTAGCTAGCACACATAACGAACGATCGACTTTGTATTTTTCATAAATTTTGGTGGAATTGTTTGGGTCAATCCACATTGACATACAAACTTTTGTTCTAACTAAATTCCAAAGCAGATGGGGACGTTAATGTGTTTAAGCAGATCTGTGTCAATGTCACCCTAAAGACAAAAGTACTTCTATTGCCTTACCAACCAATATTGTTATAATAGCCACAAGAACAATAACAAAACCCTCAAAACCTGCTTCTGAAAAAAAGATTCCTTGACAGATGTTTATTTGGATCAGGTGTTAGAAAACTGACTGGCTGCCATTTGATCAGCAATAACTTTAGGATATTAAATTCAAACAGTTGAATTAAAAACCAAACTATTTGATAAACTATTTGAATCCCATCCCCAGAGAATCTATTTGTATTAAAATAATCACTACATGTGCTTATGAATTTGCATAAAAATATGATCAAAATGACAGATCTTTGGGTAAATGAACAGCTTCTAGCAGAGATAAGCCATGCTTAAGAAATAGAATGTATTGTGATTTCCTCATTGAATTTAAAAATGCAATCTTAGTAAATGATAGAATACTTTAGGGTTATAAAGGACTTTAAAAATAGTTCAATCCAACCCTCATTTTAAAGATGTGAAAATTAAGGCCTTGAAATGTAAAATATCTCATTTAAGGCCATGTAAGTTCATAGTAAATCCAATCATAGGTTCTCAATTCTCAATCTGAATCTAATTCTTATTACCCTTTCCGCATTGCTTCCTAACCTGCATCTGTAAATAGTTTCGTAAATAAAGGCTCATTCAGAAGGATGTGTTGCCATTTTTAGCTGAATATAGCTGTAATCTATTTTAAAATAAAATTAGAGCAATTAGGCATTTTCCACAAGTGAGGCAATCACTGAAGCACTACTGCTGATCCACAGTTGACACGGGTCAATGTCAATTAGAATTCCAACAATTTTCAGTATGACACATTTCATAGTGAGCCAAACAGAAAGTGCCAACCATGGAAACATGTTCTACAGGCATCTAATTTAATTTAATCAGGGTGCAGAAACCATGAGACTTTTATTTCAATGCAAGAATTTCAAAATCTCTTGCCTTCATTCCCCAGAATGCCCAGCTATTATCTAATGTCCTATTGTCACATTAAAAAAAAAAAAAAGATACTTGCTTAATTTTGAAATGAACTGCTCCATCTATCCCAGGTCAAATTCACCTGGTTCTAAGGTCAGTATCATTAATTGTTGCTATAATGTATGAAAAATATCTAACTGTATATCAGTTACCTAGGAAACAGCTATATGTGGTTGATAGTAAGTGTGAGTTATGAAAAATAACTGTAGCTAGCAGAAGCAATGACCTTAAATTAACATAAACAGCAGGCTTTTGTATAATATTCATAGATTTTTAGAAGACTAAACATCTCTGGGTGACCCACTGGTTTTATGAACATAAGATAAAAGTTGAGACTCTTCCTTGGAGTAGAAAATAAGAACCAGATTATATATGCAATACCTGGTATTATTTAATATAGGCAGAACAGGTATGCTATTATTTTCATAATATGGCACGATCAGAAAGGAGTGTGGTGCTGTAGGATAAACTGAACTTCACATTGCAAGGTGGGTGGTTCAAACCCACCAGTCCGTTCTCGAACACTGTATAGGGTCTTTATGAGTTGGAATTGAACTCACTGGTACTTAACAACTTCAGCAATATTTTATAAAAGGCTTTTAATGAATAAATATTTCAGGAAAAAAAATATATTTCCAGAGTTGTATATTTGTTTCAGTTCCTTATGTGTGGAAATGCTACCCACCACATGGCCCCGGCCACACACACAATGGTCAATTTTTGAGGAAAGGTGAATCATATCTGAACATGTGAGTGTAACATCTGAATGAATATGGTAGAACTTACACTAAAAATATAAGTGACTATATTGGAGCTCTGGTAGCGTAGTGGTTACGAATTGTGCTGCAAACCGCAAGGTCAGCAGTTCGAAACTACCAGTTGCTCCTCAGGAGAAAGAGGAGGCTTTCTACTCCCCTAAAGATTTATAGCCTCGGAAACCCTGTTCAGCATCGCTATGGGTCGGAACCGACTCAACGGCACCTAACAACAACAACAACAACAACATGTATGGTTATACTGTGTTATATATAATTTGTACAAACTCTAATTTCTGGGTAGTTTTCTAATTCCTCATATGTGCTAAATTCCTGGTGTCATTTATATTGGATATTTGACATTGGAGCTTCACTGATGAAGATTTGGAGACACAAAAGACAAGTAGTCAGAGTCAAACTCAGTGAAAGTAGAAGTACAGTACTTGATAATTATAAAAGTGTATACAATTTTAATCTTCACTAATGGATTTTGAGATTTGAGTGACTGCTTTTATTTTTCTGGGAAACAGCTTGCAATAATGATGGTTTGCTAAACCCAGAAGAAATAAAAGCAAAGGGCAAAGTTAATTTTAAAATGAGATTTCTTAAAAGATATGTTTGTTCCTATTCACATTCATTTACTACAACCTACATATTCTGAGATCTTGCAGTTAATATTTACTCTTATATAGTATGTTAGAAAATTATTTAGATTTACCTGAAGTAAACAATTGCAGTTAAAAGTATTCCATTTTCACTGGGTCACTGTAAGTTAGAACCGACTCAATGGCACTTAACAACAGTACCACTGTGCACTGAGGTCTTACACTTTGTGCTGTGTGTGTATGTATGTGCAAGTGTGTTTGTATGTATGTGTTTTTACATATGTCCTAGGGCCTCTGTCCCTTAAGGTCATTGTATTCTGAAATCTCACCATTCTTTTAAGTGATACTGGTTTTGATTGATGCTGAACAGAACATAAGATACCGTAAGGACTTTTCTTTCTTCATTCATTTATCTATTCATTTAATAAAAGATAAATTTATTGGGTTCTAATATTAGTAGTTTCAGGATACAAAAGTGCCCTAGTAAAATCAGGAAGATCATACCCTATCCTCGGGAATTGAGTCTAGCGGGGATATGTTGTTGTTGTCAGGTGCCATCGAGTCACTATAGTGTAGTGGATTTTACTAGTCAAAAACTGCTTGTTCTAAAAAACTTTGCCAAATAGCAATCTTTAAACTGAAGTTCTTTAAGTTGGATAAGATGGGACCAAAAGAGAAGGATTTGCTAATAATGGTTTAAAATCCAACCATTTTTGATAGGTTTATTGTTCATGACACTGTAAGTTTGCATTCTCAAAGTGTATTACATCAAGTTTTTACCCTACCCTCCTCCCAGGTTCTGCTTTTTAATTTTTTTTCCCTGGTGTTGTTGTTGTTGTTAGGTGCCATCGAGTTGGTACCGACTCATAGCAACCTTATGCACAGCAGAATGAAACACTGCCCGATCCTGGGCCAACCTCACTATTGTTGCCACGTTTGAGTCCATCGATGCTGCCACCTGGCCAATCTATCTCATTGGGGGTCTTCCTCTTTTTCTCTGACCCTCCACCTTACCAAACATGATATCCTTCTCCAGTGACTGGTCCCTCCTGACAATATGTCTGAAGTACGAGAGACAAAGTTTGGCCATCTTGCACTCCAAGGAGCACTCTGGCTGCACTTCTTCCAAAATGGATCTAATGGTTCTTTTGGCAGCCTATGGCACTTTTAATATTCTTTTCCAACACCATAACTCAAAGGCATCAATTCTTTTACGGTCTTCTTTATTCACTGTCCAGCTTTCGCATGCATATGAGGTTATTGAAAATGTGAGTGGGTTAAAATGGCTCACCTTAACCAATTCAACTCCTAACTCTGCATCTATTTTACAGTATTTTTACTTTTAACAACTTTAGCTAAACTGGCAGGTTTTTCTAAGCATCCAGCTACCTTCCAAGAACAGCCAGTGCCTATGGTCTTTGATCTGTAAAGGCTAATTGTTCATCTCCATAGTCAAAAGCTTTGATGATTTTACTTCACTGAAAGGTCATTTTGCAGAAGGACCTCACTTCATACTTTTAGACTCACTCCACAAACTTCCCTATTTAGAATTGCTTCTTTGCTACATTTTATAATTCATAATCTGTGCTTTTGCATTTGTTGTTTCTATTTTCTGGAATTTGTCAAATCTACAAATGGAAATATTACTGATTCTTCAAGGGAAATTTCAATTGTATCTTTTCCACAAAAGCTCTTTAAAAAAAAAAAATTCTAACTAGGTTAATTAATCACTAAGTAACTATTTATCATATGCATCTATATCTTAAATTTATATCCACAGTGTTGCATTTCACTTAGAACCCAAAACTCAGAAATTCATCTGGATAGCTTTAAGACAATTTAGAGTATTATCCCAATAAATTTTGCTTGAAATCATCACGTAGTTCTTTATTTAATTCTCTCTCATGCTCTTTTTGTTTTGTTTTGTTTTTTTGTTTTTTTACTGATGCATTCTAGGTTACAACTATAGTTGTGCTGTTTGAAACACATTCATTGTCATAATTCCTCACAAGTATTCCTGACTTTTCTATCTACTCCCCACAGATTATATGTCTTTTTTTATTCATTCAAGTACTTATTATGCACTCCCAGTTACTAATCTCACACACCCATAGATTTATGATGTCTTTCTGTAGTAAAAGAACTCAACTTACATTTAACAGGTACCAATTTTGAGCTTGTTTTATATTCAGACAACGCTTGAACCAGTTTGAGAAAACATATAATTCATCTAAGTTACATGTCTTTCATGAATACAAATCTTCTTACCCATGGACGTGAACCAGTTTTAAAACTTCCCGTTCTGATGCTCAAGTGATAGATTGGATTGATCCAACATACTTTTGGAGACACTTGTTGAAAATATTCACATAACAATAATTAACATTAAACTGATTTTACTTTTTAGCATACAGGGTTTCTTTTTCCTTCTTCATTTTTCTCCTTCCTTTGGAGGGGTATATATTTATTTATTTACTTTCCTTCATCTCTTCTTGGTTCTCTTTGTTGTAGGCTCAATCAAGGTGAGACTCTGCTTTCCTCTCTCTGTATATAGTAGCATGACCTGTCAATGAATAATCCTGACTGCATTTTCTCTCCACAGATGAGGTTCTTCCTAGGTAACCTGATCAAGGGCATTCAGGCTGCGCTATCTCATTACTGACTGAACCCTCAGGGATTATGGTGATCCTGCCGTGTAGGGTGATTTCTTCCTAGGGTTATCTCAGTGAACATCTTTATTCTGAATCCCTTATAGATGCTATTATTCTTAGGAACTGATTTGACATGATTCAACTAGGACTGTATGTGTAAATTTCTGGTGGGCTACGTAAGCGTGATCTTCAGTTTAGTTTGTATTAAGTCTTACCAAGAATTTTACATTTCATGGATATTCTGATGTGTGCTTTCAATGAAAGCAAACAAACAAAAGCAACTGTCGTGGAAAGTGTACAAATGTGGCCTAAAGATGAAGATTCCAAGGCATTAACTTTTGTCATGAGTCTCTACTTTATGTGCCTGTAGGAGATCATAGTTTTAAGCCAATTTTATTTGGTCAATCAGAAAGAGACTATAACCTTACTCATTTCCTAGTTTGCATAAGAAATTGTTACTCATAGTCTTGAAAAATTCTTACCTATCTTACCTTCTGACAAAACACATGCTTTCTAACAATATGTTCAATTTCTTCTTTTGCTAGGGTCTGTTTGTTTTCTACCTTAGTCTGTGTTAGTTTAAATAGGTAATGTGTTTCTAGAAATTTGTCCACTTCTTCTAAGTGTTTAAATTTGTTGGGAGTACAGTTCTTCATGGTATTCTGTCATTATCTTGGTTTTTATTATATTGGTTTGCTTGTAATATTATCCATTTCATTTCTCATTTGTGTTCTTTGCATCTTCTGCTTCTTATCCTTTGTAAGATTTTCTATTGGTTTGTTGATTTTATTAATCTTTTGAAAGAACCAACTTCTAGTTTTGTTGATTCTTTCTATAGTTTATCTGTTTTCTGTTTAATTTATTTCTGCTCTAATCATTGTTGTTGTTTTTTTTCTTTTGGTGACTGCAGCTAACCATGTGATCCTAAAATTAAGCATATCTTTAAAAAGTTTTTTCTTTCTTCTTTTTTTCTTTTACTACCTCTTCACCCAAGAAACAACAATACTCTCTATGTAGTGACTTCCTCTCCTTTCCCTTCCCATTCTTAGTAACTATCAAAGAACATTTCTTTCTTGTGTATGAGGGAAGTAACCTCTCTACAACCTCACAAGCATTTATTGTTTTCTGTCTTTATGAACTTTGCTATTAATACTGAGGAGTTCTGGTGTGACACTCTTAAGAAAAGCACTGGACTAATCATAAGGTTGATGGTTCAAACCCACTAGCCACTCCTTGGAAACCTTATCCAAAGTCCCTATGAGTCTTGGGAACTAACTCAGTGGCACTTAACAGCCACATTAATGCAGAGGCAATATGACATCTCACTGTTGTTTTGATTTGCATCTCATTGTGTTTTGATTTGCAATTGTAATGGTTAATGGTTGCAAACACTTCATGTGTTTGTTGGCTGCCTGATTGTATTCTTTGGTGAAATATTTGCTCATATCCTCTGCTTATTTTAAAATTGGATTATTTGTGGGTTTTTTGTTGAGGTGTTGAAAATTTCTGTAGATTTTAGAGATTAGTCCCTTGTCTGATATGCCGTTACCATATTTTTTTCTCACTCTGTGGGTTCTCTTTTTAATTTTTTTATAAATTCTTTTGCTGCCCATAAATATCTAATTTTTACAAGATCCTTATCATCTACTTTGTCTTCTGCTGTTTTGTGTCTTCAATTATATTTGATAGTGTATTTATGCCACTTACGAGGGTCCCTACATTTGTCTCTTTTTCTATGATGGCTTTTTATGAAATTTAGTCTTAACATTTAGGTCTTTGAGCCATTTTGAGTTAGTTTTTATTCATAGTGTAAGGTATGGATCCTGTTTCAGTTTTCTGCAAATGGATAGCCAGTTTTACCAGAACCATTTGTTAAAGAGATGATCTCTTTCCCTTTAAATGCATTTCCACCCTTTGTCAAAGATCAGTTGCCCATAGGTAGATGGATTTACTTCTGGGTTCTCAGTTCTGTTCTGTTTATGTTGTACCAGTACCAGCCTGTTTTCACAACTGTGGCTGCTTTGTAAGTTTAAAAACCAAGAAGTGTGAGACCTCCTATTTTATGTTTCTTATTCAGGCTTGCTTAAGCTTTCCAGGGTCCTTTTCTTTTCCAAAAAAAGTTGATGTTTAATTTTTTCAATCTCTTTAAAGAATGTTGATGGAATCTGTATCAGAATTGCTTTATATATGTAGATTGCTTTAGGTGATATTGATATTTTTACAATGTTTCTTTCTATATATGAGCATGATCTATTCTTACTGCTATATCTGTCTTTTTTGGGTTCTTGGAGAAGTGTTTTATTGTTTTCTTTGTCTAGGGTTTTTGTATCTCTGGTTGGATTTATTTCTAGGTATTTCATCTTTTGGGTGGTGTTGATTTATTGATTTCCTTTTCAGAGTCTTCTTTGTTCGTGTAGAGAAACCTAACTGATTTTTTTGCATTTTGATCTTTTTCCCTGCTACTTTGTGGAATCCTTCTCCCAGTAGTTTTCTCGAGTCCCTAGATTTTCTAAGTCTAGGATCAATTCATCTGTGATAAAGGATAATTTTACTTTTCTTTTCCAATTTGGATAAACTTAATTTCCACTTATTGCCTTATAGTTCTAGTGAGGACTTCCAGAGCAATATTCAACAAGAGTGGTGATAAACATTATCCTTGTGTCATTCCTGTTCTCAAGGGGGAATGCTCTTGGTCTTTGTTGAGAATCATATTGTTTGTTGGTCTATTATCTATTGCTGCTGCCATGGTATCAGCCAGCCGATCTGATTGGTGTCTTCCCCTTTTTCTCTGACACCCTCCACTCTATGACACACTCCACAGCATACAGGTTGAATAAGGATGGTGAAAGAATACAACCTTGTCGCACACCTTTCTTAATTTGAAACCATTCAGTGTTCCCATGTTCTGTTCGAACAACTGCCTCTTGGTCCACTTGCCTCATGAGCACAATTAAGTCTTCTGGAATACTCATACTTCGCAATATTGTCCATAGCTTGTTATGATCCACACAATCAAAAGTCTTCGCGTCATCAATAAAGCACAGGTAAAAATCTTTCTGATAGTCTCTACTTTCAGCCAAGATCCATCGGACATCAGCAATGATATCCCTCGTTCCACGGCCTCCTCTGAATCTGGTTTAAACCTCTGGGAGTTCTCTGTCAATGTATGCTTGCAGCCATTTCTCTATTACCTTTAGTAAAACTTTACTCGCATTTCATATCAAAGAGATTGTTCAATGATTTCTGCATTCCGTTTGGTCACCTCTCTTTGGAATGGGCACAAATAAGGATCTCTTCCAATCAGTTGGCCAGATAGTTTTCTTCCAAATTAAAAAAAAAAAAATGCAACTCATACTGAAGCTAAAATGTGTTTGCTCTAGGAATGTTTGGTATAATTCTCCAAATAGTCGAAGTCAAGGTTATTTTGCTGTTATCATTAGGGAGTTTTGGTTTTGTAAAATTTGATTATGAAAAGTCTTGGTGACTTTCTTTGAGTGGATATCCTGTAAGAGGTTGATTTAGCTTTTTGGAGGGAAATTTTTCATCTTTTGTATCATAGAAGTTTTCTGGTAATAAATTTTCAAAATGTTTAAAAATTCTGTTTGCTTCCCCCACCCACACTTCTTCTTCTGGAACTTCATTCAATTCTTCCTCTAATTTGTGCCCTACCTAATTCTTCCGCATTCTACATATTTTTTCTTTCTTTTATTTGATTGTTCCTCAAATAGATTTGTTTCAAGGGCTTTGTCCTCTAGATCACTGTTTCTTTCTTAAATTGAGGCAATTCTACTCTGTGCCCTTCCATTGAGTTGTTTATTTCTAATATTTTATTGTTTATCTTGTGGATTTCTGGTTGTTGTTTTTGTATGGTATTTAATTTTCTGTTTCATCATTTTGCTCTTGTATTATTTTCTTGAAATTTTCTAGAGTTTTGTCTGTTATTTGTGTTTCCTTTGAGGATCTTATATATAAGTTTTTAGAATTTCTTCTCAGGTGGTTCTGTTGCCATATCTTCCTCAGAAACGACTTTGCCTGTTTGTTTTGTACACTTATTAGAGCATCTTATCCTGTTTCTTCATGTGGTTACCTATTTGCTGCTGCCTTCACACATTTTAAGGTGTATGGAGGTGAGAGAGTAGATTTTTTTCTCTGATATTGGGTGACAAGTGTTGGTTGATTGGGTTCCTCCACAACCCTTGTTTGACTGTTAGATCCTTCCGTATTTGTGCTAGCCGTTAGTGTATTTTCTGTATGTCAAGAAAGGTAATCTGTATAGCCACTGTGAAGGAGTGCTTCTAAAATGGATGCACTAGGCCCTCTGTGCATGCTTGAATAGGCATCTCAGTAGATGTTGAGGGATCAAAGGGTTTCAGTGCATGTGCAGTTGGCCTGCAGGAATTGTCTAAGTGCGGAATGTGGGATTTTCCCGTTGGGTGGACAATGAATGATGGTACTATTTACTTTTGCTTACTGTTAGATGGCAGTGATGATGATATGCATTAGAATGTCACAGGGACTGCTTATCAGTTGATGTGCTTGGATGGTTGATTACCAGACATGTGTGCAGGGCACACCAGTCATTTCATAATGGTTGCTTTGGGCATACTTTGCTAGATGCAAGGTGATTTTCCTGAGGGTGTATGTGTCACTGGTCTCCAGATGGGTGGCATCAGAGCTCTCACTCCTGGCTGCAGGGACAGGAGAGGGGATGGGCAGGACTGTATAGTAACTGACTGGTGGGTGCCACAAGAGTACACACCACCAGTTGCAGGGAAAGTGGGCAGTGGGAGAGAGTGGGTGCTTCCCCAGTTACAAGTTTGTGATACAGTGGTGTGCCATGGATCACCAAGTGGATTGGGCTACACATGCTACCAGTCACCTGTCTGTCATTGTACGACTGTGCATTGCTGGTTGTTGGGGCAGACGGGCAGTGGCAAGTATGACCTCACACCACCAGTTGGTGAGGTAACAGAGGAGCGGGCATGTGGCAACAAGTGGGCGTATGTGCTGTCAATCATCAGGGTGGCAGGATTGTAGCATGTGATTTAAGGGGACAGTGGTGGATACAATTGTGTGCTGTGGATTGCTGGGGTGAGGTGGTATTCTGCTGGCCACTGGGGGAATGGAGTGGCAGGGGTAGTGAGTATATGCCATCAATTGTGGGAATGTGTTATACAGACCACTGGGTTGGAGAGAGATGACTCTGGTCACCAAATGGGTGGGGGTTGAAGGTACCACACTTCTGGTTATCAGGAGGGCAAGCTTACTCCTCTGGTCTCTGGTCACTGGCATAAGCACCAAGGCACTCCTTGCTGAGTGTAATGATTGGGACACTCACAATTTGGGAGGCTTCTGAGAGTCCAATGTTTCCAGATGTCACTCTATTGACATACTTCTTCATGAGTGCTTTTATCCCAAATGACAAAGGACAACTGCTGGTTAGTAAATCATTCCTGTTTTCTGATTCCCTCTCTGTTTGTGGTCACCTGGGTCCTTAAGGCTCTCACCCACATTCCTGTATATCCCCTCTTTAGTTATGGTTCATAATCTGTTCACTTTACTTCACCCTGAATTTGTCTACATTGTTACTGTTTCCAATAAGGGATTCTGTGAATTTGCCTTCCTATGCTACTCATCTTGGAATGTGCTTGCTTTGTCTCAACACCACCACATTGTGCCTTAGTGGGGGTGGCATGGTACCTATTATACATATGTCTCCTTATTTGCTATTTTCATGTAGTTTCTCCTTCCATTCTGTTTTTTATCTACTTCTTTATCCTTGCGTTTGCTGTTCAGGGTTCCAAGACTATCATCTTTATCTTTTTTTCATTTGATTTCTTGTATCTTTGTTGTAGGAAGACAGCAAGGTATGTTTAATTAAGCAGTCGTATTACTCTGCCTCCAAAGACATATGTTTTCTGGTGCTCTGTTAACCTTTTATTTATTCTCTGTAACCTAATGTGAAGTTAATTACTTGTGGGGGCTAGAATGCCAGGATTAAAAACCAGATTGATGGAGCTTTACATAGAACTACTGGAAAATAAGATTTCTATTGGAATAGCTAGATCAGCTTTAATAGAGAAAATCTTGATATGAAATCTATATTAAAACAGAACCTGTGAGGCTATGGTAACAACAGATGAGAAAAATTGAGTAAAAATTCTATTCCGGTTATATTCTTGTGGTCAAAGCTAATACTATCTGGAGACTTCTTTAACTTAAAAAAAAAAAAAAATTCTTAAGATCTACAGTAATGGTTTTCAAGCTTAGATGTGCCAAAAAGAAAAAAAAAAAAAAAATAATCCATGGTGCTTATTGAAAATACTTCGTTCTAAGCATCACATCCAGTTATTTTTAGTTTCAAGTCCCTAGGTTTAGCTCATGAATTTCTGTTTTAATATGCATTTTAGTGACTGCAATTCTGGGGCACTTGCAGCAAAAAGACACTCCTGAGTCTTTGAATCAGAATTTATGCCATTGAAGAAGAAGAATGGATTTTCCTAATTTCTTTTTGGGTTGTTATTGGTAGATGCTGTCATGTTTGTTCTGACTTACAGAACTGTACATGCAATAGAATGAAACACTGCCCAGTCTTGCACCTTGTGAAACTATTGTTACACTGCACAAATCCATCTCATTGGGAGTCTTCCTCTTTTTCTCTAACCCTACACTTTGCCAAGCATGCTGTTATTCTTCGGTGATTGGCTTCTTCTGATAAAGTATCCGAAGTATGAGAGCCAAAGTCTCACCATCCTAGCTTCTAAGGGACATTCTTATTGAACTTCTTCCGACACAGATCTGTTTGTTCATCTGGCAGTCTATGGTACTTTTAATATTCTTCTCTAATACCTGAACTCAAATGCACAGATTCTTCTACGGTCTTCCTTATACATTGTCCAACTTTTACATGTATACGATGCTATTGAAAATACCATGGCTTGGGTCAGGCACACTTTAGTCCTCAAACTGATACCTTTGCTCTTGAAAACTTTAAAGAGGTCTTGTGTAGCAGACTTGTCCAATGCTTGATGTTTTGACTGCTGCTTCCATGAGTGTTGACCATGGGTACAAGCAAAATGAAATCCTTGGCAACTTCACTCTTTTCTCTATCTATTATGGTGTTATTTATTGGTCCAGTGGTCAAGATTTTTGTTTCCTTTAAATTGAGGTTCAATTCATACTGAAGACTATAGTATTTCATCTTTATCAGTAAGTATTTTAAATCCTTTTAACATCCAGCAAGCAAGGTTGTATCATCTGTAAATCGCAGGTTATTAATGAGTCTTCCTCTAATTCTCATGGCACGTTCATTTTCTCAGATTATTTGCTCAGCATAAAGGTTGAATAAATATGCTGAAAGAATATAACCGTGACACACATCTTTCTTGACTTTAAACCATTCATTGTTCCCTACTGTTGTTTTAATGAGTGCTTCTTGGTCTATACACAGGTTTCTTCAGAGCACAATTAAGTGTTCCGGAAGAAAAATTCTTTGCAATATAATCCATATCTTGTCATGATCCACACAATCAAAAATTGACTTTCATACTCAATAAAGAACAAGTAAGCATTTTTCTATTTTTTCTGCTTTCAGCCAAAATCCGTCTGACTTAAAACATTATATCCTTCGTTATTCGATACCCTCGTCTGAATGTTGCTTGAAATTCTGACAGCTCCTTGCTGATATACTATTGTTTAAAAAAATTTTTTTTTAAATTATGAATCAAGAGAATTATTCACAATAAAATTGAGTGAATGACAAGATCATCAGTTTTACTTTCAACGAATCATATACTTTGTTTCATCTCAATGATTGCAATGCTCTCAATGCCACAAGTTACCCATGTCTTCCCTGTGGTTCCTATTTCCCTTTAACCAACCTTCCCTTCCCTTCTCTATTTTGTCCTTAGGTAAATGTAGCCCTTTTGATTTTGAATTACTGATCATTCCATGGTGAGCATACCTTACTAGTGTGTTGTCCCCCATATAGCTACTGCTTGACTGAAAATTGGGCTGTGACGGTGAGTTCCTTCCCAGAACTGAGATGGTTGAGAGCCATAATCTCATGTTCCTCCAGTCTCTTTCTGACCACTTGTCTTGATCTTTAAAAAATAATTTTGAGTTTTGGTCCACATTTTCTCACACTCTCCAGCACCTTCTAATATGACCCCTTTCAGGGAAGTTGGTAGTGGTAGCTGAAGCCAGGTGCTATCTAGTCCTTCTGGTCACAGAGTCATGGAGACTGATGTTCACATGTTTCATTATTCCATTGGACTCATTGATTTCAAGTATTGTCAAACCTCATCACTCTTATTCATTCCACACATGGAGAGACCAATAGATTGCACCTTAGATGGCCGCTCATGAGCTTTTAAAATCCCAGATGCTACTCACCAAAATAGGATGTTATACCAATTGGCCTTGGTGTCCACTGAGTCTATGGTTCTGAGCCCTTAATTCCATTAACTCATTGCTTTATGATGTTTACTAATATCTAAGAAGTTTTCATCATTGTGCCCACTGTGTATTCCACCTCATTCATAATTGTGTTTACAGCAAAGGTCGATATTATGTACAAATATCCTCTTTCAAACCCTTATACATTTGTGGATAAAATTTCCACTCTTTCTTCCATACCCATTCAGCTTGTGTACCTGTCCAGGTATCTACAAGGAAAACATTGTTATTCTAATGATATGTATATAACAGTACTTACCGCTATTCCCTTTAGCTCTTGCATACTTCTCTGTGTTTTCACCTGTCTTCATCATTCTTCTGCCAACATCCCTCTTCTTGTATATTGCTCTCTCCATCACCCAAGTTAACATGTGTCTACCCTCTAGACAGTAAATTACTCTTCCTGCCCTCTCACTCCTGGCAACCATCAAAGAATGTTTCTTTTAGCATGAAAAGCTTTTCTAGGATTTTTACAATAGTGGTCTCATATAATATTTGTCCTTTTTGTGATTGCTGAAGGGATTGCTGGGTTAGAGTAAGCATCATAGTCTCTTCCACAATGGTTGAAAAATTTACAGTTCCACTAGCAATGTAGAAGGGTCCAAGTCTCTGCACATCCTCATCAATATTTGTTGCTTCCTGTTTTTTTTTTTTTTTTTGAAATATGCTGTTAATGCTGAGTGAAAAGATGTCTCATTATTTTTATTTGCATCTCTCTAATGGCTAATGAATGAGATTATTTCTTCATCTTTGTTGGCTGCCTGAATGTCTTCTTTAGTGAACTGTCTGTTCATGTCTTCTGCCATTTGTTTATTTATTTATTTTTGTATTTTTATTGTAGAGGAGTTACAGTTTTCTATAAATTGTATAGGCTCATCCCTTGTCTATGTCTTTACAAAATATTTGTTCCTGGTCTGTGGGCTTTCCATTTACTCTTTTGGCAAAATATTTTGATGCACATAAGTGTCTAATTTTTAGGAAATCCTGGTCATCTATTTTGTTTCTATAGTTTGTGTGTTTTTATTTATGTTTAACAATGTACTTATGCCATGTATTGTTGTTGTTGTTAAGTGCCGTCGAGTCGATTCTGACCCACAGCCACCCTGTATAGAGTTTCCAAGGAGCAGCTGGTGAGCTTGAACCGCCGACCTTGCAGTTCAAACAGCTTTGCAGTCTGGCGCATGAACCCACAGAGCCACACCAGGACTCCATGCCATGTATTTGTTGTTGTTGTTAAGTGCTGTCGAGTTGTTGCCGACCCATGTTGCTGTTGTTGTTGTTAGGTGCCATTGAGTTGACACCAACTCATAGCGACCTTATGCACAGCAGAACGAAACAATGTCCGATCCTGGGCCAACCTCACTACTGTTGCCACACTTGAGTCCATCAATGATGTCATCTGGCAAATCCGTCTCGTTGGGAGTCTTACTCTTTTTCTCTGACCTCCATCTTACCAAACATGATATCTTTCTCCAATGACTCTTCCCTCCTGAAAATATGTCTAAAGTATGAGAGACGAAGTTTGGCCATTTTGACCTCTAAGGAGCACTCTGGCTGCACTTCTTCCAAAATGGATCTGTTGGTTCTTTTGGCAACCTATGGCACTTTTATTATTCTCCTCCAACACCATAACTCAAAGGCATCAATTCTTCTACAGTCTTCCTTATTCACTGT
>NW_006408587.1:11520432-11521782 GCF_000296735.1 Chrysochloris asiatica
TTTTTACAACTTCCAATTTTCTGAGATTCATACTTCGTACATTTCATGTTCCGATTTTCAATGGATGTTTACAGCTGTTTCTCTTCATTTTGAGTTGTGCTCCATCAACAAAAGAAGGTTCTGTGGGCTTTTCTCCCACGAGCTTAACTCCATTCACATCAACTCTACTTTGAGGAGGCATCTCTTCCCCAGTCGCATTTTGAGTGCCTTCCAACCTGAGGGGCTCCTTTTCTGGCACTGTATCTGACAGTGTTTCTCTGCTGTTAATAAGGTTTTCAGTGACTAAAGATTCGGAAGTAGTTTGTCACTCTTTCTTCCTAGTCTGTCTTTGTCTATAAGCTCATCTGAAACCTGTCCACCATGGGTGACCCCACTGGTTATTTAAAGTACCGGTGGCATAGCCCTCAGAATCACAGCAACTCACAATCCACCACCATACTACAGACAGACGAGTTTGGCTTTATGTTGAAACTGTCACTTTAAATTTTGAGGAGAACCCTATATAGGGTTTCCTAGGAGCAGCTGGTGAGCTTGAACCATCATCCTTGCAGTTCAAACGTTTTTGCAGTCTGGCGCATTAACCCACAACACCACAACAGGACTCCATGCCGTGTATTAGATCCCCAAATTTGTCCTTATTTTCACATTGCTAATCTTTATAGTTCTAGGTTTTAGTCTATGTTGAGTTTACTTTTGCATATGGTATGAGATATGGGTCTTGTTTCATTTTTCTGCAAATGGATTTCCAGTTTTGCCAGCAGCATTCATTGAAGAGACTATCACAAGGTCAAAGGTTCCAACTCACTAGTCACTCTTGGAAAACCCTGTACTGGGTCACTGAATCAGAACTGACTCGATGGCAATTAACAACAAAAACATCTCATCCCCATTTAATGTACTTTAACCCTTTGTCAAAAAAAAGATAACCCAACTATATGTAGATGGATTTACTTCTGGGTTCTCTTGATGTACTGTTGTGGCCATTTTTTAATTTTCTTCAGCAATGTTTTACTTGCATGTGATGTTAATGATATTGTGCAATGGATTCTGTATTCTGTTGGGTCACCTTTCTTTGCAATGGGAACAAATATGGATCTTTTACAATCATTTGGCCAGGTAGCTGTCTTCCAAATTTCTTGTCATGGATGAGTGAGTGCCTCCAGTACTGCATAGTTTGTTGAAAGACTTTAATTTGTATTCTGCCAATTCATGGAGACTTGCTTTTCCCAATGACTTCATTGAAACTTGAACATTTTCCTTCAGTACCATTTGTTCTTCATCTTATGCTACCTTTTGAAATGGTTGACTATTCACAATTTCTTTTTGGTACAGTTACTCTGTGCATACTGT
>NW_006408587.1:11522656-11552034 GCF_000296735.1 Chrysochloris asiatica
TGTTGTTGTTATGTGCTGTGGAGCTGGTTCTGACTCATAGCAACCCTGTACAGGGTTTCCGAGGCTGTAAATCTTACAGGAGCAGAAGCCTCATCTTTCTCCTGTGGAACAGCTGGTAGTTTTGAACGACTGACCCTGAAGTTAGCAGCCCAATTCGTAACCACTATGCTACAGATGCACCTTGTTTTGTGTTTAAGTGCCATCGAGTCAGTTTCAACCCATAGTGACCCCGTATAGGGTTTCTGCGAAGCAGCTGGTGAGCTCGAACCTCTGACCTTGCAGTTCAAGCAGATTTGCAGTCTGGTGCATTAACCTGCAGCACCACAACAGGTGCACCTTGTTGTTGTTGTTGTTGTTAAGTGCCGTCGAGTCGATTCCAACCCATAGCGACTGTGTATAGGGTTTCCAATGAGCACCTCTAAATTCAGGTAATATATATCCAGGGACATATTTGGCTCTCCTAGACTTGTTTTAATTTTTTTCACCTTCAGCCTTAATTTGCATGTGAGCAATTGATTGTTCCTTCCATTGTTGTCCTCTGGCTTTGTTTTGACTGATGTTCTTGGGCTTTACCATCATCTCTTCCAATATACGTAGTCAATTTGACTCCTGCGTATTCCATCTGGTGAGTTCCACGTGTACAATAGTCTTTATGTACTTTTTAAAAAGCATTTGCAATGAAGAAGTCATTGAGCTTGCAAAGATGTGATCTACAGCATCATTTCTATCACCAACGCCATATTTTCCAACTACTGATCCTTCCTCTTTGTTTCTAACCTTTGCATTTAAATCACCAGTAATTACCAATATATCTTGAATGCAGGTCTGATCAATTTCAGATGGAAGAAGTTGGTATAATTATTCAATTTCATCATTACAGGCTTTAGTGGTTGATGTATAACTTTGAATAATAATTGTTTTAAGTTGTATTCCTTGTACATATGTAGATATTATCCTATCACAGTCAGCGTTGAACTTCAAAGTAGATCCTGAAATGTTCTTTTTGATGATGAATGCTACATCATTTCTCTTTTTGGAATTCCTGGCATAGTAAGCTCTATGATTGTCAGATTCAAAATGGCCAATACCAGTCCATTTCAACTTACTAATGCCTTGGATATTGATCTACATGCATTTCATTTTTGACAACTTCTGATTTTCCTAGATTCGTGTTCTGATTATTAAATGATGTTTGCAACTGTTGTTGGTCATGTGAGGTGTGTCCTGTCAGCAAATTAATGTCCCATAAACTCCATTCATGTTATCACAGTCAACTCTACTTTGGGGAGGCAGTTCTTACTCAGTCGTATAGTGACTGCCTTATAAACTAAAGGGTTCATCTTCTGGCACTATATGTGGCAATGTTCTACTGCTATTCATTATGTTTTCATTATCTGGCATTATATATGACAATGTTCCTCATATGACAGTTATTCATAAGATTTTCAGTTACTAAACATTCAGATGTAGCCTGACTTTCCTGCTTCTTAGTCTGTCTTACTCTGGAAGTTCTGCTAAAACCTGTCCACCATGGGAAATCCTTCTGGTATTTAAAATACCAGTGGAATAGCTTACAGGATCACAGCAACAGTCCAGCCACCACAGTACCGCAAACTGACAGATGAGTGCTAGTCTTCTGGGATAGCAGGTTTGTTATCTCTTAGTCATCAAATCATGAGGTTTCTAATAGGTTTAGTTCTTTATTTAAGAACTAAATAGACCATTTATTTAGTGAAATTTCCTAAGAGTAATTAATAAAAGACTTGTCAGTGTTTATTTTCATTAGTTTGAAGAGATTCCATCTCTTTCTATACTCTCATCAGTATTTTTTTGTGGACATTTTGGCCAGCCTGAGTTGAGGATGACTCACTGAATGCCATTATAATCACATTCAAATCCCA
This sequence comes from Chrysochloris asiatica, assembly GCF_000296735.1. Classification (NCBI taxonomy): domain Eukaryota; kingdom Metazoa; phylum Chordata; class Mammalia; order Afrosoricida; family Chrysochloridae; genus Chrysochloris; species Chrysochloris asiatica. The sequence goes on from NW_006408587.1 coordinate 11,524,558, forward strand.
ATTCCCTTGAAGAAACTTTCAAGATCACTTTGGTTTTTCTTTTTTTTAAAAGGTCTTATAACCTGAATGGACTATTAATGAAGGTCTCTTTGAACATCTTTATAAAGTTGCAGCAAATCATTCAACTCTTTCCTGAAGGTCAAGCTTCATTCTGAGGAAATGATTGATTTCTCTTGCTTCATCAGGGAGGTTTCAAGCATAGAATAAGGAAATGCTCAAGTGTTTTGGATTCCAACTCACATTTACTCCCATAACTTCCTTTTACACTATATCATCACTCAGTGATGCCAGCCAAGCTTTGAAGTATTTCTCTGATAAATTCCTGAGAGCAAGTGTCTAGTAGGTAGGGGATTTCAACTGACTTAATAGAAAACACAAAAGTTTTGTGGCTGTTTCAATGTTTTCATCCTCTGCTCATTGATGAGAAAGCTTAAAAACGAAATGTGCCCTCATTCCATATTTCTAATGTGCTTAATCCATCCTTTTATTCAGTAATTATTTTATTTTTAGTAAAGCAAAAACAAATCTTTTAGTATAAGTTGAAGATCAGTTATTAACTAAATCTGATGTGTGGTTTAAACATATATACTTTTTTTAAATCCCTTGACCATGTACTTATTAATGAAATATAGGAATAAGAAGAAAGAAGAAAGATCTCAAATATAAGCTTAGAGTAACTAAGTATATAGGAGCATTGTATAAATTTAGCAAAACTTTTGATGCAGTTTTTCTGTTAAAACATGTTTAACTTAATAAATTAAAGTTAATAATTATGCCCCCAATTACAGGAAAGTACTCACTGTTGAAATTTAACTCAAGAACCAAAATATTAATGTTTTCTTTTTAGAAGGGATAAGTGTTTAGGACTCTAGAGAATTATAAGGTATTTCTTGAAGTTTACTAAAGCACTGGCCACGAAGCTATTAGCTTGAGCTTTATGGCTTATTTTTTCAGCTTATTTTTACATCTTTTCCAATGAATACATAGTCAGTAATGTCCTTGTAATATCATTGTCTTCAGTACTGAAAACCTATTCAGTAGAATATCACACACTATTAATTAGCTTCACATATATTAAGCATTCGTTCATATTGTATCAAGATATATTCATATTGGCTCCTCTATAACTTTCAGATTTTTTTTTTTTTTTGTAGGCCATGGTACTTGCTTACAAATTCATTTCACCACTTTTTCTCCTAGAAATTCTGGAACAATGATGCTGCCAGAAGTTTTCATGAATTCTGTACATTAATTGTTTTGTTGTTACTGATAATTTCTATAAGAAGTGGCCTTTTTAAGTCTATGATTTAATCTAACTATTTTTCACCTTTTGGTCATTTTTTCAATGCTTTTATCATCAAGTCATATAACATGACATCTTGCTGTATTATTTATAATATGACATAATTTTATTAAACCCTTCATAAGTTTTGATAAACATTATTTTAACCTCAAACAACCTAGTCACTTTTATTAAAAAGAAATACATAAGTTTTAAGACATTGCCTGCATATTTAGCCTCTTAGCAATTTTTATACTTCCATCAGTATCTTTTTTTCTGCATACATAGAGTATATTATTCACTTATATGGTATTTTTTGGAACTTTAAATAGTATCTAAGATTGTATATAATTAATAAATAAATAGCATCAGTGTGTGATATGTGTATTTAAGAGGTGATCTACTGTCTTAAGTATAGATGGCAAGGACTTATAACAACATCTCCATATAAACAGAATATAAGCAAAAATTATTTTCTTAATTTTGTTTATATATTTGTTTTTGTAATTTCTATCATGGACATGTGTCACCTTTACAAGATGTCAGCACTCTGAGACTGTTGCTGCTTTTCTAAAGTTGTGCTTTTTCTGGGCACCAAATCAAGACTTCTCCTGATTTTATATAATAATTTCTCCTGATTTTATATAATAATATTGAAGAGTGAAGGATTATTTAATTGAGAACATCATAAAGACCACAAAACTATCTATAGGGGATGAATTGACCACAAGTAAAAGACCTATATATTTTATACATATTGACCAATACTTATGAAACATTTATCTGTCTCCAGCTTCTCATTACTGACAAATCTGGTGACCACACATAGATTTTGACAATTCTGGAAGATGTATGTTCAGTATATGCCTTATCTTAGAAGTATCCTCATTTAGGTTAATGCTTATCATATCAGCATCCAATAAAGTTCTTGAACTTTGCTGAAGCTGAGTACTGAAAAACCATATAATTGATAAGGAGTCTGGCAGCTCCATACCGTAAGCACTGGGCTGTGAAACACAAGGTCACACGAAGGTTTAAAGCCTCAGAAACCATATTCAGAGCAGCCATGAGTGGGAATAGACTCTACTGCCTTTAGCAACAACAACGGCAACAATCTAATTAATAAGGTGGTTTCTAGAGAAGGCCTTGTTGTTGTTGTTAAGTGCCATCGAGTTGGTTCCAACACATAACAACCCTGTATAGGGTTTCTGAGGAGCAACTGGCAGATTTGAACTGCACACCTTGTGGTTCCCAGTTCAGTGCTGATTGTACAGAACCACACCAGAAGTCCAAGAGAAGGCCTTACATCCTTGTAAACTGGTGTATTCAGGCTGCTTGGATTTTAAATTAATAGAAATAGGTGAGTAATGAGGTGGTTCCCTTTCTCTATAACATGCTTGCTTGTATTATTAACAGTTATTTCTTGTATTCTGAGCATCACATTGAGCATGATGATCTCTTCTGTTTTCTAATGGCAGCAGCTTAAGTGTTTATTTATTTTATTTGTAATATAACTATCAACACTCACGGAAGCAGCAGTCAAGAAATCAAACGACGTATTGCATTAGCAAATCTGCTGCACAAGACCTTTTTAATGTATTAAAGAGCAAAGATGTCAGCTTGAGGACTAAGGTGCACCTGACCCAAGCCATGGTACTTTCAGTAACCTCATATGCATGTGAAAGCTGGACAGTGAATAAGGAAGACTGTAGAAGAATAGATGCTTTTGAGTTATGGTGTTGGAGGAGAATATTGGAAGTGTCATGGGCTGCCAAAAGAACCAATAGATCTGTTTTGGAAGAAGTGCAGGCAGAGTGCTCATTGGAGGCCAAGATGGCCAAACTTCATCTCTCATACTTTGGACGTATTGTCAGGAGGAACCAGTCACTGGAGAAGGATATCATGTTTGGTAAGGTGGAGGGTCAGAGAAAAAGAGGAAGACCCCCAACGAGATGGATTGTCCAAGAGGCACCATCAATGGACTCAAGCGTGGCAACAATAATGAGGTTGGCCCAGGATCGGACAGTGTTTCGTTCTGCTGTGCATAGGGTCACTATGAGTCAATGCTGACTCAATGGCATGTAACAACAAAAAAGCTCCACATGCTTTTACAGAAAAGAGAGTTCATTGCTATTTAGTTACTGTTTCACAGAACACTTTTTAAACTGGAAGATTTTAATTTACCTGTCCAGCTCTTTTTAATTACTTATTTACAAAACCCACTGTACAGGTTTTCAGACTGTGTTTGGTGGTTTGCATTGCTCTATGAAGCTGCTATAGCACATACCAGCAGGGTCACTCATGGTGGACAAGTTTCAGCAGAGATTCCATAGTAAGTAAGACACGTGAGGAAGAAAAGCCCAGGTGATCTATTTGATAATGCCAGCCAACGAAAATCCTACAGATCACACTAGAATATTGTCTGATATACTGCTGAACAAGAGCCAATGATACTCAGGGAGGAAGTCCAAGGTGCATTGAAGGAATTGGCAAGGAACAAGGCACCAGGAATTGATGGAATAAAAATTGAAATCTTTCATGAAAGTGAGGTGGCACAAGAGGCACTCACTCATCTCTGCCAAGAAATTTGGAAGATAACTATCTGGCCGACTGATTGGAAGAGATCAATATTTGTGTCCATTCCAAAGAGAGGTGACCCAACAGAATGTGGAAATCATTGGACAATCTCTTTGATATCTCAAGTGAGTAAAGTTTTGCTACAGGTAATACAGAAATGGCTACAATCATACATTGACAGAGAACTTCCAGAGGTTCAAGCTGGATTCAGAAGAGGCCGTGGAATGAGAGATATCATTGCTGATGTCCGATGGATCTTGGCTGAAAGCAGAGAATACCAGAAGTATGTTTACCTATGCTTTATTGACTACTTGAAGGCTTTTGATTGTGTGGATCATGACAAGCTATGGACAACATTGAGAAGTATGAGTATTCCAGAACACTTAATTGTACTTCTGAGAAATCTGTACCTGGACCAAGAAGCAGTTGTTCGAACAGAGCATGGGAACACTGAATGTTTTAAAATTGGGAAAGGTATGCGACAAGGTTGTATTCTTTCACCATACTTATTCAACCTGTATGCTTAGCAAATAATACGAGAAGCTGGATTCTATGAAGAAAAACATGGTGTCAGGATTGAAGGAAGACTCATTAACAACCTGTGATATGCAGATGATACAACCTTGCTTGCTGAAAGTGAAGAGGACTTGAAACATTTACTTATGAAGATCAAAGAGCACAGCCTTCAATATGGATTGCATCTCAATGTCAAGAAAACAAAAATTCTCACCACTGGACCAATAAACAACATTCTTATCAATGGAGAAAAGATTGAAGTTGTCAAGGACTTCATTCTTCTTGGATCAACTATCAACACTCGAGGAAGCAGCAGTCAAGTGATCAGACGACGTATTGCATTGGGCAAATCTGCTGCACAGGAATTTTTTAAAGTATTGAAGAGCAGAGATGTCAGCTTGAGGACTAAGGTGCGCCTGACCCAAGCCATGGTTTTTTCAATAGCCTCATATGGATGTGAAAGCTGGACAGTGAATAAGGAAGATCGTAGAAGAATTGATGCCTTTGAATTGTGGTGTTGGAGGAGGATACTGAAAGTGCCATGGACTGCCAAAAGAACCAATAGATCTGTTTTGGAAGAAGTGCAACCAGAGTGCTCCTTGGAGGCCAAGATGGCTAAGCTTCGTCTCTCATACTTTGGACATATTGTCCGGAGGGAACAGTCACTGGAGAAGGATGTCATGCTGGGTATGGTGGATGGTCAGAGCAAAAGAGGAAGACCACTAACGAGATGGATTGGCCAGGTGGCATCATTGATGGACTCAAGTGTGGCAGCGGTAGTGAGGTTGGCCCAGGATCGGACATTGTTTCGTTCTGCTATGCATGGGGTCACTATGAGTTGGTTCCGACTCAATGGCACCTGACAACAACAACAACATAGTGCTGAAAGTGAGCCTGGATAGTTCAATGGTTTAGCTCTCAGTTGCTAACTGAAAAGTGGGTGATTCAAACCCACCAGCTACTCTGAAAAAGAAAGATGTAACAATCTGCTTCTGTAAAGAGTTACAGCTTTGGATATATTTTAAGGCAGTTCTACTCTGTCCTATTGGGTCATTTTGAGTTGGAATTCACTTGACAAAGACAAATTCCTTGGTTGAAAGGCAACAATGATCTCAAGCCTGCCAGCAATTACAAAGATGATGTGGGATCAGACAGCATTTCATTCTATTATATATAAGATTGTCATGAGTTGCAGCTGATTGGATGGTAGCTAATAACGTTTATTTATTATATTGATAGGAATTTAAGAAATCATTTCAAATGCAGTATGACAAATCTTATCACTTTACAATAAGTGTTCTTTAAGGACCAAGAACATTTCTGAATCACTCAACACCACTTTCTAGTATGGCTTAATATTTGTCACCTTGTTATCATTGAGAGGGTTTTCCCTGTGGATGATTGTGCATTTACATTATGTAACTTTTGTGTAAACTTGACATTATTTTTCCAGAGGATTCATGTGACTAGGTATGGCTTGTTGTTGTTGTTAAGTGACATTGAGCTGATTCCTACTCATAGCGATGCTGTGCAGAATTTCTGAGGAGCAGTTGGTGAGGTTGAACCACCAACCTTGTAGTTCACAATCTAGTGTTTATCCTACAGCACCATACCAGAAGTCCAGGTATGGGTTGAGTGATGTAAATTCGTGTCAGGGCATCTGACTCTATTTGGCTGGAGTTTTTATGCTGTTTAAAATATTTTTTGTCCTACTGAACCTACCTAGCGTTTAGTGCTGCATGTCCATCCTACCCCATGAAGAAGGCATAGCTGGCTTCTGGGTGGTGGTTTTGAGGTGATACTTGCAGAAAAATGTGCAACTGTCTGGCCACATAATCACAGCACAAGCATGTTCCTTTGTATAGTGTGCTTTATGGTCTATACACCTGAGGGTTCACTGGGTCACTCAGTGGGTTGCAATTGATTATTATCTGAGAGAGGATGCTATGGGGATGGATAGGGTGACCGAGGTCATAAATTTTTGGAATAAAGCAAAATTTAGGTATTAGGTTTGAAAGGTCCATTGCTTTGTGCTGTGACACCAATGTACGTCAGGTGCTAAGGCAGTCTTATAACGTTCTAAAATCAAGATTGATCTTTGCCTTTTAAATGTCTCCTGAGGCTTCCAGACTATGAGGAGGGATCTGAAGGACAACAACAATATATTTTCACGAGAAAGTGAATGTGACTGATTGTTAGTCAGCCACGGACAGAAGAACAAAGGTGAAAAGGAAAGTGGCTCAGAGGTCTATCCCATTTCATGACTGTCTGTTAAACAGCAATGGGTCATTTAGTCAGGAGGTCAGACTTCCTCACGTTGCCTTTATTTAGAAACTTTACTGCTCAGGAAAATGGATCCATAAATAAATCTACATATATTCTTAATTTTCAGTAGAAGTCATGATTAAAAGGATTCATGTATATGCCAGTGCATGAACAACTGGCATAATTTTTGTTTTAACTATTTAGTGTGAACTGGATGAAGGTTTACAGAGCAGATCAGTTCTCCATTCTACAGTTTATATACATTTTGCTTAGTGTCATTGATTATAATCTCCACAATGTAACATCACTTATCGCATTACTTCCCGGTTTAGTGTTTTCATTCTTCCTTCTTTCCCAACCTTTCAGAGCATCATCCTTGAGTAAAACGGGAGTCATTTTGACTTTACTAAAAGCAAACTAAAGGAGCTCTGAGAGCACAGCGATTGAGTTGGGCTGCTTAACCTCAAGGTCAGCAGCTGGAAACGACAAACTGTTCCACAGCAGAAAGATGCTATTTCTGCTCGTGTAAAGATTTACAGCCTCAGAAACCCTATGAAGGGTCACCATATGTCTGAGCCAACTCCACGGCACACCACTACCACCACTAAAATCTAATTAACTGATCGATTAATAAGCCACTTGTAGTTCCTAAGTCTTTCTTATCTCTGAAATTTAATGAGTTTCTGTAACTGGAACCAGTCAGTCTCTCTCGAATCATGCTAGTACACCCGCTTTACTTAACAATGTTGAGATATTACTTAATACAATTTTATAAAATATAAGAAAATTCCTCATTCTATTATGAAACTAGTTTTAGAAATAGTAATGTATTTATTTGATTATTGTTGTTGTTGTTAAATGCCATTGAGTCTGACTCTTACTGACTCTGTATAGGGTTTCCAAGGCTATACATCTTTGTGGGAGCAGAAATGTTCTGTATTTATAACTTCAGCCTAGAGGCTCTTCATGGAACTCCAGATTGACATGTTTAATTGTGTAGTTTACAAATCTACATGAATTTGTAAACCATAAGCATCTCAAATTAACACCTATTATAAATGAGAAATCAGAGTGTTTCACAAAATTATAGAATTTTCAAACCCAGCTTGCTAAAGACAAAAATTTAGAAAATGGACTCGATACATTTTATTACCTCACTCCTTAATGAAACCATCTGCAAACCCTGTTGACTGTACATGTGAAACATAGTTCCAGCATTTAAACAAAGTTTGGGACGTTGTTTTTGTTGTTAGGTGCCATTGATCCATAATGAACTTACATACATCAGAACAAAACTTTGGTCCTCTGCTATCTTCATGATTTTGTTATGTTTGAGTTCATCTCATTGAGGGTTGTCCTATTTTTTGCTGGCCCTCTACTTTACCATTCTCCAGAGACTGGTTCTTCCTGACAACATGTCCAAAATTTGAAATACAAAGTCTACCACCCTCACTTCAAAGGAGCACTCTGGCTGTCCTTCTTCCAAGACAGATTTGTTTATTCTTCTGGCAGTCCATCATGCTTTCAGTATTCTTCACCAACACCATAATTCAAGTGCATTAATTCTTCTACAGTTTTCCTTACTCACTATCCAACTTCTGCATGCCTATGAAGCAATTGAAAATACTCTGTCTTGGGTCACATGCACCTTAGTCCTCTTTGCTCTTTAACATTTTAAAGAGTTTTTTTTTTTTTTGTGTGTGTGTGTGTGTGTGTGTTTCTCAGATTTGTTTAATGCAGTATGTCATTAGATCTCTTGACAGCTGCTTCCATGAGTGTTGATTGTTGATCCAGCAAAATGAAATTTTTGACAACTTCAGGCCTTTCTCCATTTATTAATTGGCTTCTGTGGTGCTGTAGGATAAGCACTGGGCTAGTAACCACAAAGTCAGGAGTTCAAACCCACCATAAGCTCTCAGAACTACATATAGGATCATGGATTCAAAACCAACTCCATGTCACAGAGCAATGCCAATTTATTGGTTCAATTGTGAGAATTTTTGTTTTCTTTACATTGAGATGCAATCCATACTAAAGACTGTCATTGATCTTCGAGTATTTCAAATCCTCTTTGCTTTCAGAAGGAAGGTTGTTTCATCTGCATATCAAAGGTCGTGAATGAGTCTTTCTCCAGTCCTGATGCTATATTCTTCTTTATAATCCAGTTTCTTAGATTAGTTGCTCAGGATACAGATTTAGTAAGTATGGTGACAAAATATACAACTCTGCTGCATACCTTTCTTGATTTCATATAATTCTGTATATTCTTCCTTGTTCTCTTCTAACAACTACCTCTTAATCTATGTGCAGGTTCCTCATGAGCACAATTAAGTATTCTGGAATATTCATTCTTCACAGTGTTTTCCATAGTTTGTTATGATCCACACAATCAACTGTCTTTGCATAGTCAATGAGACACAATAAAATATATTTATGGTATTCTCTGCTTTCAGCCAAGAGACATCAGATGTCAGCAATGATAACTCTTGTTCCACATCCTCTTCTGAATCTGGCTTGAATTTCTGATAGTTCAAACCAGAACTGGAAACATGTCAATTTGTATTATGTCAATTCCAGAAGACTTGATTTTCCCAACTTAAGTGCAGCTTTGTTTTTTTCCTTCAATATCATAAGTTCTTGATCATATGCTACCTCCTGAAATGGTTGAGCATTGACCATTTCTTTTTGATACAGTGATTCTGTGTATTTTTGCCATCTTCGTTTGATGATTCCTGTCATTCAATATTTTACCCATAGAATCCTTCAATATTGCTTGAATTTTTTCTTCAGTTCTTTCAGTTTAAGAAATGCTGCCTGTGTTTTTCCCTTTGTTTTTTTTTTTTTTTAACTTGTGTTCTTTGCATATTTCATTATAATAATTTATTTTGTCTTCTCAAAATGCCCTTTGAAATTTTCTGTTCAGCTCATTTATTGCATTTATTCTTGAATGTAAAGAAGCTTTGACTTCATTACGTTTAAGAACAAGTTGCAGATTCTCTTCTTACATCCACTTTGGTCTTTTCTTTCTTTCCTGTATTTTAAATAACCTTTAGCTTTTTTTATTTGTAATTTTCTTAATGTTCTTCCACAGCTTCTCTGGTCTTCAGTAATTAGTGTTTAATGCATCAAATCTGTTCTTGAGAAAGTTTGTAAATTCTAGTGGGATATACTCAAGGTCATATTTTGGCTCTCATGAGTTTGTTTTAACTTTCTTCAGGTTCATATATTGAGGAATTGATAGTCTGTTCCATAGTTGGCCCTGACCTTGTTTTGACTGATGATATTGAGCTTCTCCATCATCTCTTCTAACAAATGTAGTCCATTTGATTCCTGTATATTCTATCTGGTGAGGACCACATGTATAGTCACCATTTATGTTGTTGAAAAAGAGTATTTGCAATTAATAAGTCAATGCTCTTGTAAAATTTTATTATGTGATCTCCAGCATCATTTCTATCACTAAGGCCATATTTTCCAATTACTAATCATTCCTCATGGTTTCCAAATTTGCTTTCTAATCACCAATAATTTTCAATGCATTTTTATTTCATGTTTGATCAATTTCAGACTAAAGAAATTGATAGAGTTCTTTAGTCTTATCATCACTGGCTTTAGTGGGTGGTAAGTAAATTTGAATAATGGAGGTCATTAACTGGTTTTCCTTCTAGGAGTATTGATGTTATCCTATCACAGACAGTACTGAGCTTCAACACAGTTATTGAAATGCTCTCTTTGAGGATGACTGTATGCCATTTTCCTACAAATTGTCATCCCCAGAACAGTCTACCATATGACTGTATGATTCCAAATGGCCAATGTCAGTACATTTCAGCTCATTGATAGTGGTGGTGGAGCTGGTTCCAACTCATGGTGACCCTATGTAGGGTTTCTGAGGCTGTAACTCTTTACAGGAGTAGAAAGCTTCATCTGCAGAACAGCTGATAGTTTCAAACTGCTGACCTTGAGGTTAGTAACCCGACTTGTAACCACAATACTACCAGAGCTCTTTCAGCTCATTAATAATGCCCAGGATATCAATCTTTATGCATTCAATTTCATTTTTTGATAACGTCCAACTTTTCTAGATTCATATTTTGTACATTCCATGTTTTCATTGATTAATAGATGTTTGTAGTTGTTTTTTTCTCATCTTGAGCTGTGCCCTATCAGCAAATTAAGGTCCCCAAAATTTTGTTCCATCCATATGAGTAATGTCAACCCTACTTTGAGGAGGCAGCTCTTCCTCTGTCATAGTTCGAGTGCTTTCCTATCTGAGGAGCTCATCTTCCAGCACTATATCAGAGGATCCTCTGGCACTATTCATAAGGTTTTCAGTGGCTAACTCTTTAGACGTGGTCTGGTTCTCCTTCTTCCTAGTCTATCTTAGTCTAGGAGACTAAGCTCTGATGAAACCTGTCCACCATGGGTGACCCTAGTGGTGTTTAAAATACTGCAGCATAGCATCCAGCAGCACCCAGTATGACAAACTGACAGATGTATTGTCGTGTGACATTGTAGCACATCAATGATTACCGTGTTTCTCAAATTTTCATTGATACTAGATGAGCACATGATGTTCTTTCAGTTTAATTTTTGAAGTGTTGCATTATGTGAAACTACTGGCACCTTCAAAACAGACCTAAGCATAGGACCTTATGAGACCATAAAGGATACTTTGGTCATCTAATCCCTTCATAAAACATAAAGGAATGCATTTGAATGAGAAGTGTTTAGTAGCTCTTCAGGTAATATTCATAGATGGTAGTGGTCCAGGAATATCCTTAACTCTACCTATCCTACAGACATACTTATTAAGTTTCTTCTATAAGCCCATATTTTACTAAGCACTGTGGTACAATAGTGACTAATCTGTAATCTTGATTTGAAAAGCATTCACCATCTCTTATAGATGAAAATAATGAAAATGTTTGCAATGAAGTGTGGTGAACATGGAACATTATAGATTCACATAACAAAGGTATCAATTAATGACAACAGGAGTGAATCTTTGCAGGAGCAGTAGTATCATACAAAGATTTCGATATCAGAGGCACCACTATGAAAGGGTGTCTACTTGAGATTTTGTACTAATGACAGGGTAAATGGGGAATGATAAGAGATGAAATTGAAGAAGAAAAAGCCCCAATGACAAGGGTCCTAGAAACCATGTTGATTAATTAAAGATTTATCCTGGAGACAAAGGGAAAACACTGACTGGGAAGTGCTAACTATAGGGCTACTGCATTAGAAAAGATATCCTGACAGCAATGTGGGGAGTAGAGTGGTAGGGGAAAGATGGAAGGGAGAAGCCCTAAGAGGCTGTTGTGGTAGTCCAGGTGCCAGCTAATTGTTGATTGGAATAGTGAAAGTAGAATAAAGAATGGACTTGAAAAAAGTTAAGGACACATTTCAAGTACTGTGGCAGGTATACATAGTAATTATAGTGCCAAAGAAATCTAGGAAATGTCAGACAATAAAATAGTCCAAACCATTTCTAAAAGCTTTATTGATTGCCTGAACACACTTAACAGCATCAACAACAATTCATTGCCAGACGTGAGGGGAGAGAAAAGTCAATCTTTGTTTCAGTTTTTAAGTGACAGTCGTCATAAATGGTAGCTGAATAACAAACTGAATTATTATGATTATGACTGCTGAAGGTGATGTCTGATAAACAGTTAATATTACAAACACCAGAGCAGGGTGAATGCAGATTGTTACTGGCATATGGTAGCCATTAGCTCACTAAACTCTGCAGACTAGCAGATGTGCATGTTTCGGTATGGTAGGGAGAATATTAATTTTAAGGATGAGAACCTCCTGAGGCTTTGGAAGGTTTTTTGAACTTTTGGTTTTCAAAGTTCTCTTTTGTACAAACAGGAGACATGTTGTTGACTGTCTGCTTAGGCACTTCTGATGCATTCAAACTCTACTACTAAACCAAATCTGGATAGAAGGGAATAAGGAGAGACACAAGATATAATATCCCTGTAATCCTAGTTTCAGGGGAGTGTTTAAAATGAAGACACGTGATTAAGGTCTGAAGGTAGATATTTCACATGAAAAATTTCTAACTGTTAAAAAAATGGAACTGTAGATGTATATCTAATGTTATAATTTGAAACCACAAGAAGGAGATTGGCAAGGTGATGGTATATTGAGGAGATTGCAGTCACTGAGATAGAATGAAGTGTATGATTTGTTGAATGTAAAATTGATGATCTGCTCTGTAAATCTTCACTCAATTCATAATAAAAAGTGAGAAAAATAAAGTCATACTTTGATATTGTTTGCCAAGTGGGTAACAAACTATTTTCAGTTCTACCATATATGACTTAAAGATATTTCAATTGTAACTCCATTTTGAAAAACAAAGATCAAGGTGACCAGAGAAGTTCCTTTAAATTCTACTCAAAACAGTGTCATAGAATTCGAAATAGAGAATACAGATCAGTTTAATTTCACCTTTATTGTATAAATACAAAAAAAAAAAAAAAGAGTTCTCTTTCTTTGTAGTGTATAGCTAGATAAAAAGGGAAAGAATAAGGGAAAAAGGAAGGATGTGAAAAGATAATCAAAATGGAGGAAGAAATTGAGGAAAGAGACAAGGGAAGAAAAAAACAAAAGAATATTTCCTTTTATACTGAGTGAAAAGAAGTAGTGGTCATCTGAACACATTTTGTTTATAATAGGGATTTTAGCATACATAGCCAATTATGGTTATCCCAGTGTTTATGAAATGGCAAACACTCAAAGAGATTGAGGGCTGGATATTTACTTTTAACTCTCTCACTTGTCTCTCACAATGTCTCTCTCATCATCATCATCTCTAAGGATTGGGAGAATATTCTGTTATATTTATGAAAAATTGTTAAGATCTGAGTTTATAGTAAGTTTAGAAAGTCTTCTCTTTAATCATTAGGCAGCACTTTTAAGGACTTCATCTCTGAAATTGATAGCAGATGAAGCAGATTGTCAAAAGCAGCCACAATCTAAAAACATACCCTTGAGATAACTATATGTAAACCAACTAAGACTGAGAACTCATGTACCTGGAAAACAAAGCATTTTCATAACCTAGAGATAATTTACTAAAACGGACTTGCTAGCACTCTGCAAGAAAACCCAAACCGGGTACTATAATCAGAGCTAGGCTGTCAGAAGCACAGAAATTCTCACTCAAGCTGAGAAAATATATTTTAATCAGTAAGGCTGATGAACTTCTACTCTCATCTATAAACATGAACAGATGATCAAGAATCGCCAAATATTTGAGGAAATCAATGACGATAAACAGAACTAACCCCAAGGGTAAACAGAAGGAAACTGTGAAATAAGTATAATTAATATCATCTGAGAGGAAATTGATGGATAAGAAAAGAACAGATTGCTAAGGTCAAAATAAGCAATTGGCTCTCTTCTTGAAATTAAAACCATATTTACTGAAAGAAAGCTCTACCTTAATAGATGGGGTTGTTAGTTGGAGGAAGAGTTCCTGAAGAATAAATTAGTGGGCTGGAAGACTGAGCCAATTTTGAACAGAGCTTAAAGACAAAAAGAAATAAATTAAGGGACAGAAATCTATCCTGGAGTTCTAATAGCAGTATTATTGTCAGAAAGAAAGAACAGAGAAGGTAAGGACAAAAGAAGTAGATAATAAAATAATAAGTTTCCTATAATTCAAGATTTAAATCTTTGTATGAAAGAGTCCTTTGAATGCTAATGGAATAATACTGTGAAATAATTATTTTTAAAATTATATTTCTAGAGATATTTATTCCTGTAATATCTTAATATAAATTTTAATAAAAAACAGGCTTATAAAGAAAAATAAAAACAACACAGACATCTTCCTTCACATTTTATTTGTTCCTGAATCCTACTACTCTCTTGAGAAGTAATTATGTTTAACATTTCAGTATGCTTCCGTCCTGAATTTTTCATGGGCTTTATGAGATACACATATATGTAGTTATACAAACACGTGCATGTACTTACATATATCACACTCTACATTAAAATTTTGAAAGTTAGGAAGTTCAATAGGAAAAATAAATTTAAATGATTAATACAAATATGAAGGGGCTTCAAATAGTTTGTGAAAAAATGCAATTGAAAAACAATGTAGTTTAAAAAAAAAAAGAAAGACAATGTAGTTTTTACATGAACTTTTTATGAACCCCCCCTTGTATGAAGTCATCATCAGCCTCACTACAATCAGGGAAATGCAAATTAAAATGAACATTTGCCCAAAAGATATGTATAATATCCTATTTTTGCGAAGGTGAGACAGTCATGCATATTTGAACCTGATGTGGTGCTGGATGATAATGCGCTGGACCAAAAAGTCAGTTTGAACCACAAGGTCAACAATTCAAACCCACTATCCATTCCTTGGAAACCCAATATAGGGTCGTTATGAGTCGGTACTTAATAAAAACAACCACAGTTGGAAAGAAAATAGGTACAGTCAATTAGAGAGAAACAATGATGCACATACCCTGACGCAGGAATAACACTTCTATGACTGTATTGATTGTTGTTACCTGCTGTCTACTCAGTACCAATTCCTAGCGACCTTATGCACAGCAGAATGAAACATTGCCCAGTCCTGCACCAACCTCACAATCATTGCTAAGCCTGAGCCCATTTTTGCCGCCACTGTGTAAATTCATCTCATTGCGTGTCTTCTTCTTCACCATGATGCCCTTTTCCAGGGACTGGTCACTCCTGATAATTTGTCCCAAGATTGAGAGATGAAGTATGTCCCTGCTGGCTTCTAAGGAACATTCTGGTAGACTTCTCTCAACACAGATTTGTTTGTTCTTTTGGCGTCTGTGGTACCTTCAATATACTCCTCCAACACCATAATTCAAATGCATCAATTCTTCTAGGTCTTCCTTATTAATTTCTGACTTTCAACTTTCACATGCATATGAAATTATTGAAAATACCATGGCTTGGGTAAAGTCCAAACTGACATATTTGCTTTAGAAAACTTTAAAGAAGTCTTGTGCAGCTGATTTGCCTAATGCAATACTTGGTTTGATTTCTTAACTGCTGCTTCCATGATTGTTGGTGGTGGATCCTAGCAAAATGATGTCTTTGATAGCTTCAGTCTATTTTCCTTTTATCTTAGTGTTATTTATTGATCCAGCAGTGAGGATTTTTAAATTAAAATTTTTTTTTTACATTGAGGTGCAACCCATACTGAAGGCTATGGTCTTTGTTCTTCATTAGTAAATATTTTAAGTCCTCTTCACTTTCAGCAAGTAAGGTTGTGTCATCTGCCTATCTCAGATTGTCAATGAGTATTCCTCCCAACCCTGATGTCATGTTTTTCTTCATATACTTAGTTGGTTAATAATTTTTTATAACTCATATAATTATTTGCTTAATTAAATTTCTTCTTGAATTATTTGCTCAGCATACAGATTGAATAAGTATGGTGAAATAATACAACCCTGGTGCATACCTTTTCTAATTTTAAAGCATTCAGTGTTCTCTTATTCTGTTTGAACAACTGCTTCTTGATCTATGTACAGGTTCCTCATGAGTACAATTTAGCATCCCAGAATACTATATATCCACATAGATACTTTCAAAAATGTACATAATAATGTGTATTCACATGGTTAATTGCTTCTGCTTTCTTGGAAAGCCAAACAGTAGTTTTGGGAAAACATGCCATCAAAAGTGAAATGTTAAGATAAAATAGTTTCCACAATGTGGTGTATTATATAGCTACTAAAATATATGAACCAGCTAGTTAATTTAAAAAACCTACTGCCATTGAGTTGATATTAAGAGCATCCCTATAGGACAGAGTAGATCTGCTCCTCAGGGTTTCCAAGGCTATGACTCTCAATGGAAATGAACTATCTCATTTTTCTTTTACAGAGTGACTGATAAGTTCTAATTGCAGGCCTTTTATTTAGCAGCCCAGTTAATTTACTGCACTGCCAAGGTTCTTTAAATAGTTAATAGTAGTGTGGTGCTGTGGGCTAATGCGTCAGACCGCAAAGTTGTTTGAACTGCAAGTTGGTGGATCAAGCTCATACAGGGTTGCTATTGGTTGGAATTGACTCTACGGCATGTAACATAAACAACAACAACAACTAAGGTTCTTTAAATAGTTAATAGTAACCTTAAAGGCTTAAGTTTCTAAGTAATATAAACTCTCATATGTATGTAAATGCACAGGAACATTTTTAAAAAAAGAATATACTCTTAAAGATTAGCAATGGTCATCCATAGAGAGAGAAGTGGATTGGAAAGTTGAAGGCTGAGAAGGGATATTTGATGACTAAGACCTGGAGATTAGTCATCAATCATTCTTAAAATTCAAATAGAATTTTCAATTAGTTATTTCTTGGATCTCCTGTTAGCACTCTTGAAAGCAACAATCAAGAAATCAAACGACAATTTGCATTAGGAAAATCTGCTGTACAAGATCATTTCAAAGTGTTCAAGAGCAAAAATGTCAGTTTGAGAACTAAGGTGTTCCTGACACAAGCCATAGTATTTTCAGTAGCCTCATATACATATGAAAATTGAACAATGAATAAGGAAGACTACAGGAGAATTGGGCATTTGGGTTATGGTGTTGAAAAAACATGTTAAACTGCCAGAAGAATAAACCAATCTGTTTTGGAAGAAGTACAGTCAGAATGCTCCTTAGAAGCCAGAATGGGCATATATCAGGAAGAATTATTCCCTAGAGAAGGATATCATGCTTGGCAAAATAGATGGTCAGTGAAAAAGTGGGCCAGCCCAACAAGCTGGGTCAAGTGTACTAACAATTGTGAGGATGATGCAGGACTGGGCAGTGTTTTCATCAGTGTTGGCCAATGGTTCATGGAGCGGATTGTAATCATTGCAATAAAGCAAAGTGCCATTGGTTGAGTGCAAAATCAATTTTTTGCAATGTAAACTATCACTTAATTCATAATAAAAGTGTTAACACCCCCCGCCACACACACACACCTATTAAACTGTTCAGGTATTAAAGTAAGCAAAAGGAACCTATGATAACAGAAGTCAGGAAATCTTTCCCTTGAGGGAAAGACCTTGATTGGAAGGAAGCCTAGGGAAGACTTCTGGTATGCTAAAATGTTCTTGAACTGAGTGTGGTTGCTCATACATATTCAGTTTGGGAAGATTTATTTTTTTATGACTATAATATACATACTTTTTCTAAATGTTTATTGTATTTCAATAGATCTTAAAATCCTTAGATATACCATGATGATCACATAAATGTCAGTCAACTATTTTATAGAACCTCTTGAAGAAATTTTAAATTCACACTTCAAATATAGAGTTAATAAAGCTAATCACCTGTTCAAAAGTAAATAAATAAATTGCTCATTCAGTTATATAAGTAAAATTCATTTGAAATCTTAATTTACTTGAACAGTGATTAAGTTTAAATAGCAACAGTAAAAACAGTATGGTGGTGGTTATGTGCCGTGGAGTCAGTTTCGACTCATAGTGACCCTGTACAGGGTTTCCGAGGTTGTAAATCTTTACTGGAGCAGAAAGCCTCATCTTTCTCCCACAGAACAGCTGGTAGTTTCTAACTGCTGACCTTGTGGTTTGCAGCCTGATTCGTAACCACTATGCTACCAGAGCTCCTTAAAAACAATTTACAGATATGTTTTTCCATCTGAGTGCTTCAGATAATTACATTGATTTCATTGCTTGTTAGGTGTCATTTAATCAGTTTCAACACAATGACTTTATGTACAACAAACCAAAACACTGTCTAAAATATGTAAGACAAAGTCTTAACATCCTCCCTTGTAAGGAGCATCATGGGTTCATTTCTTTAAATACTGATTTATTTTTTCTTCTAGTAGTCATGTTATAGTCATTATTCTTCAACAATACCACAATTCAAAGGCATCAATTTTACTTCAGTCCTTATTCATTGTCGATGGCTTGGATCGGGCATACCTTAGTCCTCAAAGTGATATCTTCACTTTTTAACGCTTTAAAGAGGTATCTTGCAGCAATTTAGCCCATTGCAATGCATTGTTTGATTTCTTGACTGTTGCTTCCATTATGCACTAAAATCCTTATGAATAACAGCAGACATAGAGCCAGAGATGAATCTCTCAGATTGGAAAGCACTCAAGATGACCGGAGGAACTGCTTCCTCAAAATAGAGTTGACCTCAATGGCACGCATGGAGTAAATCTTTCAGGATTTTCATTTGCTGATGAAGCACAACACAAAATGAGAAGAAACAGTTATAAACATCCATTAATAACTGAAATGTGGAATGTATGAAGTATGAATTTAGGGAAATTGAAAGTCATGAAAAATGAAATGGAATGCATAAAGATTCATATTCTAACCATTAATGAGCCGAAAGGAACTGGTATTGTCTATTTTGCATTGGACAGTCATATGGTTTACTATGTCAGGAGTGACAAGCTGAAGAGGAATGACATCACAGTCATTGTCAAAAAGAGCATTTCAATGACTATCTTGAAGTACAATGCTGCCTGTGATAGAATTATACCCATAGGTATATAAAGAAGACCATTTAGCACTACTATTATTAAAATTCATGAAAAAACTACTGAAGCCAGCAATGATGAAATTGAAGAATTCAACCAACTTCTTCTGGAGTCCAGTGTCTCTGTAGGATCAGCACTGGGCTCTGAACAACAAGGTCAGCAGTTCAAGCTCCCCAACTGTTCCATGGGAGAAAGTTAAGAGTTTCTACTCCTGCAATGATTTACAGCCTCATAAAACCTATCCAGGGTCACTATGAACTGGAACATTCTCAATAGCACTTAACAGTGGCAACCAATTTATTCAGTCTGAAATTAATCAAATGTGCAATTGAAGATATATTGATAATTACTGGTGATTGGAATGTGAAAGTTAGAAACAAAGAAAAAGGATCAGTAATTGAAAAACATGTCGTTGATGATAGAAATGGCTGATGATTGCATGATAGAATTTTGCAAGACAATGACTTAGTCATTGCAAATGTCTTTTTCAGAAACATAAATGCAGCCTATACACGTTGAGTCTCAACAAACAGAATATACAAGAATCAAATTGACTACATCTATGGGAAGAGATATGGAGAAACTCAATTATCACCAGCCAAAACAAGACCAAAGGCAGACTATGGAACAGACCATCAATTACTCATATGCAATTTCAGATTTAAGCTGAAGAAAATTAAACAAGCACATGAGAGTCAAACTATAACCTTGAGTATATCCAACCTGAAATTAGAGACCATCTCAAGACCAGATTTGATGCATTCAATACTGAATGAACAAAGACCAGAAGAACTGTAGGATGACATCAAGAATATCATATAGGAACAAAGCAAAAGGTCATTAAAAAGACAGGAAAGAAAGAAAAGACCAAGATGGATGTCTGATTAGACTTTGAAACTCACTCTTGCATGTAAAAAAGCTAATGTGACTGGAAGAAATGAGGAAGTAAAAGAGCTGAACAGAAAATTTGAAAGGGTAGCTCAGAAAAGCAAAGTCAAGTATTGTAATGAAACGTGCAAAGACATGGTATTAGCAACCAAAAGGAAAGACCACACACAGCAATTCTTAAGCTGAAAGAACTAAAGAAAAGATTCCACCCTCAAATTTCAATATTGAAGGACAAAATATTGAATGTGTCAGGAAGCATTAAAAAGAAGGTGAAAGGAATATACAGTCATGGTACCAAAAATAATTGGCCAGTGTTCAATTTTTCAAGCGGTACCATGTGTGACCAAGAACCAATAGTACTGATGGAAGATATAAAAGTTACATTCAAGTTATTGGGGAAAAACCAGATTCCAGGAATTGATAGAATACAAATTGAAATGTTTCAGCAAATTGATGCAATGCTGGAGTCACTCTCTCATCTATGCAAAAACATTTGAAAGACAGCTACCTGGCTAACCGACTAGAAGAGATCCATATTTGTGCCCTTTATAAAGAAAGTGACCAAAGAAAATGTGGAAATCATTGAAAAATATCATTAATAACACATGCAAGTGAGTTTTTGCTGAAACTGATTCAAAAACTATTTCACCAGTACACCAACAGGAAGTTACAAGAAATTCAAGCCAGATTCAGAAGACAACTTGGGATATCAGATGGTAAACAGACAATACCAGAGAGGTGCTTTGTTAACTATACAAATGCATTTGACTGGGTGGATCATAGCAAATTATGGATAACATTGCAAAGAATGGGAATTCCAGAACATCTAAGAAATTTTAAACTGTTTTATTGTGAATTATAGGATCGTTTACATGGGAGAACATTAGCCTTACATTCATTCTATCATATATCATTACATTGCCATGGCTACAATCCCCTCCATGCATCATCAACCAACCAGAGGGTATACCCTGCAAGCCTGCCCCCTGGTCATCAGCACACAGCCCCTCTCCCTCTCTGGGTCTATAGTCCCCAGCCATTCCATCTCTCCACGTCATCGTCTCTGCCTCCGTCTATGTCATCAAAGTTTCTCTGGGTAAAGTCCCGCACTCTGCTCTTCTCCCTTGATGGTCACAGGGCCCTTCACTCCTGGCCTGCAAAGTCAACCACTCCCCTCCTTTTGCTATAAAATGTGTACCTTTGCATTTCCAACCCTCACAGTCAGTCCTGATAATAATTATTCACTATTGTACCACATGAAGGATCTCTGGTAGCATAGTGGTTACGAATCGGGCTGCAAACCACAAAGTCAGCAGTTTGAAACTACCAGCCATTCCGCGGGAGAAAGATGAGGTTTTCTGCACCCATAAAGATTTACAGCCTCGGAAACCCTGTACAGGGTCACTATGAGTCGGAACCGACTCCACGGCATATAACAACAACAACAATTGTATCACATGAGTGCTATCCCCATCTCCTTTCATCAGACCTGCCCAGACAGATGGTATACTACTCAGTGGAGAGTCTACCTTCCTTCACATCCTCTGGATCTAGGCTCCCTCTTGAAAGATTGTAAGCCAGTCACTTCTGCCTTTGTAGCATCCCCATTTTGGGTAACCAATGTCCAAGTTGCCTATCCCTGTCTACTCTGTGTATGGAGGGGGTGGGAATGGTCCTCGCTATAAAGATTAGTTCCCTCTTTTGAGCTACTGCATCCATAGGTGTAGGTCAAGTTCATCAAATTGTATCAGAGTACTCTTTTTTTCCTCTTCTTTCTTCTTCTAGTTGAGCTCTGATCATCCAGTCATTGAAGCCAGGTCAAGTGGGTATTATCTGCGAGTGTGGGTGTTCTTGTGCATATGCCCTCTCTTCTTATCAGCTGGATGCTTCACTCTCCACTCTAGTCCTCTGTGGTACTCAGTCATATTTTGAGGGCCTCATCATCCGGCACTATATCAGCAAATGTTCCACTGCTGTTCATAAGGTTTTCAGTGGCTAACTTTTCAAAAACAGTCCAGTTCTCCTTCTTCCTAGACTATTTTAATCTGTAAGCTCTGCTGAAACCTGTTTACCATGGTGACCCTGTTAATATTTAAAGTATTGATGGCATAACTTCCAGCATCACAGTAACACACAGTCCACTACAGTATGACCGATGAACAGATGAGTGGTGGAAATTTCAGTCTAGGCATTAGGAAATAAAGCTAAAATTAACCCTGGGCACTTCATTACAATCCAGCCTAATTTATTATGGTCTAGAGTCTATATCTGGATTTTGAGACAATAGCAATGAAACCTGTAGTAAAATTGGTAGTAATAACATTTGTGCATGTTCCCAGAAGCCTCTCTTTTGTATGTCTCTTTGAAAACTGTATTAATAGTAGGTTGCTTGTTGAAGATACAGTATTTGAAGTCCTTATCCCTTTGCTCATTTGAAAAATACATTCCAATTTTTTTTTTTTTTAAGGTCAAACGTTCTTGTTCCCTCCCACCATGTGTGTATTATCTTTAATGAATACAAGTATCTTTAGTACACAAAGAAAAACATATGGCTCCAAAAATCATCCATCTGCTCTTGGTATTCTGTTTTTTTTGTGTGTGTGTGATCTGTCCAAACATAGTACAAACTAGTTATAAATCTATTTCTAAAATTTTAAGCTCATAAGGAGAAAATACTGTGTGTAATATGTGTCTTTGAGACTGACTCTTCAATTAGAATGTAATTTACAGAATAATTCATTTTTACTGATATTGTTTCTAATGAATAGACTATCTAATGAAGAATTATAATTTGTGAAATTATAATAATGAGTAGAATTTAAATTATAACCCAAAGGAAATTAAATCTTTTAAGTAGTGTTGCTTCTTATTATTGACAATGGCAACCAAGAGATAAATATTTTTCAGTTATTTTATATACTGCTCATTGTTCTAGGCATTTTGAAGAGAAGAGAAACAATGGTTCATAAAGGAGAAAGGAGAATAAAGATTATATTAAATATTTACTTTAGGTCATCTCATTGTTTAAAAATTGTAAATTTTCTGATTATATGAATACCTCACCAAAATCATACACTTCATAAATAGTAGAAATGATTTAATCTTGAGTTTTCTAAATTCATAGTTTTCCAAGATGCAATCCAGTTGATCACTTTTAGATAATTAAACTTTGATTGTTAAAAGTAAAAGACTAACTAAAAACTAAAGGATATACTGTTAAGCATTGTGAAAAGCAAATTATAATCCAGTATGGTATATTCACTCTGGAAGCTCTGGTGGTGTAGTGGGCCAAGTACAATGGGTTAGGTGTTGGGTTGCTAACTGCAAGGTCATTAGCTCAAACCCACCAGTTTATCTGTGGAAGAAAGATGAGGCTATCTGCTCTCATAACGATTTACAGCCTTGGAAACCGTAAGGAGCAGTTCTGCTCTGTCCTAAAGGGTTGTTATGAATTGGTATAGACTCAATGGCAATGGGGTAGGTTGTGTATCTACTCATTAGTTCATCCATTTGCCAAAGGTTATTGATTATTTACTATTATGACCTCTCTTTTAAGCATTCAGATCCTTAAAAGGATACAAAACAGACCAATGCTTTGTCTCACTGTGATTGCATTCTTATGGGGGAATCAGACAATAAAGATAATGAAAGAAACGTGCGATATAAACTTCTAGATAAGAGTTAAGAAAAACAACATTGAGTATGCTCATCAGTCAGAGCAACTAGTAACATCTCCAAAATTGTTTTAGATGAAAAATGCAAAGAATCTGTTCGTTTTTTTGTTTGCTTGTTTGTTTCATACTATGTGTCCCTCATACATAATCAAAAGGGCTGTGCATCATATAGTTACTCATGAACCTAAACTGACTAAATAGTCACCACATCAAAAGCAGTGTGTACCATGCAAAAGGGAAAGTGAGTTCTAGAGGTCTTCACTAGGCAATTAATTAAATAATAATTATTTTAATTAATTGATTAAATCTTCTGCTCTGAAAGTAAATATAACAGTTTTTTTTCATAACACTTCAGTCAGAAATTCATATATTTCAATGTATATCTAAAGGACCCAGGAAGTACAATTCTTCCATATAATGGAAATTGAGAGAATCAGACACTTTTGGTGAATAGTCTTAATGATTATCACAAAGAATTACTGTTGTTAAGTGCCATTGAGCCAGTTCCCACACATAGCAACACTGTCTATGATACCCAAGGTGCTGCTGATGGGTTTGAACTGACTATCTTGTGGTTAGCAGTCAAGTGCTTATCCTACAGTGCCACACTAGAACTCCATCACAAAGGATGAAGGGATATAATGCCAGATGAAGCTATTTTAAAAGAAAATCCTTGTGACTCAGTGATTACAGCTCAGCTGGGAACCAGAAGGTTGGCTGTTTGAACCCATCAGCCACTCATGGTAGAAAGATGTGGCGATCTTTTCTCATAAACATTTACAGTCTATGTAAAAGTTACAGTCTATATAAAAATCTATGAACCTTTTAGGTTCAATGTAAATCAGAATCAACTTGAACTTCACTGTATAATAGAGAAAAGTAGTTTCTAGGACTTTCTAATACACTTATAAATTCTAGAAGATCTGAAGAGAAAAATTAAATTTAGTTTGCTTTTCTATTCCACATTGACCCATTACCTGACTGCTGGTCATATTAGAAATCAAATTGCTATACATTTATAAGAAGGATCCTTGGTGGCTCTGTGGATTAGGTGTTGGGCTGATAACCACAAGGTCAGTGGTCCAAACCCACCAGTCATTGTGCTGATGACATTATCTGTTCCTGTAATGATTGAAAGTCTTGGAAACCCTTTATAGAGTCTATAGGAGTCCTGGTGTGGTGCTGTGGGTTAATGCACTGCACTGCAAAGTTGCTTCAAATCACAGGGTCGGTGATTCAGTCTCACCAGTTTCTCCTCAGAAACTCTATACAGGGTTGCTATGGATCAGAAATGACTCAACAGCACTTAACAACAACAATAACAATGAGTAAGAATCAACTTGATGGCAGTAGGAGGGTAAACCAAAGACTCTATCGAAGGTATATTAAAAGAAAATTCTGGTTCTGAAATTTCAAACTAGTTGCACTTATGAGAGAAATGTTTCTCATCTATTCCACAACAAGATTAGTCACCTATTAGATATGTTTTGATTTTGTATTTGCTGAATTAAGGGGTTAAACAAGCTTTAATCAAGATTTTAATTTAGGCTACTCTCTTTCTGCCACCATCTTGGTTCTGCATTCCCGTAAAAAATGCCAGGTGAAGTCACAAAACTTGTCCCTACTACAGAGCAGTAGTTGCCACAGCCCCAGGCTGAGACAGGATCTGGAACAAAATCTGACAGTGATGAATCAGTACTAGACCTTGAAGAAAAAGATTCCACACAGGCAACCACAAAACAAATCCAGCTGCCAGCAGCAACTGAAATTGATGAAGAACTAGTCAGTAAAGCCAAAGAGAGTTGACATGAAAAGAAGGTACCAAAGGCTGTGTCCAAAGTCAATCTTAGTTTTACGTTAGGTTATTAGAGTCACTGTCTGGAAATCTAAGAATGTCCTCTTTGTCATCACAAAGCCAAATGTGTACAAGAGCCTAGCTTCAGATAGTTATATAGTTTTTGGAGAAGCCAAGATGGAGGATTAATCTCAACAAGCACAGCCAGGAGCTGCTGAAAAATCCCAAGTTCAAGGTGAAGCTGTCTTGACTATTCAAGAAAACACAAAAAGTTTACCTCTACAAGGGGAGAATGGAGAATAAGAGTTTGGTGTGGAAGTTAGGGAGATCAAATTGGTCATGTCACAAGCAGATGTATTGAGAGCAAAGGCAGTCCAAGCCCTGAAGAACAACAGTAATGGTATTTTAAGTGCTTTTATAGAATTAACAATGTAACCATCTGATAAACAAGGATGTTTTTTATGTTTTAAAACAGTAATGGCAGTTTAATTTGAAATTTGTACTCTTTCTATCAAAAACAAAATTATGACATCTCGTAGAAAAAAAAATCTTAATTTATAATCTACTGAATATAATCTGAAAAAGTAATTATTCTTCATTATCTAGTGCTGCTCTAATAGGAATACCACTGATGGATGACTTGAACAAACAGACATTTATTTTCTCACAGATAAAAGAGTAGATGTCAGCATTTAGGGCAACTGTTCAAGGGGAAGGTCCTTATCTTTCAACATTTAGTATCCAGAGGTCCTTAGCGATCTCTATGTGTCTTAGAATCAAACTTCCTCTAAACTTGGAGGTTCCCAGCACAGGGACCCCAGCTCCAAAGGACAGACTCCTTTCAAAATTCTTCTAGTAGTGAGGTCTCTGTCCTCTTGATTCTCTTTTCTTTCCTTTTATCTCTTATAAGACAAAATGTGTGTTGTAAGCAAGGTTGTGACTTGATTAAAGATGTAACTTGAGTAAGGGAATGAACTGAGTAACACCCTTTTCTAAGGTTGGGAGTCAAGACACATCCCTCACTGATCCTGCTTCATTACCATATGATGATTAGGACTTAAAACACATTACAAAATGGAGAGTAATTCACAAAATGGAGGACAACCAGACAATACTGGGAATCACACTCTAGCCAAGTTGACACATATTTTTAGAGGACAGAATTTGATCCATGACACCATTTAAACATAATCAACCACTGGGTATAAGAAGAGCAGATTTAAAAAAAGAAAGAAATGATTAAGGCAGAAATGACAGAATTTATTACATTTGTTATATTTTCACATTTTCACCCCATTTTTTCCCAACCTTTTAATTAGTTCAAGTCTCAAACTGAGAGACATTACCCCATTTGAAGAATATGAAATAATTAGCTTAGGCTTTACAATTTCCTTGGAGTCACTTTTCTAAGCACTTTTGAAATTTAAAAAATGTTTTTCTAATTTGAGTCAAACTATGATGATGCAGGCCAATTTCATGAAGGTCTATGAGCTCCTTTAAGGGAGGGAAAAATTTATGTGCAGTGAGTAATTGGAAAATTTGCTCATTATTTTCAGATAACTCATATTATTACTATTTTTGCAATTTTGTCAGTGTAAATGTGGTATGGCACTTCAGCAAGAACATGCTAATGTCATTAGCTAGCTCATAGAGTACCAGTCAGCCAAGGCAGGAGATTTGCAATTTATAATTATTTCTAGTCCTTTGTGGCAGTCACCAGTTAGTTTTTAGAAAAAAAATGAGTCTGTATACTTATAAACCAATGTTTTTGTTTTCCATATTCAATTTCACCTACAAGCAAATAAAATGCTCCTAGAAATTAATTCAACAACCTGCTGCAAAAGCTTAAAATTATATATATATATATATATGGTCTCTCTGGTAGCGTAGTGGTTACGAATTGGGCTGCGAACCTCAAGGTCAGCAGTTTGAAACTACCAGTGGTTCCACGGG